>NC_033800.1:67143156-67165107 GCF_001876935.1 Asparagus officinalis | reverse complement strand
GTATTGTTGGGTCAAGTCCGAAACCAATCGGGCGAAATGCGGCTCTAAGGATTCGGATGCTCGGAAGAGTCGGATGGTGAGGGAGGCGGGCACGGAGTCGGTGTTCTCGGTCTCGGGCGGGAGGCCGAAATCGGAGCTCCGAAAAGGGAGGGATTGGAGATGGATGTTTGAATTTGGAGGGAGAGATGTGTGGAGGTTTTGGATGTTGAGGGGAGTGTTCACAAAGGTGATGATATAGTTAGGAAACCGTTTGGAGATGAGCTTGGCTAAGGCTAGGAAGGGGATGAGGTGGCCTTGAGCCATGTAGGGGAACATAACTATGTGCTCTTGCGCCATAATTGAAGGGGCTATAATGAAAACGAAAATAAAATTTTGTTTCGGGGAGGGGATAGGAGTTTGAGAATGGAAATTGGAAGCTAGGCGAGAAGTTGAGAGATTGTACAGCCGACTAGTTGATGGTATCGGATGAAGGTGTGCCACGTAGAGGCTTGGCATTTGTTGTTACTTTATCTAGATTTAACGGAATGCAACAATTCAACGATCATTGGGTGGCATCTTTATTCGTTTCATAATGATGAGGATCCCATGATGTACGATAGGTGGGCATATTGCCCCCCCACCAAAAAAAAAAAAAAAAAAACCCAAAAAAAGAAAAAAAAAAAAAAAACCAACAATTAAACTGAATGAATGTGAGATGTTCCATATCAAAACCCAAAAAAAGAAAAAAAAAAAAAAAACCAACAATTAAACTGAATGAATGTGAGATGTTCCATATCAACTTTTCATCATGGATGGATCGAGTCGAGTCTAACTCGAGCTCGTGCTGCAACAAGTTACATAAGGACCAAATAAAATGTCATGCGCGCTCTGTCGTGAGCTCTAATTTATGCATCGGAATCACGAAGCGAATGGAGCACCCATTGAAAGCTCATTGAACCATGCTCTTACACCAATTTAAAAAGATTGTAAAAAACCATTCAATGAAAATAGATCGGGCTAGTCTACTTTGGTCTAATTGACTCCAAAGAATTAATCGTGTTTGAGTCGGGTTCCATGAGATTAGATATGAGAACTTTATCATTTTCACTAATTTATCAAGATAAGGTAGCCGTAGGGTGTAGGCATAAAAAATTGTCTATAGGTTCTCGCATATAGCTCGAGATAAAAAAAAGACGATGAATGTCACTATCCGAGTCAAGGAGGACCTATAGGTTCTCGCATATAGCTCGAGATAAAAAAAAGACGATGAATGTCACTATCCGAGTCAAGGAGGATTATCTGAGTCAAAGGAGATCATCTGATATTGTAGAGAAGCTAAAAAGCACACGAAATAAGTCGGTGAAGCGTACGAGTTTGTGAAACATGCTAAACGATAAAGGAACAACTCAACCAGGAGTTATGCTTTATCCACAAAAGGGTGAAGTACCATGTGTGTCTCATCTACTCTATGAGTGTTTTGCCTATGGAAATTTTAGAGCTCTTCGTCAGCTTTCCAACACATCTTGGATCATCTCATTCCGAGATCGGACGAGGGAGTTAGAGCTAAAATACCCGAGACAACACAAACTATCTCAGAAGTGCGAGACAGACTTCACTGTCTCGGAATGCGAGACAGTCATGACTGTCTCGCACCAAATCTGAAGAAGGTAAAAAAACAAAAGTTGTATATCTCTTCGTCAGCTTTCCAACTCATCTTGGATCATCTCATTCCTAGATCGGACGAGGGAGTTAAAGCTAAAATACCCGAGACAACACAAACTGTCTCAGAAGTGCGAGACAGACTTCACTGTCTCGGAATGCGAGACAGTCATGACTGTCTCGCACCAAATCTGAAGAAGGTCAAAAGACAAAAGTTGTAGATCTCTTCGTCAGCTTTCCAACGCATCTTGGATCATCTCATTCTGAGATCGGACGAGGAAGTTATGGCTAAAATACCCGAGATAACACAAACTGTCTCAGAAGTGCGAGACAGACTTCACTGTCTCGGAATGCGAGACAGTCATGACTGTCTCGCACCAAATCTGAAGAAGGTCAAAAGACAAAAGTTGTAGATCTCTTCGTCAGCTTTCCAACGTATTCCGATATCAGACGAGGGAGTTAGAGCTAAAATACCCAAGATAGTATAAACTATCTCAGAAGTGCGAGACAGACTTCACTGTCTCGGCCATAGAGTTGGTTACAACACGTTTTTTGACGATTTTTTGGCTTCATAACTACTTGAGATCAACCATAAACGTGAGGAGATGGTTACAAACTGAAGGGAGACCCACTAACATCATAAAAGGATGGTATTTAGGTAGTGGGACAAACAAACTGAAGGGAGACCCACTAACATCATAAAAGGATGGTATTTAGGTAGTGGGACAAGGGTTACAAAGGGGGGCTGATTAGAGAGCATCCGATCGAGCACTTGAGAGAGCATCCGATCGAGCACTTGAGAGAGCAATCCAGAGCAGAGAGAGAGCAGACTTGATTTATTGGTGTGATTCCTTAAAATTCGAGCTTTGACTTGATCTTAAGAAGAACGACTATCTTACTTTGATAAGATCTTCGTTTCAAATTCCCACTTCGATAAACGAAGGAAGAATCATTAAGCCCCCTTCACGATCTGTGATTCGGTGGTCCACGAGTCAAAGCGCTCACGGCACAGGCAAAGTCCCACAAAACAAGAATCGATAGATGATTTTTGTGTTATTTTCTCAAGAGTTGTAATTTTTATTTTGTTGTGTAAAAGAAGTCTTATAAAAAGTCTGTTTCTTTCGAATTTGTTGTAATCGACTGAAGATATAATGAATTCCATGACAAAACCAACTTTTGACGAAAACATAGGGTCGCCCAGATAGGCCGGGCACAGTTCCGGGTCTAGGCCAAACCGGGCCGGGCTCCTGCCCGGCCAGGATTTTTTTTTGTATTTTTTGATTTTTTGGCTAAAAATTGACTAAAAAAATTAGATCAATCTTATTTTATTTATATAAGTATACATGTATTAGCTATATATTATATGTAAGTATATATAAGTGTACATTAGTGACCATATCATACTATAATCATATATAGTATACATTAGAAATATATATGTAAGTATATATAAGTATACATTAATGACAATATACACTTAAAAATACATATAAGTATATATTAATGATCATATCATACTATAATCCCGGAGCCCGGCCAGCCCGACGTGTCCGAGCCAGACACCGGGCCGGGTCCGTAATAAGGATGTACGATTGGAGGAGAATCCTGTAGGATTATCAAAATTGCAAACAATGCTGTAATGATTTGAAACAAGAAGTCTCATATAACCAAAAAGAGAACTCGGTGCTATTATAACAACGTGAATCAATTAACAGAAAATATTTCAATGCTACAGATTTATATAACTAATGGAGATTGTTTTGCTTCCCCAGCCTTGAAGAGACCGCCATCGCAACGAGCTCATCGACCGCCCTAACTGACGATCCCTTCTCCCCTCCCTCGTCTCTCATTGCATTCCTTATCTTTTCCTTCAAGCTCCTCGCTCTCTCCTTCATCCCCTTCCCCTTCTCCTCTTCCATAACCAATTTCACTACTCTCTCAACCTCCTCACGTCGAACTTCGTCGACGATTCCCCTCGCTAACTCCACTCCGACTCCCAAGTCCTCTTCAATCATCTTCGAGTTGTAGAACTGCTCTGATGCTATCGGCCATCCGACCATCGCTACACCTCTACTTAAACTCTCCAGAACAGAATTCCATCCGCAATGCGTCAGGAACGCTCCTGTAGACTTGTGTGACAGGATCTCTAGTTGAGGTGCCCATCCCCTCACTAGCAGTCCTTGATTATTTACTTTCATTCTGGACTCAAATCCGTCGGGCAGCCATTCGGGCCTAAAACTCGAACCCAAGTCGAACCCAATTGGGGGCCTAACGACCCAAATGAACGGGTGCCCGCTTGATTCGAGCCCATTTGCTAGGCCCATCATTTGTGAGGCGGAAATAGTATTCTGGGACCCGAACGATATGTAAATTACGGAACTCGGCCCCTGTAAGCCCAGCCATTCTACGACTTCCTCCGCTTCTATTCCGGCCTTTTTACCAACCCGGCCTTGCGAAGAATTGGAATCCAAAGGCAACAAAGGCCCAACGGGCCAAACCGTGAGCCCGCTGCTCTCTCGGAGCAATCTCAGCCCTTGGATCTCCACTTCCTCCACCGTGTTGCAAATCAAAGCGTCCGATTTTAACGACTGGGATATCTGCGGCCCAAAAAATCTAGACCACGGATCCTCACCGTCCGCAGCTCTTAGGTAACCCGAAAGTTGACTCCGGTCAAGCTTAAACGATTCGGGAAATCCCGGGACGTTGAATTCCGGTGACTCGGTGTGAAAGTGGGGTAAGTGGAGCCACAACGAGAAGTAGGCCGCGGTGCCGTAGGCCCCACAAGTAGTAAAGCATGCATGGAGTATGTCGAGCTCTCGGGCGATCTCGACCGTCCATCCGAAGAAAACATCGGCTACGATTAGAAGCGGGGTTCTACCATGTTGTCGGGTCAAGTCTGAGACCAATCGGGTGAAATGTGGTTTAAGTGATTCGGACGCTTGGAAGAGTCGGATAATCAGGGGTGTGGGTAAGGAGTCGGTGTTCTCGGATCCGGGCGGGAGGTCGAAATCGGAGCTCCGAAAGGGGAGGGATTCGAGACGAATGTTTGAATTTGGCGGGAGAGAGGGGGCGAGGTTTTGGATGTTGAGGGGAGTGTTCACAAATGTGATGGTGTAGTTCGGAAAACGTCTGGAGATGAGCTTGGCTAAGGCCAGGAATGGGATGAGGTGGCCTTGAGCCATAAAGGGGAACATAACTATGTGTTCGTTCGCCATGAATGAAGGATATAATCGCCAAAGTAAAAATTTTACTTTCGCGAAATATGCAATAAAGGAATAGTTTTTTAAGCATATGAAAAGAACCTGCTTCTCTCTCTCCTAAAATTAAGAGAAGTTTTGGAACTCAGACATAACTGGTGTGCGCATGATCGACGACTAGGGATGAAGAGAGGATTTTCATCAGATCTTAGGCCACCAAGGATAACTAAAGAAGTATCTTACATTCTCTCAAAACAAAAAAATTATCTGTAATTTTCAAAAATCTAGATAGAATAGAGTCAACCAAAAGATGAAAGAAGAAGATAAGAGTATATGCAATCAAAAGATGAAAGAAGAACAATAAGCTTGAGGATGGGAGTTGAGTATCCGCATTGAGTATTTGTAGGCTTCATAGGATTGGACGAGATTACGCCACGGAGAGGTTTGGTATTGGGTGCTTGTTCCTTCTTGATCCAACCGATCGACATCGCGTCAATTCCAACGTACGATGAGCGGGTGCGTTGGCTCTTTATTTCCTCTTCTGCGCACAGTGATGCTGGATTCCATCAGTCTTGGCTCAAGTGGTCGCGCAAGAGTACAAAACGCGGGTGGAAAAGTTAATGAGATCGCGACAGGGACGGTGAGCAGTGCAAGTGGTTGCGCGCGCAAGAGGTACAAAATGCCGTCGCGATGCTGGATACTTTTAGGTGGCTGATCACGGATTGGCTAAATTATTGGAGATCCAATCAGCAAAACTGGGATGAGTACGTAACTGTGTTTGCTTCCTTGAAAAATTGGACTAGTTGAGGTGGATATTACGGATGTTCTGATGATTAGACGGTCTGCACTAACAAAATAAGGGCCTGTTTGGCAAATGAATAAAATGGGTTTTAAGTGGAATAAATTTCGCCCAAGTATTTAGTTCTAGTTTGACAAACAACAAAATTTGGACTAAACAAGTTGTCATTTGGCCAATTTTTACCTCGTAACTTGGTCAGAGTTAAACCAATACCCCCATTGGATTGGTCTGAAAAAGAACCAAATAACTCTGGCCTAAAAATAAAGGAAAAATAAGTAAACAATCAAAGTTGCTATATCTTACACATATTGTGTGTTCACCAACAAAAGTAGTTCTAGACTAGTTTTCTTTAAAAGTTAGCCACACTTGGTTCACCTCAAAACTAGTACACGTAAAAACTAGTTTAGCCAAATCAAGCCTATGTGAAACCAGATCAAAATTAAACTTGGTTAGTTTCTAAGTTGTCAAACACACCCTAAGTGCATCATCATGTTGGAGCTTAGATTTCGGTCAAAATCCCTTACACGCTCAAATTAGCGCTCGCAGATAATAATAGCGGTAATATAAATATTTGGGGAATAGAAGGAGGTCCAAGTTCTCGTGTCTCAAGTGGGAATGTTTGGGGTTCCACTAGGAGGAGCCTTTTATATTGGATAGGAAAAGGATTGAGCATCATCTGATATTACTCGGTTTTATGCATGTGGTTAAATACTATGATTAAGTATTTTTGATTTATTTTCTTATTAAAAATTGTTCCTCGATTCTACTTTGATGAGTTTTGTTTAGTTATGTCTCTAAACTTTAGCATTGTGATTATTTATTTTCATTGATATTCATTTAAATGAGCTACACCCAATTTAAATTTTCATGTTTATAGAATTGACAGGAAACAGATGTAATCCGAAGCCAATTTGAATTATCATGTTATTTAGATCGACATGAAACCAAGCATGACCTGAGAAAGTATGATGTTGCAAATGTGGAAAACACTTAAAAATAGCGTTATAAAAGAAGGATGAATATTAAAGCTAATAAGACAAGATGACTGATTAAAAGTGGGCTAAAATGACACAAAAGAAAACATGGAGTTTGTTCTTAATTCTTGATAGACTTTAAAAAATTCATAAACTTTAATGTTAACTATAGCACATTTTTTTATGATGAAAGCACCCACATAAGGATATAAAAGTACTAAAAAAGTTTATGAAAATCTCTTCTAAATATTCATTCCTTTTGCTTCATTTTTTATTGAGCTAACATCAATCTTTCCACCTTCATCTTTTTCGATAATATTAGACTACTTTTAGATGCTGAAAAGAGATAGTAAACCTTAAATTGGAAGTTAAATTTATATATATTAATGAAAGAATATCAAAAACCATTCTTTTCTTTGCTATTAAAAATTTAGTCATTTTTTGTGATTTTGAATTTATGAGGATGCGTTTTGCAAATTTTGAGAGTGTTTTTTAAAAATTTAAAATTTAAATTGGATGTTTGTAATTTCTATGTTTTATATGTTGGTGGTAAAATTTTAAATGCCATAATATCTCTTGCAACTCTGAAGTTTTGAGGGTGTTGTTGCAATTATTAAAACTTTAGATTATATTTTTGTAAAAATTTAAATTTTCAGCGGTCTGCTGATAATTTTTAGATTTAATTTGTACTAGTTATAAGTTTTGAAATCTTAAGTTTTTTGTGATTTTTAACTTTTAAAGAAGTTTTTTGCTATTTTTATAACTTTGAGGTTATTTTTTAGAAATTTTAAATTTTGAGGTGCTTGATGGTAATCTATTGAGTTTATCTTTGGTATTTGCAAGTTTTAAAACTTCAGAATGTTTTGTGTCATTTAAAATTATTATTTAAACTTTTAAGGGTGATTGTACAATTTTTAAAATGTTGGGGTGTTAATTGCGAACTTTAAATTCTTCGAATGCTAGTGTTAATTTTTAGATTTCATGTTTATTATTTTAAGTTTTAAAATGTCAAAATATTTTGTGTAATTTTAAAACTTGAGGGTGCTTTATGTAATTTTTGAAACTGTTTGGGTTTTTTAATATTTTATATATTATAGTATGTTATTTCTTTACCTTAACAAACTAGTATGTTAGTTCTTTACCTTAACATACTAATACCATGGAGCTGCTTTATGCATTTTATTAATCTTATTTTTTTAAATTGTTGAGTAGTAGGTAGTTCATATGGGATTAGGATAGGATATAATTATGATGAGCATAGATTAAGATTTAAATAGAATATTCAAAATAATAAAGGATAATATTGACCATGAAAAGTTTTTCCCAAACTCATATTTTAAAGTGAGTATGACTAGTTAGAAGGGGCACGTGCAATGCACGTGCCAAATTTGGTTAGGGGTTTATGCAAACAAATGTCATATTTTATATATGCAGAAATTAGAATAATAAAGACTATATTTATAAAATTAAGTCTTATGTGTAACTTTTAGAGTAATGGTCAATATAAATGGAGACAATAGTTAATATTCCTAAAAGTTATTTTAAATGTAGTCAATATCCAAAGTGTTCTAAAATTTTGAAATTACTACATTTATAATAAACTTAGGTTAAGGTAAATTGTATACAAATCCCTCATCTATACCTTCAGTCTACTTAATCTCCTAAGTTATTTATTAGCACATAGCTTTCTTCCTTTAGGTACTGTTTGGCAAAGGGTTAAGTGAGGGGTTAAGGAGAATTAACCCCTTCTTAACCTGCCAAACACAAAAAATCTATACAATGGTTAAAGTAAATTAACCCTCCATAAATTGTCAAACATAAAAAATATAGAAGGGTTAAGCTAACCCCTCTAGAGGGATTAAAATGAGTTAATCCCTCAAAATGATGGGTTTACTAATACTCCTATTTAGAAGGATTAAGAGTTAACTCTTCTAAATATAAAGAAAATAGTCAAAATCATTGTTATTCCCAAACACTAAAATTGATCACAATGGCTAAAATAAAACTTATTTATCATGTTAATAATTTACTCATCAAATTATCGAATGAGCTAAGTACATTAATTCTTCTCTTTAACCCATCTTCCTTAACCCTTTGCCAAACAGAGGGGATAAGTACTAATGAATGAGCTAATTAAAGGCATATATATAAGGAAGTTATGTGTTACCCTTTAGTTTATTATATATTTGAAATTTTTTTTCTATGGTTTCTAAAGTTATATATTTTGTTTCAAATCATATCAAATCTTTGAAGATAAGTTGTATATAAGCATCTCATCGATAATCAATTCCACTAACTTCCAACTTCCATAACTTCATTGATTGTAATACATGTCAGAGGAACCTTGATCCACTAATGAGGTCTTCTTATGTGGATTTACTTGCTCACAGAGTAAATTCTATGACTACCTCAGCCAATAGGATAGTGACACACGTACCGCCTTATTTGCTTAGACAATTGGCATAAATATCACCCCCTACCTTAGGTAAAGGTACCTCATATATTGTACCTCCACTCGTACCACCAAACTTGCTTAATGAATCATATTCTCTAAAACCACTTTTTTATCTTTGATACCTCAAAGTTTTTTTTAACACTTTAATACCACAAAAATTATAAATATTTTGACTTTGATACCATAAAGATTTACATTTTTTTTACAGTGGTATCTTAAAGTCTACATAAGTTAGCTTTGATCCTCTAACCGAAGTTTGGGGTATCAAAATGTCCAAAGCAAACCTTTTCAAAGTGTTAAAAAAATTATAGTGAATTATTGTAGATTTGAAGGAGTAATATGGAATATTGTAAATTGGCTATCAAAGTTTAAAGAACTATGGGATATTAAAGTGAAATAAGGCGTTTTGGTCATTGAGGGATTAATGAACAATTTCAAAGATTTAGGGGATTAATATGGAGTTATTGTAGATTAAGGGACTAATATGAAATTATTCTAGATTTAAGGGACTAATGTGTAATATCCATTTTTATTTGAGGCTAAACATGTAAACATGTGAAGCTGAGTTTAAGTGGGGCGAAAAAAAAAGAGAGAAAAAAAGCAATGACAAGGTTTCAAATACGTGGCCCACGTGGGTACTTGCGGACTGAGCTAAAGTGGTCCTCAAGGTATCGTCTACAATTGTTTACTATGACTACTATTCTAAACCCCTATTTTTTTTAAAATCATATTTATTCTTCTATACTTAAAAAAGATTCAAATTTTAATACATTTAGTTTAGAAATCATATTTATTCTTCTAAAATTAAAAAATAATCTAAATTTTAATATATTTAATTTGTTTTACTGTTTATAATACAATAAAATACTGTAACATAAATAGTACAGACAGTAAATTACTATAGTCCTTACGCGTAACGTGAACAACAACTCTTTGGATTCTCCATTTAAGTATAGAGGAGGAGAAGTGTTCAACGAATAAGCAGACATATCTCATACTCTTTATATAGAGAGTGATTTTCCTACCTGCACCAACAAAATAAAGTTTCAACTCCTCAATTGCTACGAAATTTGATCAAAACATCGATAACTTCTATTTACCATACACGCGCCTATACACATCATTAGTAGGCTGATACAAAAATTATGAGCTAATGAATGGGACAATAAAAAAACATTTTTTTTAATAACCCAGCTCGGAAGTGAACCCAGGAGCATGGGGTCATATCAAAACCTCACAACGTTCTCGGTGACCTGCGGTGGGCCAAGACAAACAATATTAACTCGCAAGGACATTTGAATGATTCACCCAGCCAAAAGCATATGTCAGCATCATGAATTGATTAGAAATCCGTAAAACAGTTCAAGAATTACCACGAAAGCAAAAGCTAACATCACGCAGAAATCCTTAAAAAAAAAAAAAAAGCACGAGGCACACCTTGGGCACGCTCTCAATCACATCCCTCACCTACTACAGTACAGGGAGCTCCACATGAGATTTTTTTAAAAAATCTCATGTGAAACTCCTATACTGTAGCTAGTGAGAGGGTGTGGTTAAGAATATGTCCAAGAGTGTGCCTCTAGTGGTTTTCTTAAAAAAATCCAAAGACAATTTCTAGCGTACGAATTTGTTCATGTTTTTTTTTTGGGTCTAGAAGCTCGTCAGTCGTCATTGTGTGTTCGGAATTGCTTTTGCTATTAACGTATCGTACCAACATCAACATTTGGATAGCTGGATTACACCAAAATCAATATCCACATCAAAATCTGACACATAGAACACCACCATCAATTTCATTGTCCCCACCTTTTCGTCTAATTTATCCAATTCCACATGCATTTGTCACACAAAAATTTTCTTCTATGCGGTAACTAGAAAACTATATTGCACAAACAATTACAACATTTACGAATTACAGCCGTGGATATTAGTAACTTCTCACCTCAATAATATACCAACTTGGGTAAATTGCAAAGAACCCGCTCAACTATATCTTTAGCCAATTATCACTCCTCAGCTATTTTATTTCTCTAGAAGCATCGATATAAGGGCGTTATATACTAATATAAAATAGCTGAGTAGCAATTAAGTGCTAATGAAAATATGGACGAGGGGGGTTCTCTGCAACTTACCCACTTTATTTTGAAATCAATCTACCAATCATCAGCAACAACAGGGTGCAATGAAACCCCAGAGCAGAAAGCAATCACCTTGTGAAATCTATTCACAGGTCCCGGCAATGGTGGCACTTTCCTCCATTTGCAAACAGAATCATCTCCAATCTCACAGACACAAGCTGGGTAACCTCTATGGTGATCCTCGTTGAACACGTAAATCAACCCACCGAGCCCTACACACTTCAAGCTCGCAAATTTCGCATCATCATCTTCACTTTCGAACAAACAAACCATTAAATCTCTTGGCATCTCGCCAATTCTTTTGTAAGCGAAGCTCTTATAGTTGACGTCCCAGAGAACGAGATTCGCATTGCAAAGCCCTGAGGGTAGGAGGCGAAACAAGCCAAATAATTAGGAGATAGCTCGTTAGCTGTAGGGTTAATTACAGAAAACCCTCATGAACTTTTGGGGTGTTGCAATAAAAGCCCATCAACTTTTTCTAATAGAGTAAGCTCCTTGAACTTTAGGAGTTACTGCACATGATCCCTTCCCAAGGGAACTGTTTTATTTCACTAGATTTTACCTTAAAATTTATCTTTGGATCCCCATATTAGTATCATCAACTCTAACGTGTCACTAGTACGCACAAGACAAAAAAAGAAGATGAAAAATTCCTCCTCGGTCCCTAAAAAGTATATATTTATTAAAGAGGAAAAATAGGTCATTTTTTGGGATTAAGGAATTACTTTTATCTTTTTTCTGGCATATGCTTGCCACATGAGATTTTAGACTCAATGGTGCTAATTTAAAAATTAAATGAGAAATTTCCATGTGAAATTTAGTGAAATAAAATAGTTCATGGAGGTTATGGGCAACAACTCCTAAAGTTCATGAGGTTTAGTGTAACTTAAAAAGTTGGTGCGATGTTATTGCAACTCCCCAAAAAATCACGGAGTGTTTTCTGTAATCAACCCTTAATTGTATGTCTTAACTGTTCAATTATACTTAGTTCGCTAATTCATTCAGCATGAAAGAAATAACTTTAGTATCCGGTTTATAAACAAATAGAATCTAACCAAAGACATCCATTTCATTTGCTTATTAATTATTTGTTTGAAATCTGATTTCTTATGAATTATTATTATGCAAATGATATTATGTTTTTGGCCCGCTAACATTTTTTATTTTGATTCCTATAAAAATTTGGGCGACGTAGTCCGGAATCAGTTTTTGAACCAAGTATTCAAATTACAAATATATATATGAAAATAATACTCAACTATGAAGTTAAATGCTATTCACAAATCAAACTTTTACAAAATAAAAAAGTGTTTCTTTAACTAAATAGAAGTATATTCTTAATTAAACATACATTAACATCCCAATATTCATGACTAAATTTAGAATCGAATTTGAACAAGCTCAAAGAAGGATATTCGAATTCGGATCCAGAATCAAAGGTTTTAAACGAATATCTCCACGTCCCCGCAATTGCACCAAATCTCAGTGAGGGCTAACTGGCAAAGGTTATAATCTTATATTTTAATATGTCCTAGGCTCCTAGCAAGTTAAGAATCCTTTTAAGGTTTCAATGTCAAAAACCTGAACTCACGTAGCGGAATCAATTTTTTAAAATCAACTTAGAAAATCGTAGCAAGCGAAATTTAAACCTGGATTACTTTGGCACCGTGTCAAAGTCCCAGCCGCTGCGCCGAAACTCTACAGTTGTGACTAGAGCTTAGAGCTATACTTTCATATTCTAACAAAATACAAACACGAAAATCTCATTATTGGATTCGATACAATTCGTTTCGAGCCCTACCTGCAAGCACCAGTCGATCTCTGCGGGCGATTAAGAAGGAGAACGAAACCCCAGGCGGCCGAACAATTTCAACTCTGCTCCAAGATCTCGTTCTCAGATCAAACGCCGATAAAATACTTGAAAAGATCCCAAACACGAAGAACAGCGAATCCTCCATCATCGCAGAGCAAATCCATTGCGACGAATTCCCCGACCTAAACTCGGCCGGCAAAGGCGGCCCCAGCTCCCAAGTATCCATCGCCGGATCATAAATCTCAACAAGCGAGCCGTATCCTCGATGTCGACGAGCATGCCGCATGAATCGGGCCCGCGCGACAACGACGATCGATTTCAGTTCTCTTGGAACCCCAATTAGAGGCGTTCAAATCTCGAGAAATTGCAACGCGCGGGTTCCTCCAGGTTGGGGCCCCGCTGAGGACAGGGAGTACAGAGAACCGGGGCGGCGCCGCGCCGGCGAAGAGTAGCCGCCGGCGCCGGCGAACAGCAGTGGTCGTTTGAGAGGAGAGTTTGGTAATTTGATCAGAAATTTGAGTCGGGTCGAAGGCGAAGGCCTTGGTTTTGTTTTGAGGAAGACGTTGTTTTGGCGAAGCAGGAAGAACCAAGGCTTTTGGTTTTCGAGGGTTAGGCTCTTCTCGGAAGCGGCGCCAGTGGCGGCAGACGGCGGCAGGCGGAGGCGCCGAGCGCGAGGAAGGAGCGGGAGAGGATTGGACGCGGCGAGGTCTTCGGGGAGGTGGGCCCAGGGGGACGCTGACGCGGCGCCTAGATCCATTGTCAGAGCTAGGGCTTGAGAGAATTGGGGGAGACCTCAAAGGGTATTTATGGGGATTTCGGGGGGGATCGGGTGTTTGATAGACGGATTGCCTTCGGTGGAAGGGGGTTGAGAGGGTGACACGTGGGCTTTGAGGATCGGGAGTGGGATTTGATTGGCGCCGGGAAATGGAGGTGGAGTTTGGGATGGAGAGCGGTTGTGTGCTTCAGGAAGATACGGAAGTTGTGGCTGTCGCCGACGGACGGAGGAGAGCGTCAAATTTATTTATTTTTTTTAATTTCAAAAATTAATGAATGCATTAAAGTTTGTAGTTGTCCTTATTTTTCTTTTGGATAAGGTTTACTTACACTTGTGCATAAAATATCTAGCATTTAAAACTAATATGAGATGAAAAAATCTTTATTTATACTCTAAGAAATTACTAAAGCGATTACTATTTCAATCTCTCAATCTCAATTGCTTAGCAGCAGCACTCGTAGAGATGGGGAAAAGAAAAATAGACAAGGATTTGATGAGTGCTAAGATCTTAAAATGAATCACGGATATCTATTCTTTTATACAAAAGGGAGAAATAAAGAGCCACTGTTCATGCTACAGTAAATGCTACAGTAGATTTACTGTAGCAGTATTACTGTAGCAGCTAAGAAATTTAAAATGCACTGTAGCAGATCGGTTACCGTAGCAGCTCGGGAATGACACTGTAGCAGGCGAGTTACTGTAGCACCTCAGAAAATTCAAACCGGGAGAGTTTAAAAACGGCGGGAACACTGACTGTAGCAGCTCGGGAATGGCACTGTAGCAGGCGAGTTACTGTAGCACCCCAGAAAATTCAAACCGGGAAAGTTTAAAAACGGCGGGAACACTGTAGCAAAAAAAAAAAAAAAACACCGTGCTGCGCACGGGCTGCACACTAGTTTACTAAATAGTAGACAACTGAGATCATAAGTTGTTGGCTTGTTGCACATGCATATTATTTTTTAGACGCTTCTACTGGGACCCAAGTAAAAGACCCAAGTTGGGGTGGGGGCTCGTATGTCTCCATTTTTGGGTCCCGGGGCATTAATCTTATTTTTATCTATTGTTTAAGGATCCACAAAAGTGCACTGAAACTCATTACTATCTTTCCCAACCTTTGCTACTCTGGACAAATTTTTAAAACCAACCCGTTTCAAGTTTTAATTGCAAAAAACGACCTGTTTTTAATTTATTTAGAAAAACCGACCTCGTTTCAGCACTGTCGCTGAAACCAGGTCGGTTTTTCTAAAAAAATTTTACGAAACTTCACGGGAGTTTAACTCCCGTGAAGTTTAGTGCTCTTTTAAACTTCACGGAAGTTGAACTCCCGTGAAGATTATTTTCCTTAATAAACTCCACGGGAGTTCAACTCCCGTGGAGTTGCAGGCTAAAATCCCCAGCGACTAACTCGCTGGGAAATTAGCCTGCAGCTTCACGGGAGTTGAAATCCCGTGAAGCTGCGGCCTATATATTCGGACGTGACAGACCCCTCCCTATCTCAGTTCTCTCTCCCCGCAACCGCCCCCAAACCCTAAGTTCTCTCTTGTCCCAACCGTCGCCGTCCACGTGAGTTCCGATCGCAGCCCCCCAAATCCGACCGCCGGAACCCTAATCCAACTGCCGGAACCCCTTTCCGACCGCCGGCACCTCATTCCGACCGCCGGAACCGTCGTCGTCGCCGGATTTCGACAAATTGAGGGTAAATTCTTCCCAAAAGTAGATTTTCTCTTAATTTCTTGTATTTTCTCGTTATTTAATGGTGATTACATGTAAAAAATTATATTTTAGAATTTAATTGTGAATTTTTTATGAATTGTGTGAAGAAAACTTAAATAATTTTGTCGATTTAGAGGGTAAATTATCAATAATGTAAAAAATAGTGTTACTACATATGTATGACATCTAATTGATTTTTAAAAAATAGTGTTATCAATAATTTTGATTTTAGAATTTCATTGTGAATAAGTTGTGAAATTATAAAAAATCTAAAAATTAGTGTTATATGACATCAATTAGATTTGAGAATTTAATTGTGAATTTTATGAATTATGTGAAGAAAACTTAAATTATTTTGTCGATTTAGAGGGTAAATTATCAATAATGTAAAAAATAGTGTTACTACATATGTATGACATCGGTATATGAATCGGTATATGAATTTGGAAAAAATTATGGTTCCCTAAAATTGATATAGGATTTAATTGTAAGTAACAATAAATTTTTAAAGTCTTTTCGTGTAATATTGATCTTAAATATTTTACTCTTCAGAGGTAATGATGAACGATCGAATCGTAATTTTGTGTTCGTATGATGGGAAGATTAAATACCTCGAAAATAATATGCTCGTTTATGAAGGAGGTACGACGAGACCATTGTTTATAATAAAATCGTGTACTTTCGATGAGTTGGTTAATGAATTGCACAAACTTACATTAACCAACTCACGTGAGTATCACCTTAATGTTATTTGTAATTATCCTGTTGTGGAGAACAGGACAAGCAGCATTCAAATATTAAGTGACTACAATATGAGTCTTATTGGAGTCTTACATGACGAGAAGCGTTCGATTGAATTGTTCATTGAAAAACATCAAAGGAATTTGGGCCGAGAAGCGTTCGATTGAATTGTTCATTGAAAAACATCAAAGGAATTTGGGCAAATCGTTGAATTATGACGGAATGTATTCCCGCATGTTGGAGGACCATCGTTGAATTATGACGGAATGTATTCCCGCATGTTGGAGGACCCTGATGTTGATTCAGTTGGCTTTTTAACCCCTCAACAAGATGAAGGTTGGACACAATCACAATATATGAGCGGTCCTTCGCTTGTGGGCACTTCGAATGCGGTCGATACTAACACGGGAGTTCAAGAAGATAATGCAAGTGTTGAATCTGAGAATGATGATGAAGAGGAGGGCTTACAAATTAATAGCATGACCTTGATAGATCGTGATGAAGGGGACAACCACCACATTGATGGGTGTTATGCTAATAATGAGTATGTTGTCTTAGAGGATCCGCCGCCCGATGAACTTCAAGGAGAAGAATGGATCGATAACTCCGTGATGGAAAGTGTTCCTATTGGCACTAATAGCGGTCATGATACACAGGGCGGGGACTTCTTATTCGTGAAGGGAGATCTATGTGAGAGCAAGGAGAAATTGATCCATGCGCTTCGCTCGTACGCCATTGCAAAAAATGTCAAGTTTAGGCCAACAAAAAATAATACTACAAGCTATAATGCGGTTTGTTTCTATCGCAAAGATGGCGATGATGAAGATATTGGTGGACACCACGACGGCAATGCGAAATGTCCGTGGAAGCTTAATTCACGCTCCGGTGTAAGAGTAGGCGGGCAATTCAAAATCACGGCATACAACGGACTCCACACTTGTAGCAATCCTCGATTAGAGATGAATAACAAGAATGCATCCTCTTCCTTCATATATCGATTGATTTTACCGCATCTGAGGGAGGATTTTGATCTAAGGCCGAAAGATATTCGTCTTCTAGTGCAAAAAGCCACCAACTTGGATGTATCATATCACAAGTGTTGGAATGCTAGGAGGAAGGCGATGATAAAAATATTCGGTGATTGGGATAAATCGTATGAGATCTTACCTCATTATCTTGAAGCACTCAAAAGAGAAAATCCAGGAACTGTCTACGAAGTATCTTCGGACCCCGTTCATGGCGGAGATCGGCGGTTCACCGGTGTATTTTGGGCATTTGGGCCATGTATTGAGGGGTTTCGATATTGTCATCCTCTTCTTAGCATTGATGGCACCCACTTATACGGCAAGTACAAAGGCGTTTTGCTTGTTGCCACCAGAGTTGATGCGGATGGCGGTTTGTTTCCTTTGGCGTTTGCAGTGGTTGATATTAAAAACACAGAGAATTGGGCGTGGTTTTTTGCATGCATTAGATATCATATCCCTAGTGTGGGTGCGCGGCCGATTACATTCATATCTGATAGGATGAAAGGAATTCTAAGAGCACTCCAACGTCATTTCCCGTCACCACATGCACATCGTTATTGCTTGCGACATATTAGGGACAACTTCAAGAAGAAATTTGGAAATGGTCAGGTTCAAGATCTTCTTTGGCAAGCCAGCTGTGCAACAGAAAAATTAGTTTATGACCAAATACGAGAGAGGATTAAGTTTATCTCCCGAGCTGCACATGATTGGATCGAAACTAGTTTGGGACCACACAATGTTGATAAGTGGGCTTTATGTGAAGATGGCGGGAGACGGTTCTGTATGATGACTACGAACGCTTCAGAGAGTTTCAATGGCATGCTCAGGGGAGCACGCGGTATGCCAATACAGTCACTAGTTGCTAAAACATTCTACAGACTTAATAACTTCTTTCTACACTGTCGCGAACTTGGTGAAAATATCCGCTCGGAGCTCACACCGAAAAATGATAAAATGTTAGCGGCTTGGATTGTACAAGCTCGATCCTTTCATGCCGTAAGATACAATTTTAATGAATGGGAAGTCATTGAGGGAATATCACATAGAGAAAATCGCTCTTACAAAGTTAACATGTTAGTGGATCACTCGTGTACGTGCACTTGCAACGTACCGCAATTACAATGGATTCCTTGTTCACATGTTGTCGCGGCTTGTTCTGATCTACAAGGTGGTGCGAGGATTTCACACTATGAGTTCTTCGAGGCTTGGTATTCTACTTATAACTATCGACAAACATACAAAGAGTGTTTTCGTCCACCATATGATAGTCGATATTGGACACAAGACGGGCCACTGATATTGCCTCCTTTGTGTAAAAGGTCGGCGGGGCGCCCTCGTTTCGTACGAATTAGAAATTGTATGGATGACGGTCGTGAAGGAGTTAGGAGGAGAAATAAGTGTAGTAGATGCGATCAACCGGGCCATAACAAAAATAATTGTCCAGTTAAGATTAGGCGTTGATGTTGTAATTTGTAGCGGTTTCGATCTGTGTTTTCTTCTGTATGTCATTTGTGATTGTTAAATGTTAGGGGTTTCGTTCTGTGTTTGTTTCCGTGTGTCATTTGTGATTGTAATTTATAGCGGTTTCGTGAGTTGTTTGTTTCCGTATCTCATTTGTGATTGTAATTTGTATTGTTTCGTACTATGTTATATAAATTTAATGTTTGGTTTTGAGTTATTGCTTTCTTCACGTTGCGCATTCGTTTTTTGTTTATATATAACTAGATGAGTATGTTAACAGAAAGATCTAACACATTGTGCATAGTCTTCTAATATAATTCTCAGTTATATTCATTATGGATCCGGGACCGATATGCCCCGACGTTTTGACCCTCCAGGCGAGCCACGTTTCAGATTATATTGGCTCAGGACAAGTAAAACATCTTTTGTATATGCTAGTTAGCATTGGCACTAATTTTAATTTTTTGTATTATACTTAATCAATTCTTTTTGACGCGCAGCCTGTACCAGACATCACGATGATCGAGCATTCCCAGAGCCATTCGTCTTGGGTCATTGAGGATGCGAGAGTTCTAGCGCTGATCTCTCAGGCCGGTTTTCGGGAGTGTTCGACGGTTCGATATATCAGGCTTGATTGGCCGCTTATCACTGCTTTGATTGAGAGGTGGAGGCCAGAGACCAACACCTTTCACATGCATATAGGGGAGTGCACCATCACTTTATAGGACGTGGCCGTCATACTTGGGCTCCGGATCGATGGGCCGGCAGTTACGGGCACTGATGATCATAGTTGGTCGGAGGTATGTGCCCGGCTTCTTGGACAGGTTCCGGACTTGAGGAGTGGTACGATGAAGCTATCGTGGCTTCGTCAGACATTTTAGGACGACATACCAGAGGATGCCAGTATGGAGACGCTTCAGTTCCATGCTCGTGCTTACATATTGCACATGATAGGGTGTGTGCTTTTTTCTGATGCGAACAAGACTCTTGTACATGCACGATGGCTGCCGTTGCTAGAGGATTTTGACATATGCGGCGCACTGTCGTGGGGCAGTGCGGTGTTGCCATACTTGTATCGAGAGCTGAGTAGAGTATCCCTGATGCAGAATAAAGAATTCAAGGGATGCTGCACATTGATACAGATTTGGTCATGGGAGCGCATTCATATCGGACGCCCTACTTTACTTGTGCACTGTGACCTACAGGGGCAGTTTCCTTTGGCGTACAAGTATAATTGTACACACAAATTTTATTCGCACTGAATTTGTACTTATATATTCTCTATTCTGCATATAGGTATAACGTGCGGTACGCTAAGTACCGATCAGCGACGCGCCATCGTGAGTTTTACCGAAATGAGCTTGATGGTCTCCAACACGAACAGGTAAATATAAATCTCAAGTCGTTATGAATATTATAGTTTTGTTGTTGATACTGATAAATTTTTTATTTTATTTCAGTTCAAGTGGAGACCCTATACACCGCCGGAGCTGGATATGCATTCTCTTGCACCCATCTGCCGAGATAGTCCCGACTTGTGGAGAGCGAGAGTTCCATTGATTTGTTGGGAGATCGTGGAGATGCATGTCCCTGACCGTGTGCTACAACAGTTTACGCTCTCTCAGCATGTACCAGATCCTGTTGAGCAGATCTCTCGTCGGCGGCGACCTACTTCGCACCATAACGACTGGGCCGTAGTCCGTGCGGCCTACATAGACAGGTGGGCTCACAGGTATGATTTCATCCAGGATACGAGGCCCACGGCTGTTGACTACACCGCATATATGGGTTGGTATTGGGATATCACACGTAGATGGATCACACGTGACCCACAGCCCTTAGCTGGACACATGCCACGGCCACCGACAGACAGTTACATCCCTAGTGGGATGAACGAGAGAGATTACGTAAGTTTCTAAGCTAAATTATAATATTTTTTTCTTGAGTTGGTACTTAATAAATTATTTACCTCACAGGTCCATGCTTTGGATAGCATTCAGGCTGATATTGATGCGACCGTGCCTGAGATTCAGGATCAGGTGGCGTTAGGACTCCTCAGCAGGATCAAGAAGACCATAGCGCTGAGTAGAGTATCCCTGATGCAGAATAAAGAATTCAAGGGATGCTGCACATTGATACAGATTTGGTCATGGGAGCGCATTCATATCGGACGCCCTACTTTACTTGTGCACTGTGACCTACAGGGGCAGTTTCCTTTGGCGTACAAGTATAATTGTACACACAAATTTTATTCGCACTGAATTTATACTTATATATTCTCTATTCTGCATATAGGTATAGCGTGCGGTACGCTAAGTACCGATTAGCGACGCGCAATCGTGAGTTTTACCGAAATGAGCTTGATGGCCTCCAACACGAACAGGTAAATATAAATCTCAAGTCGTTATGAATATTATAGTTTTGTTGTTGATACTGATAAATTTTTTATTTTATTTCAGTTCAAGTGGAGACCCTATACACCGCCGGAGCTGGATATGCATTCTCTTGCACCCATCTGCCGAGATAGTCCCAACTTGTGGAGAGCCAGAGTTCCATTGATTTATTGGGAGATCGTGGAGATGCATGTCCCTGAATGTGTGCTACGACAGTTTACGCTCTCTCAGCATGTGCCAGATCCTGTCGAGCAGATCTCTCGTCGGCGGCGACCTACTTCACATCATACCGATTGGGCCGTAGTCCGTGCGGCCTACATAGACAGGTGGGCTCACAGGTGAGATTTCATCCAGGATACGAGGCCCACAGCTGTTGACTATATCGCGTATATGAGTTGGTATTGGGGTATCACACGTAGATGGATCACACGTGACCCACAGCCCTTAGCTAGACACATGCCACGGCCACCGACAGACAGTTACATCCCTAGTGGGATGAACGAGAGAGATTATGTAAGTTTCTAAGCTAAATTATAATATTTTTTCTTGAGTTGGTACTTAATAAATTATTTACCTCACAGGTCCGTGCTTTTGATAGCATTGAGGCTGATATTGATGCGACCGTGCCTGAGATTCAGGATCAGGTGGCGTTAGGGCTCCTCGACAGGATCAAGAAGACCATAGCACAGGTGTTTCATAAGACTCACGTCGACGAGTTCGCAGGCCGTGAGGACAGGTCTCGATCATTTGGGCAAGCGTACACTCGGCGCCGACGGCCACGTGACGATGACGGCGGCACTTCGCATGCTGATGGAGCCGGCACTTCGCA
>NC_033800.1:67136324-67141823 GCF_001876935.1 Asparagus officinalis | reverse complement strand
GATGTGATTTTAGGCCGCGTCCTTAGGTGAGAGCCTAGGGTGTCACCTTAGATTCATTTTTCCCTATATGGGAAAAGTGAATCTAAGGTGACACCCTAGGCTCCCACCTAAGGACGCGGCCTAAAATCACATCATTCCCTAATATTTTTTTACGATCCGCTCCGTTAAACTTGATCTACACGTTCTTAAACCTAAACACGCCAATTTTGGGGTGAACCCGTCGTGTTTTGACCCTTCATCCATTTTTGAGTTGATAAAAATAAATAGCAGTAGTTTAGACCTTCCGTTAAAAAAGTTAACGCGTTAGCGACAATTTTCCATAATTCGTCATATCTTTCTACAATATTGAAAGGTCATGGTAGTTTTTCTGATATAAAGGGTATATGTTAGTTCGTGCAAAACCCCCAAAGTTCACGCAGATTAGTGAGACTTATCCTTGGAAATAACTATGATGAAGCTAGCTGTTGACAGAAATCTCCAAGAGGCTGTTAACTAAGGTTCGTCATACTATATCAAGTAACGTGAACGTTTAGTCAAATGACAGTAATGGATAGCATTTCTCTAACAAAAACTCACCAAATTCATGACAGTTTTCTGAAAAGTAAAACCAAGCACCTGAAAGTTATTCAAATAGAACGCTTACCTTCCATGCCTTAATCCCTCCTTTAGCACTCTTAGCAGCAGCAGCCCATCTCACAAGCTCCTTCATTCTTGAAACAGCCTTCCTCCTCTTCTGCACTCCTTTCTCCACTCCCTTACCAACATCACCACTCGTCATCGATCCAAGCGTTGCCACATCACATATCGGCAAAACTTTGCATCCTACATTAACAGCCTCACTCTTTTGCCCCATCTCTCATTAAACTCTGAAAAGCCACTGAAGGTTGTCAATGAGAGCAAGTAGGCACGATTATGTAGCATGAGGCAACAACGTGGGCTAGCACTAGTTTAAGCTGAAAATGCAAATACATAACTAGAAAAGCTTAATGGCATGTTATTAGCCTGTCTGGAATCTTCAGTATGTTGGCTGAGTCAAGAAACAAAACAAGGTGGGGGGGGGGTGGTTATATTTCTAAAATCAAAATGCCAAATGCTAAGATTCTGAAACAGCAACAAGATGAGATTCAGCAAGGGCGGTCAAAGTTTTTGAGAGATTTGGAATCAGAGGGGAGGGTGTTTATAATACGACATTTGAGGTGGCCATGTGAGCACATGGGTGACTACTAATCTGACTTCATCAAGATTAGTATTATAAAGAAATTATAGGGTTTCAGGGGCGTTTCTGCTATCATGTGAGGTGTCACTTTGTGCACCTTTGAATTTGGTGGTAAGATGACCTTTCGAAGAGAGGGTCCAAGGTGTTTTAGATCTTAGATGGAAGAGAGAGTGTGCGCGTGCGCGTGCACGTGCATTTGAAGAAGACGGTGTATTTAGAAGAAAGTTTTAAACAAATTATGAATGGGGAAAAAAGAAGAAATTATGTGAAATATTTCAGAAAAGTAACATGATCGAACAAGTTAAAACAGCAACAAACGACCAAAAGAAATGCAAGAGAGAAAAGAGTATATGATAATGAAAACTCACAAATGCTAACACTCAGAAACTTTAAATGAAGATGATCCAGCCAACTGTAATTGTCATCAAAATATACTGGATATGTTAATATCTAACTAACAACATTATTAAAGATCATTATCCACCAGGTCCTTATTTGCTCCTCGCAAGTTATGAAAAATTACATGTTCCTACGGCAAGTAATAATTTGCATCTTCAATTAATGCAAAAAGGATATACCACATACAAAGAATACATGCAAATCTACTCCTCTATACTTATAGGAGAATTAAAAAAAAAATTGTTCATACCACAGTAAATACTACAGTATTACTGTAGCATAAATGGTAAATCTGATATGTTCCTCTGCAATCAAAGTTATTATTCATGTTACAGTATTTTTTCTGTAAAATGAACAGTAAATCAAATCTGCTCCTGCAAACTTGTAGTTATTATTCATACTACAGTAATTTAATGTATCATAAACAGTAAAATAAATCAAATCTATTAAAACTTGGATCATTCTTTAAGTATAGAGGAGTGGATATGATTTCTAAATCAAATATATCAAAACTTAAATCTTTCTTTAGGAATAGAAGAGTAGATATGATTTCTGATTTTAAACATACAATAACTATATCAATGTATTAAAACTTAAAGAAATGCAAGTTCAAAATGCAATGATTAAAAAAAAAATAAGAGGACGTGCTTTGCGCGTGGAGTACACTAGTAGTTTTTTAAAACGAGAATGACATGTACAGGGGTTTTGACAATAGTCATGAAAAAGTAGTCATCAGCTCTTTCACAAAGATATCTAGGGCTTTCCAAGAAGAAGAAAGCAAGGATATAGGAACCCAAACTCTGCTTTTCTTTCTCAATAAAAGAGCTTTTGCCTCTGTATACAATGTCGATTATGTGGTATCGCAGCCAGCCGCGTTACAGCCTTACACTAATTGACATTATCAAACTTTATTTAAATTTTTCATTAGGATGGAGGAAACCCCCTAGCGATCGACATTATATAAACCAAAAACAGAGCAGTTGTATCAAGGTACAGAGCTGAAAGTAGTACAAGCACCCAGATTGATGTTAACCACTTGCATATGAGGAGCCTATGGTAGATTAAACAAAAGGGAAGGGACACAGTAAAATCAGCAATATGGATGACAATGGAACCAAACATAACCAAAGAGGGGCATACCTTGATGAAGCTGGGAGGAAATTGCTCGACCCGTTAACTACAGCCACAGATCTTCCTCTGCTTGCGACTAAGGATATCTTTCCAGGGTGAAAAAGAAGAGAGAAACTAATCAAAAAATAATAATAATCGAATTTAAAAACATTAAACAATTCATAATTTCATCATAACCAGATTAAGGGAATCATAAGAACATCACAGTCACTATTTTACGATGTGCAAGGTCAACAATGTGCAGTCTGCAGATTTCTTTAAGAGAAAAACCAGGTTGCAGCCTAGTATCCTGTTTCACTGTCTTCGACACGAAAGACAGCAGGAGGTTTTGAACGCTTCCACATCTAAATATTAAACTTATTGACAAGAATCATGACAATATCTATATTCAGGATGTAAAGTCGAAGTACTAGTCTACCAATAAAACAATAAATAAAAACAAAAATTACAAACCACCATTCACTCAATGATGAAAAACAGAAGCCATTCAACAATCTTACACAAGCTACAAGAATTAACTATTACATTTACTTTAGAAGTGACTCCATTGCTTCAAAGAAGAGGGGTGCCAACTCAGGGCTCGGTGTCTTCACTGCACATTTTACACCTGGAACGCCAACAGCAGCTGTGAGCTCTATCAGGAAGGGAACAGCCTTAGGACCCTTGCAACTTAGGTACAAAACTTCTTTATTTGCATTCCTTCGCTTTGCCACAAAGAATACATTTGATGCGGCCAAATTTTCGATGGTTGAATCTATGCTTTGGATGATGGCGCTTGTGAGGTCCTTTGCAATCTCATTTGTATCGGGAATAGACTTCCATGTCTGCAGGCATACCAAAGAGGAAGATTTCAGAATGAAAAAAAACCAGTTGCTTGTTTTGAAATGCAAAGGACAATAAGTCAGATGCTCTTTCCAATACTAATGTGCAAATATTATGCTTTCATTATGGCTATCTTGCTTAACAACAAAAATAAAAAAAATGGTATTAGAAAAGAAATGGTGATGTTAATCTAGCCGTTACAACATGATTGGGACTACTTTGCTTTTTTAAGAAAAAAGATCATTTTGGAGCACGGAAAATTTTCACTCAGGAAACATACCAACTAGAATCAGATTACTTACCTCGAGAAAGCTTGTGCGTTCCATTCTACCATCCTCCGAGAAGAACACATGCAATGAAAACTTGTCATTGAAATACCACACTGGCTGCTGATTATTTTTTACTGCAACCTGCAGAAGAGTGTTCGGGGGTCCTTGTGATAGATTCTGGTACATGACCATTGGCAGAAGAGTTCTAGCAGACCCTCCAGGTGGCACCTGAGCAACCTAATGAACCCACAAAAAAAAAGACAAAACAGAAGGTCGGTATAAATGCAGCAAAAAGTACTATTTCACCGTTACAGTTATAAGAATTGCACATCACCTGCACAGGTCCAGCAGCAGCAAGACCAAATGTATTCTTGTTGAATTGAATCATAAACCCATCTAGTGCCGTTTGTGAATTGTTCTCAAACATTAAGCCATAAAAAATTTGCCCATCCAGCCGGAGAAGCTATCCGCTAATCTGTAGGCCTTGGCCAGTTGACGCTGGCAGTAAAACAGGTAAAGGAGGCCTGTACAGATAAATGAACAATCCATACTGTGAATTGTGGGGAGGAACTTGACCAAATCATGAAGATAACAGAGCCCAGAGAAAACATAGAAATTACGGTAACTTACCCTGAAGTAATTGATGGCTGATCAACAGGGATGAGTGCGTTGTCCATACCCATCAAATCACCGAGTAAGTCTGGTACTGGAGCAGCTGGTGCAGGGGGTGATGGAGCTGGTGCTGGCTGCTTTGGAGCAGCATGTGAAGCTGTAGGTGCATTATTGATTCCATGAGAAGGTGATTCAGAAAATGCTGTTTCACCCCACCCCCCACCCCCCTCCCCTCCCCTCCCCTCAGGATAGTCATCCTCATCTGATCTAGAAGTAGCTGATTTTGCACGGCTGACAAATGCTTCTGGAGGCTTGTGATAAACAGAAGACAGGGTCGCAATATTTGCAAGAAGCTCATCAGGAAGGGAGGGATCAAGGTTGTTTGAATCATCGCTAATGACTGGCTTCTTGGCAAGAACAACATCTTTAGCAGCCTGAGGCAAAGGACCAAAATTGGTTGAAGTAAATAATATGATAATCTAAACCTCATATATTTATAGTTAGTCTATAGATTCTGAACTACACACCTCAGGATCAGTAGAAAGAAGACGCCAATATATGTATGCACGGTCACTTAGATCAGGATTGTCTCTCTACAGTGGCATTGTTTAAAACAACCTGTGCCAGAGATTGAAAACGATAAAATGGGAAATAGCTAAACAAAGTATTTTGAGGATCTGCTTTGTATTAAGAGAATAAAGTGCTAATTTAATCAAGAAATACAGATAATAAGAAATTGCAAAGATAGATGCAATCTTCAACAAGAGGAGATATCCATGCAAAATGGCGCGAAACATACATTTATCAGTGTGAAATTAACAAATTTAACAACTAGGGAAAAGGGATAGTAATCTTAAGAGACCTGAATCATCTGTTGTGGACCTTCAGTTGGCTTTTTAAGAAACAATTTGACTGTTGCAGTGAGCAACTGCAACTGTACAAGTGCAGGCTCTTCAGGAAAGCTCTCCAGGAAGCTCTCGAGAAGCTCATCAGCATTGTCAATTCTTTCTGCATATTCGCCAATAATCCAGATCATTGATGCCTGAAAAC
>NC_033800.1:67127978-67136314 GCF_001876935.1 Asparagus officinalis | reverse complement strand
GAAAAAGAACTCATGAGATCAATAAGCTGAACATGTCCAGATCATCCTCAAGTTTAGCAAGTACCTTAGCCTCTGGCTCGTCTAAAGTGTCTAAGCTCTCACAGAGTGTTGCAATGATCGACTCATACCTATAAAAGGGAAACATATGCAAAATGTTTTTTTTTTAATTATTCTAAATTATGACAAATACATAGCCTTCAGAAGTACTGCAGAATTAGCCAGCTGTCTAGACAAGTACCGAAAACAGGTTCTTACGTGTTAGGATAACGTCTGAATATGTCTTTGATGACAATAATGGCCTCTTGAACAACATAATTTACTTTTATCTTTATAAGCTCAAGCAAAACGCTGATGCACCGTTCTGTAGCTCTCTCGAGCTTGATGGCACATCGACCAATTGCACGAACAGCCTTTCTAACAAAATCAACATCTACTTCTGTAGCATACTCTTTGAGTTCCAACAAAACCTGTAAAAAACAGCTTATCAATATCTAAAAGAGGGACACTTGGCCTGTCAGATATTTTCACCATTTGCATTAAAAGATTTATATGCATCCACATCCAAAAGGAAATTCCGTGAAAACTATGTTTCCATCATTCAATGGTATTAGCACAAAAAGAAGTTCATATATAATATTAAATCTCTTCATTATATTCATTTACGACTAATGGGAATGTTTGCTTTTGTTTGTTTCTGAATTGTAAGAGTGACTCATCACTGTACTATTGTTTCACACAAGCAGGCACAGAGTTCATTGTTTAACTTTTCATGTATGTATGTACACATATAGAGTAAAAATATACAGAGTAGAAAACTTTTAAACTTAAAGTGGAAAGGAGCTCGTCCACCAACATTTTTAGCCTTTGATTTATCTTCGAGATTTGTGCTACGCATCAAGGCTATCTTGAGATGTGTGCATTGATTTGCATCACATGCTAGCACAAATCACAAAGCGAAATCAATGGG
Source organism: Asparagus officinalis (assembly GCF_001876935.1). Lineage (NCBI taxonomy): Eukaryota > Viridiplantae > Streptophyta > Magnoliopsida > Asparagales > Asparagaceae > Asparagus > Asparagus officinalis. Next base: position 67,135,347 of record NC_033800.1, on the reverse strand, counting down.
TAAAAAAGTTGGTGGACAACAAGCTTCTACCCACTTATGTTCATAAGAACTTCACTCGTGTGTGTGTGTGTGTGTGTGTGTGTGTGGTGGTGTTGGGGGCGCGGGGGTGGGGGTGTTTTTAGAATGTGGAGTACCTGCAACAGAAAGTGCCAACTAATTCCAGTTTTTATTAAACTAGGTGCTGAGAGGAAGAAATCTCCGGCAATAACCAACAGCAAATAGCTTTCTTTGTTTTTCTGGGAGAACTGACACTTTCCCCCCTTTATTGTAGTTGATTCAAGTTGATGTGATTCATCAGACTGAAACCCTTTGATTCCTAAATGAAGTGACTGGTATATCTTAGGCCTGACAAGGCTTAACTACTATAGCAAATGTGCAAAGAAAGCAGGTCTTAAAAAATAAAATAGAGCTAGAGATCGATCTGCTTGGCAAAACAAAAGCATCCAATCTATGATTTTTCGCCATTGGAGAGTGCTGCCCATGCCCCCAAAAGACCAAGATTGTACTGTCAAGAATATTGAAGTTTGTTACGGCAGTAATACATAAAAAGACAGTCAGAGAGAACTTCCTGGCGAGGACACCATCCTGTACGCATCAATAGGAACTTTTTTCCAGCAAGAATCCAGAACCCTCTCCCTTTGTTTTTCTTTTAATTTCTTTCCTTACTAATCCATAAGCAGCTTGGCTGGAATGAGCATTATTGCAATCAATATTTGTATGCATATGGTCTATGCACTTTTGTAAATAGTTCCATTTGACCAGTGCACTCTTTGCTAACTAATAAACCTATACATATCTGTCGTTTTAGCTATTAGTCTTTTAGTTAATACTTTTAAAAATAAGATAATGAAGTATGAAATATATAGAATGTAGTTATCCCCTGTCGCGTCTAGACAACAATTTTACAATCAAAGGGACACATGTGAAGATCATGTCAGCCCACAAATTTCATAGAACATCTTTTCTTTTCTAAGTGAAAGATTAAGGGTCCCCAACCAATGTCATAAAATGCGGATTAAGCGACTGCTTATGCTTAAGCGGGTTGGAACAGCTCCGATTAAGGCAAAAGCGCTCCATTATACGGTCATCCGCATAATCACGTGGATTTTCAATAAGTGCCTGCATATCTTTTTATGCGGTGTTTTTCTTTTTAATACTTTCCGGTTAAACCCGTTTATTGCAAACCCGCCTTGACTATTAAAGTAAAAAAAAAACTGACTCTAAAGTTCTCCAAAGTCCCACTATTCTCTCTCTTGTTTGATCCTAGTGACTGTGACAAAAATCTCCAGCCTTCGTCGACACTTGCTCGAACTTGAGCCGCTTGGGGAAACTCACTGGAAGATGGTATGACCTCTGACACTCTCCCTACAAGCTCTCTGACGATCACCTCAAAGCTCTCCGGCATTCCCTTCAAAGCTCTTTGGTGAGATAGATTAGTCCAAGCTTCTAAGTATAGTTTCTACTTTTTTTATAAATTTTATTTTATATATTTTAACATATGATAAATAATAAATATATATTAAAAATTCAAAACTGCATAATTTTGCATAATCCAATTAATAAGTGCTCCCGGACCACACACATAATAAAACCATGTTCTTGAACATTGTCCCCAACTATCAAAGAATATAATATCCATATGACCTGATAACTACAGTAATTGCAAAGAAAGTTATTAACAAGTAAAGCAGAAATGCAAAAGATATAAAACTAATAAGTTCGTGTAAATCCTTCCATTCTTTACCTGATCAATATTCCGGTCAGAAGCCATCTTTATCATAATCTCTAACTTTTCCATCTTAACATATATTGGATCATTATACTTGCAGAAGAACACCTATAGACAAATTGGATAGAGAGATGTAATCAACTAGAATGAGAGGTGAAAAGGAAACACTACAGCAATAAATACAAATTATTATCCAAACACACCTTAATTTCATGTGCAAGGATAGTAGGCCGTTTCTGTACAATAAGATTAATGTTACGCAATGCGACATATTGTATCTCAGGCTCTGCAGAAAGAAGTGTCACTAGAGGGGGTGCCATTTTCTTGCACAAGTTTCGAACCACATTGGTACTAGTAATCAGTTCAGTTCCATTTACTGAAGGATCATCTGCAGCATCAACGTCATAAAAATTTAAACATTACATGGAATAAAAATGGATGGAAATGTTTATCCGATTCACTTAAAAGCTACATCCTAACTATAGCTCCATACTTGAACTTCATACTTTTTATATTTATCAAGATACTGCAACAAGGCTAGACCGTTACTGCACAACCGCCACGGTAACAAATCGCTATATTCTTTTGTCACCATGTAATACATGGAAGAAGATGAAAAATAAAAAAAATAAAAAAAATAAAAGAAAAAGAAAACAGCATACCTTTACCGCAGAAAGCACAACTGCACAATAGGCATGCTGGAGACGGGGAGTAACTCGCTCCACTCTGTTTTCAGCTTCACGGACATCAGCTGCCTTGTACCTTGATAGGGCGTCCAAAATGAAAACTTGGCCCCATCTGCATAACAAGTAAATCTTGAGAATCATTTCAACCCAGTCTACTCAATAACAAGAGCATATAAGATGGTAATATGGCAATATAATTAGAGCAGTGAACTCCAAAAACTAGTAACCAGTGGAAAAATTTGAAAGCCAAGCACTAAACCACATTGTGCTTGATTTTCCATATCCCATCTTCTGTTAGATGGTTATCTATTCCCAGTAACATAATCATGTAATCTAACCCAAGACGTGACACTATAGAACCACTGCAAGCTGACTGAAAATCCTCCCCTACTTGGCCCTAGAGGTGGATCCAAAACAATCAGATCCTCTTTCCTTCTTTTCTCATGAAATAAACATTATCACTCTATCCTTTCTTCAGGACAGTTTGCCAGAGGAGTCAAATATAACATTACCTCTCAGATGATTCCTAAAAGGCATAACTAAGAGCAATCAGTTGTTCTTTATGTAGCAAAAAAATGAGAATATTTTTTCGGACCTTGGACCTTATTAGATTCTCTACCATAGTATACAAGTCAAAATTGAGAAGTTTCAAGCTTGAATGTATCATTTATTTCTAAGCAATTTGCAATATGTTCATGAACAACTTAAGGAACTGCTACTAAACCAACATTCCAGCAAGAATGATCCATCTTATATAAAGGCTATTTCTTGGTGGGAAAGTATCCTAGAAATTATTGCTTCTCAAGTGTATCAAATGCATAAAATTCTTCGATACTGTGGAGCGCCAAGATAAGGTATATATATTTAACAGCCAAACATACGAACCACATTTTTTTTCCTTCATCTTACTTGTCTAAAAATTAAAAAGAATTAAACTAAATATCTTCAAAGATAAGATCATAAGCCCATATGTCATATTTAGTTCTCATAGTCTCAAATTTTTTTCTCTCTTCATGGAGGTGAATCTGTAATCTAGTCAATACTTTAATTGTGATATTCGAAAATAAGGTATAGCTATTTGACAGAGCAATAAAACAAGCTAGTGATAGATTGTTTTATTCAAAACGTAACTAATAAGGTATAGCTATTTGACAGAGCAATAAAACAAGCTAGTGATAGATTGTTTTATTCAAAACGTAACTCAATTCAAAATAAGCAAACATCCCATGATAAAACAAGCTAGTGATAGATTGTTTTATTCAAAACGTAACTCAATTCAAAATAAGCAAACATCCCATGTAACCCAATTTGCCAATACCAGGAAACCAAAATTTCACCTCCACACTAGCAATGCCCTCAGGCCTCAGCTACTTGCACCTTCAAATCATTAACTCCTTCAACTTCCTGTTGCATAAAAAAAACCATAAAAACTAAAACAAAAAGATTCCACCCAAAAGACAATTGTTTCCATAGGAATTGCGAATCACCTCCAGAGCCTTGGACACCTTACTAATCCTGATTCATCCAGCATTCCTTCAGCCTTCCCACGAAAAAAAATCAAAAAATACACTAAAAGATTAAATGGAGTAAATTTACAAAATCCACCTGAATTTTAGAGTGATTTGCACAAAAGATCCGATGAACTTTCAAAAAGTTTCACTGACACATACTTAAAACAAACTAGTTTGTTACTGACGTGATGCAATGGAAACTACAAAAATTAATGGAAGCAACTACCAATATGTAAGGGGTTTCCCCTCCTAGAAACTACCTTAAAAATCGAATCATTATACTGAAACTACCTTTGAATGTCGATTTATACATAAACCATCTTTATAATGGGTTTGCGTCGCAATCAAACACCTCCCGGTCAATTTTTTCACTGAAAACCCAGAATACCCTTGAAAACTCACATTCAAGACACTTGAGTTAAATTTTGTAATGTTTCAGGTCTAGTTATACATCTCAATTTCCTTCATTGAGCGTGAATTTTTTAAAGATTAGTTTTTCTTCTTTTTTAGTGAAATTTTGGTTGAGATGAGGTTGATTGCAATACAAACCCATTTAAAGGTGGTTTATGTATAAATTAACATTCAAATGTGGTTTCTATGGGAGTGCACAAAAAATATTTGTATCCGAGAAAATATCTATATCTTTATTTGTTAGGATGTGGATATTGTTACTAAAATTTATAACCAATAAGGTATGGTAATGGATATGGACCATATGGTTAATTGGATTTGGTTATGTAGTGAAATATCTGTATTTATGTCCGAAATATCCGAATATATGTTGGGCATATAGTTGCAACAGTTATGATCCTTAAATTAATGGATTTGACGCTAATTTTGATAATCAAGAGACCTAATCTTAACTTTTCAGATATAATAAAACATATTAATGAATTCCCTTGTATCATATAAACTATATTTTTTCAATATTATCTTGCTTTATCATATTTGTTTTGAATCCGCATCTATATCCTCTTATATATCCGCATACATTTCCGTATCCGTATCCGATTTTAGCGCATATGGTTATGAATTTTCTTTATCAAAGCATATCTGTATCTGTATCCATGTCCTATTTTAGGAGATATGTTTATGAATTTTCTTTACCGAGGCATATCCATATATGCATCCATATCCAACATTAGTAAGAGGCTACAAATATGGTAAGTATCATATGCGAGTCATATCCAAACCATATGCACCCCTAGGTTTCACTGTTAGATATTTTGGAGAAAATGTCAATATTGACACTTTCTAATTTCCTCTTAATTCTCCATCTAAGAGCATCTCCAAGGGGTCGGAAAAATCCGGCCCCTTAGCTAAATTAAGGGAGATATAAGGGAGATGTGGTCCAAGGGACCAGAAAAAAAACCCCTTCTCCCCATATCCCTTAACTTCCTCACCAAATTAAGGGGAAGGTTAAAGTCCCTTAACCTTCCCCTTATAATTTTATATTAATATATATGTTTTTAGAATTAATTTATAGTTAATTAAATTTAGTTAATGTATAGTTAATTTAAAATAATATAATTAAGTTAATGTATAGTTGATTCAATTTGATTAATATTTTATTCTAAATTAATTATTTGTTAAATTTTAATATGAATAATTAATTTAATGATTATATAAGGTAATTTCTTAATTTAAATTAATTAATTAATCATTTTTAGTTATTAATATTTAATTATTTATTCATTTATAAATAAACCACATATTTAATTAAATCCTAAATCTATAAAATTAAAAAACTAAATATAATTAATTAAGGGGTAGGGGACTTTTAAAGGGGAATCATTGGAGAAGAACCAACTCCTCCCTTAAAGTTCCCCCTAGATTAAGGAACATCCAAAGGATCCCCTTGGAGATTCCTCATACCCTAAATTTCTCTATCAAAGCTTGACTATTTCTCCACCTACCTTTCGCAACTAATCCCCACTAATCAAGTCATATTCTTATAATATATATATATATATATATATATAATATATATATATATAAATATATATATATATGAGATTAATGGGATTCCTTGTCATAGGAGAGATTCCTCCTTGACGCTCGAAATCACATGATGAGCGACATTGTGGATGATCTCGCTCCGGTTGAACTGATCTACATATTCAAACCCCCAACACACCAAGTTGGGTAAAACCGTCGTCGTTTGACCCTTCATGCACTCGTATCACAATTTTAACGGTTTGAATGAATAGAACTTTTCACATGGCTCGGGAGCGGTCAAACGACGACGGATTCACCCCCCAAACTTGGTGTTGGGGCGTAGAATAGTAGATCAAGCTTCAACGGAGGCGATCATCCATACATGCTCGCCTCCAATCATGTGATTTTTAGAGGCGTCAAGGAGGAAATCCCCATCCTATGGGACAAGGAATACCCATTAATCTATATAATAATGTCCGCTCAATCAAATGGCGATTTTAGAGGCCTGTCAAGGAGAAATCCCCTCCTTATGACAAGGATACCCATTAATCTTATATATATATATAAGATTAATGCGGTACCTTGTCATAGGAAGCGGGATTTCCTCCTTGACGCTCTAAAATCACATGATGAGCGACTTATGGTATGAATCGCCTCCTTGAACTTCTGATCTACATATTCTAAAAAACCCCAACACCCAAGTTTGCGGTCGTAATCCGTCGCTCGTTTGACCCTCCATCGAAGCCATGTGAAAAGTATCTATTCATTTCAAAACTCGTTAAAATTGATACGGAGCGCGGATGAAGAGGTCAAACGACGACGGGTTCACCTCCCAAACTTGGTGTGCTTGGCGCCCGTTTTAGCAATATGGTAGATCAAGTTCAACGGAGCGGATCATCCACAATGGTCGCTCAATCATGTGATTTTAGAGGCCGTCAAGCAGGAAACTCCCTCCTATGACAAGGCATAACCATTAATTCTCAATATATATATATTATATATATACTATATATATATATATATAATATATATATATATATATAATATATATATTATAGCTCTTCCAGTAAAAGCCGGAAAAAAGTCCCCTTCCCACTACTCTTTGTTTGCTCGTCTTCTTAAAGTGCTCTCGTCCTCTTCTTCATATAGATTAGCCTTTTCTTTGTTGCTCATGCAAGAATTCTCAGAGCAAGCAGGCTTACGGGAAAGAAGGAAAAAAAGAAAAGAGAGAAAATAATAAAGAGAGATAATTATCACGGGAAATTCTTTAGCTATTATTTTGATTTATTGATTTATTTATTAATTTTGTGTTTTCAGTCAATAGCGGTAAAAGCCCCCGGAAACGGCCGACCTCCGTACTCAGACGAGAACACATAGCTTCTGCTCAGACGAAGAAGGATGCCGAAAATAATAATAATGAACAAAATAATAGCTAAAGAATTTCTCGTGATAATTATCTCTCTTTATTATTTTCTCTCTTTTCTTTTTTTTCTTTTTTTCCCTTC
>NC_033800.1:67080469-67127968 GCF_001876935.1 Asparagus officinalis | reverse complement strand
TTGCAGCAACAAAGAAAAGACCAGTCTATATGAAGAAGAGGACGAGAGAATTTAAGAAAGACGAGGAAACAAAGAGTAGTGGGAAAAGGACTTTTTTCCGATGGAGAAATAGTCAAAGCTTGATAGAGAAATTTGGGGTTAGATGGAGAACTAAGAGGAGATTAGAAAGTGTCAATATTGACCTTTTCTCTAAAATATCTAACAGTCCCTCCAAAAGGCAATATTAACTAAAACTCAAGACAAAAAATAAATCACAAAGCAAATATAGGCTGGACAACCTTTCGTATCGTGAATTCGGAAGAGGTAGCTTTCGGCTTTGAACCTTCCTTAGTGAGTTCATCACCACCTGAGGGACGTAATGGACTAGGCCTTGAATTAGGTCCATTGAATCAGGTATTGATAAAACACACACACAATACATCTTCATCTATTGAGCAAAGTGGGTTGAGCGTTAAAGGTCATGCTTACAATAACCGACTCATGAGAGTTTCTAGGGGTTAGCCCAGCCCCCCTTCCAAACCGCGACCATCACGGTTCCTCTCACGTAGGTAAGTCCTCAAAGAATACTACAGCTGGTTATTTAATACCCCATAATACACACATTGGACTTATTAAAAATAAAACTCAGTCTAACCAGCTGTATCATAAGAGCATCGTCACCATAGAGAAGGGGAAGTAGCAGATGCTACCATAATGATATATAAATATATCTAGATCGATGCTCCACACGAGTGTCACTAGTCCAGCTTGTTTCTACCACATTAAACCAACATTGAGATTACGTCTCCAAATAAAGATTGAGTTGCCGCTGTCAGTGACCTCATCTATGGGCTTAACCCCAACTCCCTCGATGAACCCAAAACCACACTTTTGGATAGACCTTTAGTCAATGGATCATTAAAATTCTTCTCAGACTTTACAAAGTCTAGAATCACAACTTTGCATAGCAGGCGTTGTATAGATTTATCAAGTTCTTAAGTTATTTTATAATTAGTCCTTCATATTGTTTGAAGTTGACATTAGGTCCCCTTCTTGTTAAGTTATTTTAAAATTAGTCTCTCCAGGCAAGAGTACATGTAGCAAGAGGAGAGATTAATTTGAAACATCTTATAAGGATAATGGAACCTAATAGCAATTCAATTATTTGATGGACTAATTTTAATATTCATTTTATTCATCATATAGAAAGAAGTTATAAGATATACCTTTTGATTTGATTTTCCAGGACATTAATTCATCACATCTCCTGTAACTAGGCATACTAGTTGATAGAGCATATTTTTATCAACTCTAATCATTTCCTGAAATCTCAAGAGAAAGCATTATACATGTAGTCAAATGAAGAGCTATAATCATTTCCTGAAATCTCAAGAGAAAGCATTATACATGTAGTCAAATGAAGAGCTATAAAATGATTCTTTCTAGTCACTATCAAAACTTATACATGTAGTCAAATGAAGAGCTATAAAATGATTCTTTCTAGTCACTATCAAAACATGTTAGCATAGAAGATCATGGTCTATGAGCATAAAAGATGACGTGTTATTTCATGAACTTCAAAGAGAACATGAGGTAAAACTAACACATTTTTTTAATGTGTTAAATATCCAGTGTTCATTCAAAACAAAACCAAAGACATTTGAAGTTCTGAGATGGAACAACACATGTCCATTTTCCATGTTAATTTGAAAGGTAATGAGAACGGTGTAAAGGAATCCATTTTAAATGAAAACATTCAATATTCTTTATCCTTTTCCAAGAGCAACCCCTTTAACCATTCAATACCATGCATCCATATGCACATACATGAATAAAATTACTAATAGTTACATGCAAAGCATTCAAGAGAACCTTATAATAGGATTTCATATCTTAAAGTATATTTCATACTTCATACGCATAAAATTAAAAAAAAAGTTCCTATTATAAGAGGTTGCAAATTGGTTTCCTATAAAGGAGACCTTCCAAGTTTAAATTGGTTGCCTACAAAATAGGCCTTCCAAATTTACGTGGTCATTTCTAGTACCACCTCTTAAACATATCATTTTGACATTAATTTAATTTTGAAGATTTAAAAATATAATTCACCATATAAAATAGAATTTAAAAGATGCACACGTCCTTTTGTTCAAAAGTTTTCATACCAAAGACTTCCAGATACTCAGAAGACACTTGCATTGTGGTGAAAAAGATATCAAATCTTAACACAATGGTAAAGTTGTAATTGGAATAGATAAACTTCTAATAAAAGAAGAGCCAGAAGTTCCAATATACATTATTTTAAGTAGAATTTCTGATTCAGAAATCTAGAGTTGATTTTACATTGATATCAAGGTCCATATCCGTGATATTAGCCCATTTATGAAAGTAATTAGCAGATTGTTTCTCGGGAACTGAGATATAAAGATTAAACTTTCCTTGATCATATATTCTCTAGTATTCATAAGCATGTACGTTACTGGAAAAACTGATTTCTTAAACTATCATGAAATTATTTAATTAGCATGTTTCTAAATAAACCAAGAAAACTGTTATAATATGCAATCTTCCGGAGGTTGGTTAGCTGTTCATGGATGAAGGAAACATGATCCTTCTTCATTATGTGCAAGTGAAGAAAACCAGAGGTTGTTACCTAACTTAAAAGGTAAGATATCATAAGGTACTACTGTGCAAGACTTTAGTGGAAACTTAAATTGGTAAGGCAAAATGGAGGCAGAATTCTAAAGGTTTCAAACAACCACTAAACTATATACAGATTTATCTATTGAAGAACCCATCCTATGTTCGCCTGCTTTACACATTAAGATATGTATTAAACAGGCTTATAATAGAATCAAATAGTTCTTTTAATGAAGGTATAATTTATAACTTAATTAACAACAATTAAATAAATGCAATAATTAACAGTTATAAAGGAATCTCAATCTTATAGATTGTTGGATAAATATCAAATAAAATAAAATTATGTAAATTAAATCCGAATTAAATAAGTAAGAGATAAGAAAATCAGGTCTGACGGTCTGACGGCAGTGATTACACGACTGCTCCCGTCAGTAGGGGTGGTAAACGATCGAATCGAATCGAATACTAAGATGTTCGTATTCGTATTTGTTTAAAATTATCGAATTCGAATGTGGACTCTAAAATTCATATATCTAGTTTTTCGAATTCGAACTCGAATACTTGGTATTTGATAAATATTCATGAATATTCACGAATACTTATCGAATATCAAAGTATATTTATTCCGCTATAGAATTTGATTTTCAAATAGTATTTAAATTCATAAATAAAATTTATTCCTTCATAATATATGATGTATATATATTTAAATCAAAATTTTAATTAGAAAACAGATTTAAGATTATTTAAGTCTTAAAATCAGGAGGATATAAAGCTCAAGTAGAAATGATATGTAGGTTAAAAATATGACATCATATGTGCAATAATACAACTATACAAGTAATATGATGTGATCAAATTTTAAACGAATATTTAATAGACAAACGAATCGAATATACATCTGGTTAAATTCTATTCGTTAGTAAACTCGAATACTAAAAAATATTTGTTTAGTGGTAAACGAACTACCGAATCGAATATGACCGAATACTTTTTCGAACAATTATCGAACTATTTGTTAATTATTTGGTTCATTTCCACCCCTACCCGTCAGGCCCGATTTTCTTACCTCTTACCTATTTAATTCGGATTTAATTTACATAATTTAATTTTATTTGATATTTATCCAACAGGTTTCAGTATAACACCCTATTTTAAAGGTGGTTTCTAGGGGGGGAAGCCCGTATTTAACTATTTCTAAGATAAATCATTTAAGTAACAAATGAATTATCTACGGATAATAGCATGAAGAATATCGAATACAGGTCTTCGAAAGGTACAGTTTGTTTTTTAAATAGTATAGACGAACACCTTCTCTCAATCTCCCCAAGCTTTAAAAGGGCGTTTTCTCATTTCAAAATTCAAGCAGATTTTGTGCAAATCTAACAAAACTTCAAGGGGTTTTGTGAAATTACCTAGCCAAGAAAAACCTGAGGAAGAATGGAAAAACGCGGCACCTTGAAGAACATGGTAAGCATATCAGAAGGAGAAACGGCGACTGAAACGGCCTCCGTATCTTCAGCCACAGTCGCCGCCGGAGCTAGGGTTTCGTCCTCGGCCACGGCTTTGATGATGGCCATTTTGCTCCTCGAGGGCGCGATTCTCTTGAGACGAAGAGAAGTAGGTGAACAGAAAGAGAGAGAAGGAGATGGAGAAGGGGATTGTGCGAGAGTGCGATGGCAGAGGAGAGGAGGGGAACGAGGCGATTGACGTCGCTGTTGGATTTTGCAGATAACACGGTGAGAATTTTGTAAATTTTGATTTGCACTTTTGGTACAGGAGATTATTTACATTGTCACCCCATTTCAACAATTTTTTCCCATGATATTAGCACTTAAATTCCTTATAGTTTTTCATATTTCGCACTTACATACCCTCACCTCACTTGTTTTTGACAGCACTTTTACACTACTAAAGTTTCTAAGGGGCTGTTTGGTTGTTGTTGGTAAAGTTGTGTTTTTATGACACAACTTGAAAAGTTGTTGTCCACCTCATCAATTTCACTTTTATACTTTTCTTTGTTTGTTTTTGATTCCATTGGAATCATAAAACACTTGTTTGGTTTGCAAAATAAAACTTTATAATTGTTTGTTTGGAAAATGTAAAAAGTGGTCCATACTCAAATGATCATATTGGTTGGAATTATTTTTTATTATTTTTTCCTAACTTCAATGTTAGCTTTCTCCTAAAATCATGACTTTTTTTTATGAAATCACTTTACAAGCCACATCAGCATATGAAATCACTTTACACTATTTTTACAACTACAAACAAATAATTGAAAGTGATGAAAGCTGACATTGGGACCCACTTTTTTACACTTTACATCCTTTTACATGGTAAAAACATACAACCAAACAGCCCCTAAGTGCATTAAAACACAAGAATTTTCCCTCGTGATGCTCACAAGCTACTTTTAGAAGTTTTAAGCCATTAATTGTTGATTTTACTACTAAAATCACCATAAGTTTATTTTAAAATATAATTAAGATATGTTTACAATAAAAATCCGAGTGCGCTTGACACAAAATTCAAAAACAGTAAGGGCCAAAAAGTCATAAAATTAGCCTGTGGGGATCAAATGGTAAAGAAGTTACAAAATTTGCTTGTGTGGGTCACATGGAAAATTCAATATTAATATCAGTATGACGCCCCTTTATAAGTTACATTCCCAGTTCTATTGCCAGATTTGATCCCCGCATAGATAGATAAAACAATGCAATTGCATTGTACTGTAATATTATCATACATAGCAGAGAGAGAAATTCACAAGCTTTTCCTAGCAACAATTGGATAGGCTTATACAAGGTACCAGATCTGAGACCCAACTGAAAAATAAGACTGGCGAGTACTTCCTGCAACACTACAATCATGAGTTCATAGCAAGGAATACGCAGCAAATCTCCCTTAGTTTTTAGACTAACTCCTCAATGACACAAGCAATTCTTAGGAAACAAAACTATCTGGGTCACTCTCAAAAAATATCTCCACAAATTCGCTCGAGATAGGAGACATGATAATTTTTCCAGATATTCGCTTTACAAAAGATCTGCTGGCATCCGATATGTCTCAACTCTCTTTCAGCATTGTTGGTATACGGCATTCTTAAAAATAGTTTCAGTTTATGTATTCACAGCAAAACGCACCAAACAGGATAGTCACTTGGTCACTTTCTTTCGTATCAGTAGAACTCAGCAGACTCCTCGTACACTTCCCCAGCTGTGACGAAACCAACCAATCACCATCAGAATACAATTAACAAGGAGATGCAACTGATAATAACCGTTTTTGCAAGTGATAATAGCGGTTTTGTTCCCTACCTTGAAGATTAGTAGCTAAATTAGCTTCATTGTCAGCGCCGGAATTAAACTCCTGCAGCAGCAACAAGAAATGATAAACACACAAAAAAGAGGGACATGAATCTGGGTTTACCAATGCAACAGAAGAAATAAATGCCAATGTTTTGACTTGAGACTATGTCTTTGTATTTCAGTAATGATAACCGTACTACTAATTTTATACTACTTTTGTACATCCTCAAACAAAAGGAGGAAATCCATGGTGACTCTCCAATTTTTTGTGACAATTTCCAATGAAGAACCCCGCACATTTTTTAGTGCTAGTATACAAGTAATATAGAATTTGTAGTATGCTTAACATTACCCTTTCTATTTTTCCTTTTAAGCAGGTTATGTGCGTAGTAATGCAAGGGTACAAACTAATGGTTGCTGATGTTTTATCTTTTGCAAAACAAGTGCAGGTTGAAGCCCTTATCTACTCACCATTCTACTTAAGATATGCTTGCCATTCTTTAATTGTTTGTTATTCTATCAGGTTAATATTGATCTCTCTCAATATAATATATGTTCAGGAAGGAGTCTTAACTTTAAAAAAAATTATAAAGGACAGGCCCCTGAAGTCCATCTTCTTTGTAATAAACAGAGTTCTCTCCTTTCTGAGAGTTCTAAGCACATAATAGAAACTTAGACTAATCATTGTATTTGGGCCAGTCATTGGTGAACGCCAGCAACATATTTGGATGTAGATGCATTTTAGTTAATCGGCCTTAATTGAACCATTGAAGAACATTAAGAAGGAAAGAATGTGCAATCATTTTGAATAATTCAAGAAACACAGTCAGTTATAGCCTAAAGGTGATTTACACAATGAAAGCATTTCAACTTTACCCTCAACACGTGGGAGATTTTGAATGACATGAACATTTGCTTTAGCCGCTTGACCTCTTTACACAAGTCAGCCATATTCTGGTTCTTGGTTTGCCACAAATCTTGCACCTGTTTTCAGGAAGCATTAAGTACATGAGACAGATGATGTGATGTCAGAACAGAAAACTATATACGAGGGAAATTCTATAAAGAATAATTACAATCTGGTAATTATCACAAAAGTTTAGAGATAAATTGGTGGTGACGCCTCTCACATGCTCCATAAACAGGGGAAAGGAAACTTCAGAGAAAAAAAATGTAGCAGAAACTTGCAGATGGCAGTGAAAATACTGCAGTTTAAAACTTTACGAGCTTTTAAACATGAAAGCAGTAAAGTAATGCCCCAAAAAAAGAAGAAGAAGAAGAAGAAGTTGTTTTTAAACTCTAAAAACTTTAGTCTCAAAGAAGCCACAAGAATAAATATTCAAATAATATCATGCTGAAACTGGGTAATCAATTGTTTTCATGAAGTTACACCATATCACACTGCAAAGGTAGGAAGAGAGGAAAATAGATGCAGTGAATACAAAACACTACAGAGACTAGTGTCTCTGACAAATAGAGAAAGGCCACAAACCTGCATACAAATGAGTTTCGAGTCACCTTGCACTTGAATTTGCTTAAAACCTTTCTTAAGAGCATGTTTCATTCCTAAAATCAAGCCACGGTACTCAGCAACGTTATTGGTTGCAATCCCCAAGCCTTCACGAACACGAGCAACCTTCATTCAAATTTTAAGCTCAGAAGATGGACAACTGGAGAAAAGTTTAAGCTTAATGAAGATGTAGGCAAATGGAGAAATGAAGATTCACCCAATTAAATAAATGAAAAATGAGAAGAAAGGAAGACAATAGGGTGCCAAAGCGTACCACACTTCCATCTGAAGTCTTGAGTATGGCTCCTGCACCAGCTTTTCCAGGATTTCCTTTTGAAGCACCATCAAATTCAAGAATACAAGTCATCTGTATTTAGTTAAAAACTTAGCCAACTACAAGACACAGAAATATCAACAAGAAAAGTTCAAGGATACAACTTTCCCTGCACAGCATGCTTTTGTAATAAGATAATTAAGAAAAGAATCACCTTCGTTCCTCAAGCCATGCCCCACACCAAGTGACGAGATCTAGAATAGGTCAACTAATTTAAAAGAAAAAAAGTACAGACAGATACTAATCGTAATATACATTAAAAGAGCTCATGTTTGACTACATGTGCATTACGGTAGCACCACATACATACAGTTATCATGCATAGTGATAAGAAATTAAGCAAATAGAATGAATAACCTGACATAATATTCATATCTCAAAGTATACCAGACTGATCTATAAGTACTCGTTTAATGCAAGGCTATTCATTTTATTTGCCATATCAGCACAGTATCAAACATTGCTTTAAATAACAATCTAGGTGCCCACCAAGGCCTAAGCAGTACTTAACCGCCCGCCTAGGCCCTGGGAGCGCCTAAGGGAAACATGGCTGCATATGCTTACTGCACCGCATCAAAAAGGGGTATATTGCTTGCTTAGTTGTGGTAACGGCTGAAGAGAATGGGCCAAGTGAACATGGATCAGATCAAAACTCTATATCCAACCCCATCTTAGGTAAACAACGAAGTTAGGATTTTGAACATTTGAAAAGAATCCTCTCTTGTTACTAAAAACACCAATGTGCCGCTTAGCGCCAGACTGGGCGCTAGGTGCATGATCTTGTGCTTAGAAGCACCTACCGATTTCTAAAACATTGGTCTCACAGGGACCACAAGATACTAGCTGTGTTACCGTCTCTGATGGAATTGTCAAATCTGCTTGTTAATACCTTGAAATTTCTAGAGTAAAGAGATGGTAACACGCCAACCCATCATATGATAAATTAAGACCTGCTTAAGGACTGAAGAAGAAGGCAGCTTAGACCATTCAATGAGGTAATAAAAATGGATTAGAGAAAGCTCCATCCTGGCCGAAATTGCTTTATGTAGGCCTTCAAACATGAGGTGGAGACATAAACCACACTCAATGCAAGTAAAAGTATTGGAAGCATCTGTCCTGGAAAGCACTGGACATTCAATTGACTCAGAATGGCAAGAGTTTGCATCTTTAGGCCCATAAGCAAACACAAGGTTCGCAAAAAAAAACTTGTATAAGAGTACTGATGAAGACATAAACCACACTCAACGCAAGTAAAAGTATTAGGAGCATCTGTCCTGGAAAGCACTGGACGTTCAATTGACTCAGAAAGGCGATCATCAGATTAGTCTTACTCTAAGCATTGGACACAAACAACATTAGTAAAGTCGGGACTTGTTTAATACAGTTAAGCAACCAAAAGTTGAAGCTATATGGGAAATTTTAATATAGCTACTTACAGAAATCCAATAAAACTTTACATTGTTGGAAAACAAGCATAAGAACTGAAAAAAAGGCAGTAGTTACAACAAAACAACTGTAATAATCAATTTTTTATATTGCCAATCAATTAAGTTAGAGGCCCACATGACGAAAGGATTGACAAAAAAAATCAAATGCCTCAAAGGCCCATTAGTGTTAAGCCCATGATATACAAGTCCACTTCCCCTTGTTTTCCTCTCAGGTATTGAGAGATATTTTTGGAAATATCTCTCATGTTTAACAAAAAAAACTCTTACCACTAAACCACTTCATCCATATCCCACGTTTAAAATCCTAGAAAATCTCTAACCTCTTAACCTTGTTCATCTCTTTAAAATCTATATCCATCTCCTCTTCCCTTTTTCCTTCACAAATAGCTTAAAAAAAAAGAAAAAAACAACAACAGAGAACAAGAGAAGGAGAGAGACGAGATTTGGATTTTTCTCTTGGATTTGGGGTTCATAGTCTTTTCTTCGACGAATCGGCAAGCATTTTCTTCCCTCAATCATTTTCAAAATTTCTTATTAGTTTATACTTCATGCAACACCATCTTTTTCTTTTCCTTTCTAGTTCATAGAAATAAATAGTAGAATTTATATTTAAAATTATTAGAGATTATTTTTGTTGTTATATCTTATTCGAGGAAATTAATAATAGGATTTATAATCCTAGGATCTATTTTTACAATCTTATTTATTGATTATATTTTTCCCCCCATGATTTTAAGTTTTTAACATTATTATTGCTATTAGTACTATTATTTTCACATAAATTTCCGTATAAATCAAAAGATAAAAATTTCGGCTTATATAAGATATACAAATTTTATCATTTACTTATTTGAAAATATTTATTTAAGAATTAAACAAAAATCGAGATTTAGTTATTGTCTGCATTCTCCTGGACATGAAACAGTGATGGGTGTAGTGGTTAGTTGCACTTGACCATGATGCAAGGGTCTGGAGATCGAACCCTAGAGCCTTCCTTGTCCACACACACACACATGTAAGTGTGTGTGTGTTTTGGGTCAGTTTGAAACCGAACCCGACCCGGTACAGACCCGTTACCAAATTCCAAACCTGTTTGGGTCCAAAATACACGAATACCCGACCCATTTAGCTCTATAACCCCTCGAACCTGACCCAGTTCGGACCCATTATCAAATTCCAGACCCGTTTGGATCCATAACCCTAAATTACAGACCCGTTATCCAATTTTCAGACCCGTTTGGATCTATAACCCCAAATTTCAGGCCCGTTTGACCTAGTTAGGACCCAATATCATATTTCAGACTTGTTTAAGTTGTTTCTCACTAAAATCAGTTTTACAGATTTCTATGTAGTCAATTTAAAACTGTTAGGCTCGCTTGACACTAAACAATTATGCTAATTAGGTATTTTTCATTTATTAAGATGAATGATGATATTGTTTGATCTCTTGATGCTTATTGGATCACCTGATGCTAAGTTTGATCACCTAGTGACATTTAATAGGGTTGATTATGCATGAAGACGACTTCCGTCAAGAAAACTGATTTATAAACGTGTTATCATAGCATGGCTATACCCTAGACATCGATATCCCGATGTGAGGAGTTTCTCTTGATTATTAATATTATTATTATAGCATTGACTGGACGATGCACCCTTCTTGATTGGACATGTTGTGTCACGGTTATTTTTCATAAATTTTACGAAAGTTATCCACGGTAACTTCGTGGTTAGTGAACAATATTTCATGTACAATCACTTCAAACAAATGAATAAATGTGGGGTTTATAAAGGAAAATTAGACGGAGAATATAACATGTATATAAACGGGCTTATGCGCATTCTTGATATCCTGGTTTATATATATATATAATATATTATATATATATATATAGAGAGAGAGAAGAGAGAGAGAGAAGGGAGAGAGAGAGAGAGAAAGAGAGAAACTTATGTCAACTTAAGTGGACCATCCACCAAAGTTTCTATCTATTGATCAAAAATCTCTTCAATATGATGCATGGATCTCTAGGTATCATCAAATTGATAGAACATTTGGTGGATGGTCCACTTAAGTTGACATAAGTTTTCTCTCTCTCTCTCTCTCTCTCTCTCTCTCTTATATATATATATATATATATATATAATATATATATATATATATATATATATATATATATGAACTAAGGGCTGCGTCTTGATTGAAACGCGTGTTTGCTGGTATGGTTTACGGGAAACCGATTTATATACATGATACTATTCTCCTCTAATTCAAATAACATGTAAAATAAGAATAATGTGCTTGTGTTTTGTAATAACTTTATTTCACCGTATCTATAAGTAGTGTTTCTTTTAGTCACGTTTAATTTAGATTTTTATCTTCCTTTATACCTGTTACATACACTTACACGCGCACAATTTCTTCATTTTACATGCTTATTGGGAGTTTTCTGACTCCCCTGGGGTTTGCGTACCCTAGACTCGGGGACCGTTCTTTCTTCGTAGGATCGAGAGTACTTTAAGGATCAGGCCAAGCAACAGTGATCACCTTCTGTCATATCACTCTCTCAGCTTCTGTTATTTAGGTAATTATTTGTCTTAAAACTTTTTTCTTTAGCCACATGTGGTCTTCAGACTATGATGTATTTTCCTCTTTTTCAATTTGGATGGTTGTGGACTTATAGTAGAACTCGGTCTTTTCAGATATTTCTTAATTTATCTATTTCTTTTATTTCCTTAGTCACATGCTCTATGGTGTAGTTTTGACTTTATATCTATATACAGGATAGTCCAGAGGAGTGAATGTGACCGAATGGTTGCATTGTCGGCTGAGTCACGTTCCAAACTATTACGTTTTGGAACCGGAGCGTGATAAGTTTTTTAGTGGTATCAGAGCCAGGTTTAGGAATTGCTGTCTCGTCCTGTATACAAGTAAAAACAATATTAGGCCAAGAATAGAGCATGTATAGAATATGTTTCATGCTTTCCAAAAAGACATTCTTTTGACTCCTAATATCTTAATTCTCAAGTCTTAATCTTGACAAATCTCATTTTAGGTTATCACTATGGCCCCAAAACGTCGACCCCCTACTCCAGTTGTCCTTGAGGGATACCAAGTCGATCAGGCTGATCTTGCAGAAGTGATTAGGGAGCTGATAGCTCATAATCGCCAGAGGGATGGACAGCAGCAGGTTGTAAGGCCGGGTAATGTGTCCGATTTTTGGAAGCTCAACCCACAACACTTTGCTGGAACTAAAGGCGAATATGAGGCTGAGATATGGTTACAGACCATGGACCGCCTATTAAGAGCAGCCAAGATACCAGATGAAGACATAGTGGATATTGTGCAGCGACAGCTCATTAATGTAGCCAGAACATGGTGGGATGTAGAGGAGGAGAAGCTGCCTAAGCCAGTTTCATGGGAGACAATTCCGGGAGAGTTTCCTAGAGGCATTTTTCCCAAAGACAGCTCGTCTTGAGATGCAAATGCAATTTGTTATGCTGAGACAGAGAGCTAGTACTGTAGATGAGTATGCAGCAGAATTTACCAAGCTCAGCAGGTTTGCCCTAAGGATGGTATCGAATGAGGTGGATAAGGGACAAAGGTTCATGCATGGTCTAAATTTTGAGATCCAGACTCAGATTTACAGTCAGAAGAGGGTTGAGACTTATGCGAATGTCCTAGAGGTAGTTCAGAAAGCAGAACAACTGATTAGGATCATGAACTCAGTGAGGAGAGGGGCAAACAAGCGCCCTGCAGGACAGACCTCGGAAGGTAACCAGCAAAAGCCTCAGATAGGAGGAGCATTAGACAAGCGCCAGCAGACAGGGACTCTTGAGGCCAGCTCCGCAGCCAACCAACATGATTTGCCATTTTTGCAGCAAGCTGGGGCACTTAATGAATGACTGCAGAAGAGCTAATGGTTTGAGCCTAACATGCGGCGCAACGGATCATCAGCTCACCACTTGTCCTATGTCCTATTAAGGGAGTTTTAGGAGGAACTTCCAGTAGAGCAATAGTGCCAGCAGGCTAGAGTATACCGGGTGGACAACAGTTTAGGCCATCACTTCCCACACAGCAGATGTTTCAAGGATACCAGAAAGGTCAGCAATTTCAAGGCCAGAAACATTAGAAGGGTCCACATTTCCAACAAGCCTATCAGCCACAGTATCAGCAGAGGCGTCCAGGATAATATAGTCAGCAAGCTCCGCAACAGCAGAGACAATGGTAGGTTCTAACACTTACTACTAAGCAGGAAGATGCATCTAGTGATGTAGTTATAAGTACTATTTTGGTTTATTCAGTCTATGCATTTACCCTATTTGATTCTAAGGCATTGCACTATTTTATATATGCTCCGTTCATTACATGGCACATCATACCATGTAATAGTTTAGATGCAAACTGGAATATCCATACAGACAGCGGGGTATTAATGTCTAGTAGGGAGTGTAAGAAATGTTCTGTGGTAGTTTGTGGTAGGGAGCTATTTGCAGACTTGTTAGTGAGTGATATTAACGGGTTCGATGTTATTTTGGAGATGGTTTGGCTCTACAACTTCCATACGACGATCGACTGCCGACGCAAAAGCATAATGTTCAAGATACCAGGTGACCCAGAGTTTGAATTCATAAGCGGTGGCAAAGTGATGGAGCGGCCAGAGTATCGAGCAGGCATGGATGGAGTATTAACCTGTATAGAGGTAGAGGAGAAGCCCATACCAAAAATTATCAAGGTGTTCCTTGATGTTTTTCCTGATGAGTTGTCGGGTCTACCATCAAATAAATATATAGAGTTCGTCATCGATCTTATTTCAGGAGTTGCACCTATTTCAAAACAACCTTACTGGATATCGATAGCAGATTTAGAGGAGTTGTAAAAGCAGGTCCAGGAGTATCTTGATAAGAAATTTATCAGGCTTAGTATGTCACCTTAGGGAGCACCGGTAGTATTAGAGCTTGTATGTTGGAAAAAATTACAATAAAGAGAATAAAAAAAACTTGACTTGTATTTCTTCGATCCCGGTTATAATTTGATTATAAAAGAGAAGAGAACGAATTTGGTTCTCCCCTTTGTTTAAAACTGAGTTCTTCACGGTGGCGATGGAGTGCCTCCCTCGAATGCTCGCGTCGAGTTTGCTCTCCGTTGACGATCTGACGTTTTGCTTTACTGGAACGATGTCTTCTCCTCACGATTCGACGCTGTGGAGAACTTGTGTGGCAAGTTTTAGAACTCTGGACGAGTTGATAACTCTGAACGAATTTGAACTCTTAAAAAAGAGTTGATTTAACCGAATGTCGGTTAATCCGCCAAGGCCGAAAGCTCTCAAGACTGCTCCCAAAAGATGAATGTTGATCTCTCTTTTGTGCAGTATTGATCTTCAAAACTCCAAATCGAAGATCCCCAAGAAGAAGCCAAAGATCTCCTCGCTACTAAGTCTCAGATCCGAAAAATGTCAGCCTGAACTCCATTGAGTTTACCCATATTTATAGGGAATTAAGGGGTGTAACTGTCCCCTTAATTCTCTTCATAATGGGATTGAGAGGGATGTAACCCCCCTTAATCCGCTCCTAAGTGGGGCAGAAATCCCTCAGATCATGGAGGGAAAACGGTTCCTACAACCGTTCAGCTCGTGTTTGAACGAGTCAAACGCCCACGTTGGCGTTCAGGACCCTAACTCCGCATTTTAGACTGGAGACGCGGAGTTGGGTACCCGCTGGGCATTAAAAAATACGGGTCCGACCCCAGCGTTTTAATGTTGTAACGCGGGTCCGACTCTAACGTTTTAATGTTGTAACGTGGGTTCGACCCTCGCGTTTTACTGTTGACACACGGGGAGGACCTCCGCGTTTTGGTGTTGATACACGGGGAGGACCCCGTGTTTTGGTCTTAGAACGCGGTGATGAGTTCCGCGTCTTGCTTTGGAGAGATTATCAATAAGTAATCTCTTTTGTCATAGCGTTGCAAAGATCATTGTCTTGTAATCTTCGTTTTGGCTCCTTGAGGATATGAGAGTCATCAGATTGTAACTCCCGATGTTGATTGTGAATGCTATTGATTAGAGCTTTCATCGGTTATTGTGAAGGTCGTCAGATTGTAACCTTCATCGATCTACGTAAAAATCTTTAAATTATAACCTTCTGGAAGTCGTCAGATTGTAACTTCCATCATCGATATTTGATGGGGATAAGCTATCTATTGTGATTTTTAGACAGCCTACAGTGCCAAAGCCAGACGAAAGCCGAAGGATGTGTATTGGCTACAGGGAATTGAATCGGGTCACTATCAAAAATAAATACTACCCAGGATTGATGACCTTTTTGATCAGCTCGGAGGAGCTAGTGTGTTTGCTAAACTGGACCTCAGATCAGGCTATCATCAGTTGAAGGTGAGGAAGGAAGACATACCTAAGACCGCATTCCGCACAAGACACGGGCATTATGAGTTCCTGGTGATGCCATTCGAAGTGACAAATGCTCCATCTACATATATGAGCTTGATGAACAAGGTGTTTTCCCAATATCTCGACCAGTTTGTGGTGGTGTTCATCGATGACATTCTTGTATACTCCAAGACCAAGGAAGATCATGCAAAACATCTACGGACGGTGTTGGAAATCCTACAGAAGGAGAAGCTCTATAAAAAATTGAACAAGTGTGAGTTTTGGTTGGGCAAGTGTCCTTTCTAAGGCACGTAATTTCAGGAGAGGGTATCTCTGTAGACCCGAAGAAGGTTGATACGGTGTTGAGGTTGGATCCGCCTACATCTGTGACAGAAGTACAGAGTTTTTTAGGGATGGCTCGATACTATAAGAAATTCATAAAGAATTTCGCTTAAATTGCAGGATCACTTACTAGGCTGACTCGGAAGGAGGTCAAGTTTGTGTGGGCTTAAGAGTGTTAAGCAGCATTTAAGGAGTTGAAGAACAAGTTGACGACAGCACCAGTTTTGATAATTCCGAATGAGTCAGGAGGATTTGTAGTGCACAAGGATGTTTCTAGTTTGGGTTTAGGTTGTGTTCTGATGCAACATGGAAAGGTAGTAGCTTATGCATCTAGACAGCTGAAGACACATGAGAGGAACTACCAAGTTCATGATCTGAAATTGGCGATAGTTATTTTTTGCATTGAAGTTATGGCGGCACTATCTTTTAGGACAGAGAGTGGAGGTGTACACAGATCATAAAAGTTTAAAGTATATCTTCACTCAGAAGGAGCTCAACATGAGACAGCGCAGGTGGTTAGAACTTATGACGGATTACGATCTTAATTTACAATATCACGCAGGACGAGTTAATGTGGTACCAGATTATTTGAGCAGGAAGCCTGTGGCGATGAGACTCACCAGACAGCGGGAGTTGCTAGCTGAGTTCTGGAGAATGAACATGGAGGTTATATTGCCTGGAGCAGAAAGACAGTTGATGGGTTTGCAATTACAATCAACTCTGGTGGACCGGATCAAAGCTGCCCAGTTCGAGGATGCTCGGTTCTAAAATTTTAAAAAACAAATAGAGTCTGGGAATAGAACTGATCTACATATACATGAGGATGGATCCTTGCGATTCCATGGTAGATTGTGTGTGCCTAAGGACGATGTTAAAAGAGAGTTGTTAGAGGAGGCGCACAGTTCAGTGCTTTCTATTCATCCAGGAGGCACAAAGATGTATCAGGACTTAAGAGAGCATTACTAGTGGTCAAGAATGAAGATGGAGATAGCCAAATTTGTGTCAAAATGCCTAATATGTCAGTAAGTGAAGGTTAAGCATTAGAGGACAGTCGGGCTATTGCAGCCTCTTCCTATTCCCGAGTGAAAGTGGGAACATGTTATAATAAATTTTGTCACAGCTCTACCGAGGAGCCAGAAGGGAAACAACACAGTATGGGTAGTAGTAGACCGACTCATCAAGTCAGCTTGCTTCATATCATTTCGAGTTGGACATACGACGGAGAGTTTAGCGGAGCTGTACATGAGGAGGATAGTACGCTTGTATGGGGTACCGGTTAGCATTGTTTCTGATAGAGACACGATTCTTATCACACTTTTGGAAAAGCTTGTAGCAGTGTCTTGGGACTAGACTGAGTTACAGCACGGCTTACCATCCTCAGACAGATGGACAATCAGAGAGAACTATACAGATACTGGAGGACATGTTACAGCCATGCATGCTGGATTTCAAGGGCTCTTGGGAAGACCACTACACTTGGAGTTTTCTTATAATAACAGTTATCAGACCAGCATCCAGATGGCACCTTATGAGGCATTGTATGAAAGAAAATGTAGATCTCCTACATGTTAGGATGACTTGGGAGAGCGGTGTCTACTAGGTCCTGAGATGATAGTGCAGACAGTAGACAAGATAAAGGCAATACGGGAGCGTCTTAGATCAGCTCAGGATATGCAGAAGAGCTAGGCTGATGCTAAAAGGAGACCTCTACAGTTTCAAGTTGGAGAGCATATTTTCATGAGGATATCCCCAACTAGAGGAGTTATCAGATTTGGCAACCACAGGAAGCTTAATCCATATTTCATCGGTCCTTTTGAGATATTGGAGAGAGGAGAGAAGTGACATATCGGTTAGCTTTGCCTCCATCGTTGGAGGAAGTGCATGATGTGTTCCACGTATCACAACTTCGACGATATGTACGAGATGAGACCCACATCCTAGACATCGCAGAGCTTCAGATTAGGACGAACTTATCATATGAGGAGCGACCAAGAAAGATTTTGAATCGACAGGAGAAGGTCCTCAAGAATAGAACTATCACGCTTGTCTTAGTATCTTGAGGACATCATGGACCTAGTGAGGCAACCTGGAAGCGAGAGGACGATATTCGTCTACGCTATCAACATCTATTTGCTACAGATGACTTTTAGTTCTTCTTGTGGTCGAATAAATTTCGAGTACGAAATTTCTTTTTCTTAGGTGGGTAGGATGTAATAATCTATTTTTTTTATTTGCCAATCAATTAAGTTAAGAGGCCCACATGATGAAAGGATTAACAAAAAAAATCAAATGTCTCAAAGGCCCATTAGTGTTAAGCTCATGAATATACAAGTCCACTTCCCTTTATTTTCCTTTCACGTATGAGAATTTGTGAGAGATATTTTTGGAAATATCTCCCACGTTTAACACAAAAAAAACAAAAAAAAATCAAATGTCTCAAAGGCCCATTAGTGTTAAGCTCATGAATATACAAGTCTACTTCCCTTTATTTTCCTTTCACGTATGAGAATTTGTGAGAGATATTTTTGGAAATATCTCCCACGTTTAACACAAAAAAAACTCTAACCACTTCATCCATCTCCCACGTTTAAAATCCTAGAAAATCTCTAACCTCTTAACCATTTTCATCTCTTTAAAATCTATACCCATCTCCTCTGCCATTTTTCCTTCACAGTAGCTTTCAAAAAAAAAGGGAAAAAAACAACAGAGAACAAGAAAAGGAGGGGCGAGATTTGAATTTTTCTCTTGGATTTGGGGTTCATAGTCTTTTCTTCGACGAATCGACAAGCATTTTCTTCCCTCAATTATTTTCAAAATTTTTTATCAGTTTATGCTTCATGCAACACCATCTTTTTCTTTTCTTTTCCTTTCTAGTTCATAGAAATAAATAGTAGAATTTATATCTAAAATTGTTAAGAGATTTTTTTTTGTTGTATCTTATTTGGGGAAATAAATAATAGGATTTATAATCCTAGGATCTATTTTTACTATCTTATTTATTGATTATATTTTTTCCTCCATGATTTTAACATTACTAGGATTTATGCACGTGCAATGCACATGATTAAATATTATGAATAAGTATTTTTGATTTATTTCTTCACGAAAATTGGTTTCTCAGTTCCACTTTGATTGTTTTTCTCACTTATGTTTTCAAACTTTACTATTGTGATTATTTTTTTTAATGTTTGTTTGAATGTGCTACACCAAATTTAAAATTTTCATGTAATAATTGAATTAACAAGAAATAACTATAATCTAAAGCTAATTTTAATTTTCGCGTTATTTAGATCGGCATGAAACCAAGGTTGACTTAAGAAGGTATAATGTTGTAAAAGTAAAAAACACTTGAAAAGATAATGTTATAAAAGAATGATGAATAATTGAAGTCAATAAGACAAGATGATTAATTAAAAGTGGGCTAGAATAAAACTAAAGAAAATATAAATTTTGTTGCTAATCACTGATAGACTTTAGAAAAAAATCATAAAATAAAGATTAATGCTAACTCTATTACACTTTTATATGATAAAAGTATCCACATAACCATATAAAAAATTAAAAGAGTTCATGAAAATCACTTCTAAAGATACCTGATTTTACTCAAAAAATTAAGTTGTTTTTAAAAATATCAAATAATTTAAATTTTTGTTGTATTTATAAAGAGCCTTGATGGAGATGCTTTTGTTTTAGCAGCTTGTTCTGAATGAGCCCTGCATTTTAGCTTTAAAGTGTAATATTTTTTCTTTATCATGTTATATGGATGTTTGCTTGGTTTGCTTATCTATCTCTTATTTTTTTTAATAAGTTGATATATTATTAACACAATTTACGATGACATGCATATCTTTCATACAAATTTGAGATAGGTATAAGATGAATTTTATATTTAGTGGCTTTTAATAAGAATTTTAGTTGTAAAATATGTAACCTTCATATTTAAAGATCTTGAAATCTAACAGTACTATTACATGCTTATCTTTGATCATGTTCTTAAAAATTGATCTGGTAGTCATATCCCCAAATAAGGATACTTGTAGAATCATGCCACTATATAGAGAAAAAAATATCAATTTTAATTTTTTTAACTTACACTATGGTAACTAAGTATCATGTACATATTTTTTGTCCATTATAGTGAATTTTCTCATCTTATCTAGTTTATTATATCTCACAATGTAGTTGATTTTTGTCCATTATAGTGAATTTTCTCATCTTATCTAGTTTATTATATCTCACAATGTAGTTGATCAATGACTTCACTTTAGTTTCTATTGCAAGATTATTTATATAAAATTTTATATTAAGTTTATGATTCCTTCAGTATTTTTAGAATAAAGTATGAAAAATTATAAATACTTACTAATTTTTCTTTTACTTTTCATGAATAATATTTTTTAATTAGGACATAATTGTTCAATATGTTTTTCAAGAAGAACTCGGTTAGTGCTTCTTTGCTCGATATGCTTTTTATCAATGTCAATTCAGGTGATTCATGAATTATTCTGAATTTTGAGTTTATTTCCTTTACTTCTCCATTTGAAAAAAAATAACTTAGTTCTTTTAAAGGATATCTCTGAACTTTCTGATAGTTTCTCCATACATAACTCATTGTATTTTTTTTTACTTTATAAATAAATATTATCAACATTAGAGATAAATGTTTATACATTATAATCAATTAATGCTAACCTATTATATCTTAATGTAATAATATCAAACATTTTCTCTTTTCTTTGCCAAATTTCAGCCTTTTGTGATTTAAACTTTTGAGGGTGTGTTTTGTAATTTTTAAACTTTGATAGTATTTTATGAAAATTTTAAATTTTAAGTTGGGCGCTTATAATTTTCATGTTTCATGTATTAGTGATAAGTTTTTAAATGTTAGAATATTTCTCGTAACTCTAAAAATTTGAAGGTATTTTTATTACTAAAATTTTGGGTTGTTTATTAAAATTTTTAAATTTGTAGCAATCTACTAATAATTTCTAAATTTTATATGTACCAGTTATAAGTTCTAAAATTTCAGAATTTTTTAATACTTTTTTACTTTTGAGAGAGTTTTTGTAACTTTTGTACCTTTGAGGCTATTTTTTTTACTAATTTTAAATTTCTATGCGTCCAATGGTAATCCCTAAAATCCATCTATGTTGTTTCTAAGTTTTAAAATTTTTGAATTTTAGAATGTTTTTTTTGTAATATAAACATGGTTAAATAACACTTATATACCCTATTGTTTTGCTCTTGTAGTAGTTATATACCCTAAGTTACAAAACATAGTAAAAAAATATCCCGAGTTGGTAATTGTTTAAATTTAGCTAACGGTATTAAAAAATACATGAAAGGACGATAATGCCCCTCCTTAAGAAATAATCCCCCAACATAGTGAAAGCTCTTGTTTTCTATTGTTACCCATATTAAAGAGGAAGAAGTTGGAGGCCACGAAAAGAAGAAGATGATGAAAATAATCTAATTTGCGTCGGGGAGTGGGGGTGGGGGTAGGTAATACAGTAAATAATACAATAAATGAGGGTAAGAATTCAAGTTGGTCATAGGTCCAGCACGTGGGAATATTCCAGAGAATATTCTCACAGCTGGTTAACAGAAGGTACCAACTTACAAATTTTTGCCAACTTAGGATATTTTTTTGCTATATTTTGTAACTTATGGTATATAACTGCTTTAAGAGCGAAACACATAGGGTATATAAATTTAATTTAACTTTTAAACTTTTGATGTTGTTTTTATAATTTTTAAAATGTTGAGTGTTAATTATAAGTTTTAAATTTTTAGATATCATGTTTGTTTTTAAGTTTTAAAAAGTCAAGGTGATTTGTGTAATTTTAAACTTTTAGAGCCTGTTTGGATTTGTAGGGGGTGAAGGGAAGTTAAGGGAAACTAGATGAGAGAATGAAAGGGAAGGGAAGGGAGTTCCCTTCCCCTTGCTTACACCCCAATTTGGGGGGTAACAAATTTTATACTATTAGGGGGTGAACCAAGAGAAACTAGGGTGAATAACTTCACCTCCTAAATGTTCCCAAACAAGGTGAATGAAGGTGAATGGTTCCCCTAAATTCCCTTCACCCTTATTCCCCTCAATCCAAACAAGCCCTTAAGGCTATTATATGCAAATTTTGAAACTTTTGGGTTTTTTATAATACTTCATGTATTATAATATGTTATCTATGTATAGTTTCTTAATCTTATTTTTTTATATTTTTAAGTTATAGGTAGTTCATATGGAGTTAATATAGGATATAATTAGTATTTGGATAGATTAAGATTTAAGTGAAATATTCAAAATAATTTTTTTAAAATTGTTGACCTATAGATAGTTCACGTGGAATTAGATAAGATATGATTAAAATTAGAATAGATTAGGATAACAATATAATATTCAAAAAAGCTAAGGGTAATACTGACCATAGGAAGATTTTTCCGAACTCGTGCTTTTAAAGGGAAAATATGATTATTGCTATTAGTACTATTATTTTCACATAAATTTTCGTATATATCAGAAGATAAAAATTTTGACTTATATAAGATATATAAATTTTATCATTTACTTATTTGAAAATATTTATTTAGGAATTTAACAGAAACCGAGATTTAGTTATTGTCTGCATTCTCCTGGACATGAAACAATGATGGGTGTAGTGGTTAGTTGCACTTGACCATGATGCAAGGGTCTGGAGATCGAACCCTAGAGCCTTCCTTTTCTACATATATATATATTTGGGTTGGTTTGAAACCGAACCTGACCCGATACAGACCCGTTACCAAATTCCAGACCCGTTTGGGTCCAAAATACACAAGTACCCAACTCGTTTAGATCTATAACCCCTCGAACCCGACCTAGTTTGGACCTATTATCAAATTCCAGACCTGTTTGGATCCATAACCCTAAATTACAAACTTGTTATCTAATTTTCAGACCCGTTTGGATCTATAACCCTAAATTTCAGACCCGTTTGACCTAGTTAAGACCCAATATCATATTTCAGACGTGTTTAAGTTGTTTCTCACTAAAATCAGTTTTGCAGATTTCTATGTAGTCAATTTAAAACTGTTAGGTCCGCTTGACACTAAACAATTATGCTAATTAGTTATTTTTTGTTTATTAAGATGAATGATGATATTGTTTGATCTCTTGATGCTTATTGGATCACCTGATGTTAAGTTTGATCACCTAGTGACATTTAATAGGGTTAATTGTGCATGAAGACGACTTCCGTCAAGAAAATGATTTATAAAGTGTTATTATAGCATGGCTATACTCTTGACATCGATATCCCTATGTGAGGAGTTTCTCTTAATTATTAATATTATTATTATAGCACTGACTGAACGATGCACCTTTCTTGATTGGACATGTCGTGTCACGGTTATTTTTCATAAATTTTACGGAAATTGTTCCACGGTAACTCTGTGGTTAGTGAACAATATTTCATGCACAATCAATTAAAATAAATAAATAAATGTTGGGTTTATAAAGGAGAATTAGACGAAGAATATAACATGTATATAAGCGGGCTTATGCGCATTCTTGATATCCATATATATATATATATATATATATATATATATATATATATATATATGAGAACTAAGGACCCATCTTGATTTGAAGCTGTGTATATATATATATATATATATATATATATATGAGAACTAAGGACCCATCTTGATTTGAAGCTGTGTTCCCGGGACGGTTTACGGGAAACCGATTTATATATATGATACTATTCTCCTCTAATTCAAATAACATGTAAAATAAGAATAATGTGCTTATGTGTTTTGTAATAAATTTATTTCCCCATATCTATAAGTAGTGTTTCTTTTAGTCATGTTTAATTTAGATTTTTATTATATCTGCTACATATACTTACACGCGCACAATTCCTTCATTTTACATGCTTATTGGGAGTTTTCTGACTCCCTTAGGGTTTGCGTACCCTAGACTCGGGGATCGTTCTTTCTTCGCAGGACCGAGAGTACTTTGAGGATTAGGCCAAGCAACAATGATCACCTTCTATCCTATCACTCTCTTATTTAGGTAGTTATTTGTCATAAACTTTTTCTTTAGCCACATATGGTTCTCCAGACTATGATGTATTTTCCTCTTTCCCATTTTGGATGGTTGTGGACTTGTAGTAGAACACAGTCTTTTTAGAGATTTCTTTATTTATCTATTTTCTTTATTTCCTTAGTCACGTGTTTTATGGTGTAGTTTTGACTTTATATCTGTATACAGGATAGTCCAGAGGTGTGAATGTGACTGTATGGTTGCATTGTCGGCCGAGTCACGTTCCAAACTATTACGTTTTGGAACCGGGGCGTGACAACAACTTTTGATTGGGTGGTCGCTTTTATAACTATTTTCAAGGACAAAAGCATTAGCACCCCTAATACAATATGTAAACACCCATGTTGATGACATAAACTTCACAAGGAAGAAGGTCGAGTCCAAACATTCAGCAACAGGATTAGTCAGCGGATCCAATGCATAATATCATGTATGAGTTATGATGATATCTAAAACGAATCTCCACCCAAATGAACAGTCATATGAGAGAGTGTAAGAGGGAAAGATTTACTGCTCACATATTTGCTACTAATAGGCTGGGCCATAATAGGATCCTCCAATTTTGGTTGTTTCGACTGTACTGCTCACATATTTGCTACTAATAGGCTGGGCCATAATAGGATCCTCCAATTTTGGTTGTTTCGACTGTTGAGTGGACGCTGAAATATATGCAAAGTCGGGCCATAATAGGATCCTCCAATTTTGGTTGTTTCGACTGTTGAGTGGACGCTGAAATATATGCAAAGTCGTCCTGCAAACAAAGTTGGATTGACATAAGAGAAAACTAACAGAAAAAGCAATAGTTGGAGAAATAATTCTTTTTGAAGCTTTCACATAAAAACGAACCACACAGTGCCATTAATTATGAACAAAAAGCCTGTTTCTTAGAGATCAAGAAGCATAATGCCATTTGAGCAAAAAGAACTATCTTCCATGGCAGAAAATTCATAAATTTACCATTATCCCCATGTTTCTAAAAGACAAGTTTCACCTCTTCACAACAATCGGTAGCACTTGCAATACCCAATATTGCATCAAACGAGGTTACTTGATAAAAGGAAACTAAGAACAAATGAAAGTTTGATTATCTTTATCCCTTCTTAGTTCAGAATATTCAGATGTAAACAAAGAAAAAAAATCTGATTTGAATTCCGCTCCCATCCAGTTGAAAGTATGGACACCCGGGACCTTCATTCTTAGAATATGACCACAAATAAGAAGTGCCAAACTATCCCCAAAAAGAAGATGTATGAATATATATCCAAACAAATAGAACTTTTCTCAGTGCCTAAAGATCAAAGTAATCAATAGCTGACCAATTTTATATACTTTTCTTA
The DNA here is from genome assembly GCF_001876935.1 of Asparagus officinalis. NCBI lineage: Eukaryota > Viridiplantae > Streptophyta > Magnoliopsida > Asparagales > Asparagaceae > Asparagus > Asparagus officinalis. The sequence goes on along the minus strand of NC_033800.1, from coordinate 67,102,598 downwards.
TTTAATTAAAAAGTCATCAAAGGTGGAGACTGAACTCACTAGTCTTGCAAAATACTCTAAAAATATAATAATATCCAGTTAATAAAACTTTTGTTGGTGCACAAAGATCAAAGCCACATTATAAACAGTAGCTATGTAATTTTATATACTTTTCTTATTTTATTAAGGAGATCAAAAGAAAGATTGAAACTCACTCAAGTACCAAATAGTCAGATATAGTAATATATTGCTAGCATCCCGATTTGATCCAAGTCAAAGGTTGTTATACAATTCAATGTTCAAGAAATATTCATATCCGAATTTGTATGGGATTTGATCCAAGTCAAAGGTTGTTATACAATTCAATGTTCAAGAAATATTCATATCCGAATTTGTATGTGCTAGAAGTAAACAGACACTAATTTATACAATTCAATGTTCAAGAAATATTCATATCCGAATTTGTATGTGCTAGAAGTAAACAGACACTAATTAGAGTTATACAATTGCATTTTATAACGGCATAATAAGTAAAAATAAACAAATACAGTGAAAGAAAATTACATATGAAAATAGGGTAAGTCAAAATTTCAAGCAAGAAACTATATAGAAGAGCATGACAAACATGACTACTTCCGTAGGTACATTGTCATATGAGCACGAATAAGACCTGAGGAAAGTAAAAAATGAATTCATTACCAAACTACAAAATTAATTACTAAGACAAGTGATAGTGAACTACCAAGCTCTTTGCCATTTCTTTTGACCTCTTCTTTGAAGCAGTCTTTTTGTCTGATTTATCAACCAAAAAGGCAAGTCCATCTGGTTGCTGCAAAATATTTAACCAGTATAATGGATTACGGTTTCCACTGTAAATACTATATGATAAAAGCTATGATAAACCATCTCAAGGATAATGTATATTTTATTCTTAGGCAACATTAAAATAAGCAAGTATACAGCCATGTAATTCAGGTAGCTAATTGGGGCCAAGATGCGCCGCATATGGGGAACCAAGATATCACAATCAAAAGAAATCATTGCTCAGAAAATTCTAACTGGAAACTAGTTTGAATGTAAACAAGATTGTCTAAAAGCCCATGACAGGTAAAGAGATGTTAATATCAAGAAATAAGTTCCTCACCTGAAAAGGACAAGGCACAAGAGTCCCAAATAGATCTTCTTTCAGATCAGACGCATGCATGGAATAAAGAGCATCTTTTATCCCACGAGAGGCAAGGTATTCTTCTGTTTCTTTGTGCAAAGTGTAACCCTTGTACACGCTCACAGAAGGATCACACACCTACTAGGAGAAGCCAAAGATTACAATTAAATATAGAAACATGCTGGGTTTCATGTGAACAATTCTCAAGGCTAAAGCAAAAGGACATTGTCAGATAAAAATTAAAATACAACCACTCAGTACGCTTTAACGATTCAATTACTTAAGTAACATATTTAGTGCTCTAGAAAATTAAACATTTAACCAGATTTTTCAGATACTGTTCACTGGAACTTTATACTGGAAAAAAAATACTTGATACGTAGCAGTACAAAGTAAAGTTCATTCACTTTTTTTCCTTTACTGTTGCTTACCAGACATTATTATACTCTATACACATTAACTTCCACCATTTCCTTACCCACAATATCCTTCATTTAATGCTTTAGAACCTACAATATACATTGTCCAAATCTCATTTCACTCAGAATGGCATACAAGAGAAGATACAACTTGAAAAAAGACAGTCTGAACCCCTAACAACAAAGAGGGAGGAAATCAAGCAAGAAAACATGGTAAGCAACATGTCATACTGGTATCAGGGTATTGATATCAATCTGGAGCATTTTTTGTGGAAGTACAAAAGCCTTACTCTTTCATTTAGATTCCAGGATAAATTCAGGATATAAGCAGTTGTAGTTAACGAGGAAAGAAATCCAGCGCGCTAATAAGGGATTAATTTTTTATAAATATAGAGCTTTCTGCAGTGTAGAAGAAAAACACAAGTCATGGACATAGACATTTACCGAAGAGCTAACTTGAGCCTGGCAGTCGCTCAAACTTTTGTAGATGCCAACGACATCTCCTTTACGAACAAGGTAAAAGGCATTATTATCTTCGCCCATTGGTGGCTGAGACTCCTCTTTCAGCGACCGAGAACCACGTGCCCGTCGAGTAGCGAAGCACCGAACACCAAATCCAGTAAAGATGGAATTCAATCTGATCGCATTAAAGCCACCATCCCGGATGCCCCTTCTCCACGCTATAATAGAAAATCCATAAAAAGAACCCCTCAAGGTGACACCCCTATTCCTTGTAAATATAGCTGCAGAAGATAGGTACGAAAGGCAGTTCATCCACTTGCTACGAAGTCGAGATGCCCAAATTTAGAGATTAGAGCGAGATGCCCAAATTTAGAGATTAGAGTCAAAATAAAACGTGTTCAGTTCGAAGTAAACCAGAGATATAATGAACATTACAGCTGCATTTTAGACAGATAGTTTGCGCAATGGATTTGTGAAGACATGAACCTTTACTAGATTAATACTTAAAATTGAGTAATAAATACAATCGTCAGAAGAATACCGACCCCATTCAAAATCTAAGGGAAAAAACAATGTCAGCTCTAACAATTTTGACCCTAAAACTGGCAATTAATGCCCAGATCAGATAAGAGGGGGGAAAAGGGCTAAACCCTAATCCACTGTTTCCCAAACCGCTTGGACTCAATAACTTGCGGTTCAAGAACCAAAAACCCTAAACCCAGGATGTCATATTCTCCAAATTATTTTTGCTCCAACTCTAACAGCTTCCCCATTTTAAAGAATCATGCATTTATTACAATAATAAAAATATTCTACATCTTTGACTAATAAATAATAAATTATTTATTATTTTGAAGAATCCCCATTTTGACCAAATTATTTATTATTATAATGAGGAGATGGAGTTGTTTTTTGTGGGTTGAGTCTAGAAGAACGTGAAAAAGTGCTTCCCCAAATATTTGCAGAATGCTGCAGATTTGGGGAAGGCTCTCTATTCTCTCCTATCCCCATTTTGGGGAATGAGATGGGGAATCTGTTGGACCAAAAAAAAGCTCAAAATTCTCCAAATTTTAGAATACCAAGAAGATGAGGAAGCTGTTGGAGATGCTCTTAGGGACCCCCCGGCGCCCATCCCCCAAACGGCAAACCCAACAAAAGAAATTTATACTAGAGTGAAAATGCAAGAAACAACTTTCAAGTTTTATACGGAAATCATCTTTGAGTTTAATTTATACGGAAATCATCTTTTGAAGACGGTTCTTACTCAATCAACCACTTGCCCCATCTTTCTCGTTAAATTTTAATTAAAATCTTGAAAATGCCTTTGAAAAATGCACCAAAATATATATCTTATTTGGTTGATAATACATGTCATTTTGTCCGGCGCATGTATTTGCAATCTGCAGAACATAGAACATATCTTGAAAGTTTCAAAAAATTGCGAAAAAATCATCAAAATTCAAAATTTACATAAAACCACCCTGAGATTTCAAACCTACAAACAATACACTAAATATATAGAAATTACAAACAACCCCCTAAAATTTTAAAAATTACAAAAAACATGTTATAAGTTTCAAACTTTCCACATCCTCAAAAGTTCAAAATCTATTTAAAAATACACTCAAAAATCGAAGATACAAACAATACACCGAAAATATATAAACCTAAATTTTTAAAACACCCCTAAAGTTTAGATATTTGCAAAACACACACTCAAAAGTTTGAAAACTTTTTGGGGGCTTTTTGTAATGCCTTTATTTTCAGTGTAACATTTGTAAGTTTTTAAGTTTTCAGCGTGTATTTGTAATTTTTGAACTTTTAGGGTGTTTTCTGCACTTTCAAAATTTTTGAGGTTTTTTTAGTTTTCTACACTTTATGGCTATTTTCAGTGTAATGCATAGATATGTTAATTAATAAGATTTTTAAGACGAAGTGGTTCTTAAGATGGATTTAACCATGACTATGAAAGTGGACATCACTTATTCTAGGGAGTAGTTTATATATGCAAAAAAGTTTTCAAAAAACCTATTTAGTAGTTTGGCCTTATGTGGAGATCGATTCTGTTAACATATCAAAATTCAATATTAACATATAATCCAAGACAAATAGAAAATGAAAAATGAAAGTACTTAGTTAAGATCCTTGGGAAAAATGACACAAACAGTGCAAAAGGTAAAACTACAAAAATTCTTTTTCAAGCACAACAAAAGAATTTATTACTAAGAAAAAAGTAGGGATGAGCAAATAGTTGTTTGGTTGGCTTTGACTTTTTCCAAACTGAACTATATTCAAAATAAAAACAAACAGAACTGTGTCAAATCGATTTGTGGTTTAGTTTAATTTGAGCTTAGACACATAAAGTTAAATTATTAGTTAAAGGAGAAGATTGTTGTTCATGCAAGCCTTTCACTCATCTCATATCCCTAATCAAATATAAAACTCATTAAATCAACAACTTTGTGCATTAAATCAAACATTTGTCAATTAATATACATAAAAAATATTAGTGTAAATAATATTCACCTTGAACAAGTGGGAATTTTATGCAGTTATGTTGACAGCAGTCAATTCGATTATTTTAATTTAAATATTGTATAATCGAACCGAACTAAACTAAAGTTTTTCTAAAATTAAATTGAACGGCCAAATTCGATCGGTTCAGTCAGCTTAATTGGTTTGCACTAAACCTTGCTCTCCCCTAGAAAAAGGTCACTCCTAGCTTTAGTTAAGTAATAAACGAGAAAGAAAAAAAGTTCATATATATGTAAGTTTTATTCTCATTAAAACAAAAAATAATCAGACTCATACTTTTAGAATTTTGTGTTGAACATCAGAAAAACATTTAAATTTCTTGGGAAGTTAGATGAGAAGCCAAAAGATGAACGTGTTTAGGTCAAAATAGTAGCACAAGAAATCCAGCTCCACGCAGATGTCATAATCAGTATAGATGATAAAAATATACTCTAAAATTGACTAGAAAAAAGATAAAGGTGGGACAGGATTGATGTCAATGATCTTGGTAATTTGATTTATTTCTCCAATCTGGGTAGATCTCAAATGCAGTAATTTGGTTGTTTATCTAATCTACTAGTTCTCAAATTTTTATCTTAGTGTGAGATTTTGATGGCCCGTGATCTTAGTTCATTTACTATTTTATTTTTATTTTCAAATTTAATCTAAGCTTGATGGGAAATTTCTTGATTTTGGTAGAGAAAAATTTTGACATTTTATTGTGTGGGTAGTTAAAAATAAGTTTATTATTGATTATTTATCTAGGGTAGTAGTTAAGAATTATTTGAGGGGGGTTTAAAAATGAGGATGAGATGCTGGATCAATTAGAACTTCCTTCATTCCTTATTTGAGTTGTTAATTGATTCAAATCATTGATCAACTAATGATGATTCTAAGAGAGAATCAATTGATTCCAATGATGAGAAGTTGAGTAATAATCTTTAGTCTAATATGGAGGTGCAATTTGAAGAGAATTGGATACCCCATTGAAGGAGAATTTCGAAGTATTTCCATGTGAGGTATTAATCAAATCATGATTGTTTCTTTATTTTTTTTCATTGGGTTAATAAAATGTACTACAGATGTTTGATAAAATGTTAAAAGAAGATGAGTTTGTTGTATGCTCTTTTAGTTGTTCTCTGTGTGTGTGTATATGAGTTGGTGGGGATTTGTGCCTACTTTATGAGGATGGTGGGGATTGTGCCACATAGGTGACAAGGAGGAAAATCCTCTCCTATGACAATGATACCCATTAATATATATATATATATTATATTAATCTTGATGTAGTTTAGGCTACATTTCCTTAGTCATGGACTATGAACAAGAGATGTGTTAGCTATCACACCTTTATTTTGACACATTGGTGGATAGAAAATCTACATATCATGCATCTACGCTCATGGAAATGAAAGAGCAACTCTCTCAATATTGCAACGGGATAGAAGAGAGTACTAGAGAGTACAGTAAAAAATGGTGAAGATGAAAGATTTGTTATGTTTATAAATTTATGTAACAAGTGGTCATTTATCTTGCTCAATTAGAGTTATGCAATTTCTCATTTTGGTGGAGTGGATAATCTACATAAAGTTATTATGTCCTGCGTAATTTGAGGTAAACTTAAACTCTCAAGTCTACAAGGCTCTTTACCCTTCCTCATCTTCGTCAATGACATACGACAATTTGGGTGACTGAATTGTCCTAACATTCCTTTATCCTTTGGCTAGCAACTAGATCTCGATTGCTAACTCATGATAGGTTATGCAATATGAGCATTTTTAATTCCAATTGGTACTTATTGTGTGATCGGAACATGACAGAAAATCATCATCATTTATTTTTTAACTACATCTATTCTGTCAATCTGGAATTGCATAATGGTATGAATCCAAACTAGGTGGCGTTCCTGTGTTTGGGCTCAACTTTTAGGCTAGTTTTCTTAGTATTTGTGAAAACGAGATTGATGTTATAAGATTACTTTTTTGTAACTGTTATAGTACGTACTTTTTTGCAACTGTTATAGATTGGATTTGGACTGAAAGGAATCAAAGGATTTTTCATGCAAAAATAAGGTCTCTAGAATGCTTTAACCTAGATTGTCAAGAATTCTATATTGACCATCATCCTAAATAGTTCGATAGTTGACAAATTGAAGTGATGGATTATGAGATTGCAACTATTTCTTATTTTCTTTGTACTCGTATGTTTAGATGATGCTAGTTAGCTTTCTTTTGTATTGCTCTTGTTTTGAGTAAACTTGATATACTTACAATACAGAATTGATGAATGAATAAAATTATTTTCATCAACAAAAAAGGTCAACAGATAGAGAAAATTATGGTATGTGCAATAATCTAGGTTTGGAGGTTTCATCTTAAGATGAATCTAATTGAGTTATAGTAAGAATATATAAAATAAAAAAGGAAAAATTATGATATTTAACTACGTGCATTGCAAGTGTATCCCACCTAATAATTACAAAATATGACTAAATAATGACAAATAAGTCATTTATTGAAGAAAAAACAATTAGTATTAGTTAAAATGGATTCCCAAATATATCTTTGTTAGACCAAAAATGGGCAAAATTACAAAGTTGGTATATTTTATTGACACCGTGTGATAGACAAGTATATATTCTTATTCTAACGATGATATGTTTTTTTTGTGGACCGCAGTGATAACTACCCAAAAAGAGTCACGTAAAGCGCCATGTGCGTCCGACGTGACTGTTAACATAGATAATAATAGGACCGCTTAAATGAGCTGAGGGGTTCATTTAAATGGTGGTTTTTGTGTGTGTGTGTGGGGGGGGGGGGGTTNTCTCAAAATTAGGATTAAGAAAAGTTACGATTCAAATTTTGTCTCAAGTTTTGCTTTTGAAGAAGGAGCAATAGTTTAAAGAAATTTTTTCCAATACAACTTTTAGAGGCAATGTCATTACAAAAGGAATTTTTGCTTTCACACCCAAAATTTGACCCTTACTTTTTAAAAAACCCATTAAGCTCTATCTAGACCTATAAACCTAAAATGCTCACATCCATTTACTTTTAAACTCAATTACATCGTATATGGTTATTGTGAGACTCACAAATATAAAGTTCCCCAAAATATCCCTCATCTATTGCTCTTCTCTTCTAGCATTCTTCTCTTTGTGATTTTTTCTCGTTCACTGTAGGCGGGAGGGAGAGAGAAAAAGGCGTCAATTCTCCATTACACCCTAGATAAAAAAAACCCAATTGCTTTCTTCTTCATTGTTCTATCATATTCTCTCACATCTATTAATATCCTTTCTCTCTCCCTCATAGCTCTCATTTAATAGAATTATGATATAGTGGTTAAGATATGATTTTGTGTTTGAAGAATAAAGAGGAAGAAGACATTGTTGCTAGTAATCATTAGAGAATCCTGCTCTAAAGTGTAAGTTCCATGATTTTTGTGAAGAATTAAGATTAGATACTTTGTTTCTTTTAGAACATCTCTGTTTTTAAGAAAAAGACCTGATTTTTTTGAAGAAAACTCATGCCTTTGATTGAAATTTTGTTAGAGAGGAAAACAATCATTTTGTTTTTTTAGATATATAATTGAATTCAATACATTTATCCCTTTTTAGGAAGTGGTTCATTTCTCTTCATTCATTTTTATATGTATTTTTTTTTAAATTTTGTAATGTTGAATCTTGATGTATTTTATAATTTGCGTTTACTTTTTAATGACGAACAGAGATGGGTGAAGAGTTTTATTGCCTGTTAACCGACTTCAGAGGAAATAATCACTTGATTTCATTGAATGTTAAGGGAAAATATAATGATTTAGTAAATCAAGTGCAAAGTAGAGTGAATTGTTGTGTAAGCATATTACAACTAAGTTGTAAATTCTCTGTGCCAAACTATTAGTTCGTACTATTGATGATATTTATGTCTTGATAATGCTGAATGTACATCATGGTTGTAACGAGAAAATCATTAAGATGCATATTGATTTGTAAAGAGAGATTTCATTTGGGCAACAATCAAGCAAAATACGTATAAGTTAAAAGTTTATCAAATAAATGTGAAATATAACTAATGTGTAAAACAACTACTCAAAAGCATTAGAAGCTACTAAATTATGCATATTTTCTATTTTAAGAACTTAATTTGATACGTTGTAATTCAATATCTAATCATATGCAGAAATCCTACAATCCCACTAGAGGAACAATAAGCTTTATAATCATAGAATCTATCTATTTTCACATAATGCATTGCAAGAAGTTGAAAGTTCAAGTTGTCAGATTCCTGTCTCATAGTATCATGCAATTAGAAGTGTTGGTCAAGAATTTAATAACTGTAGGCTGTCTAAAAATCACAATAGATAGCTTATCCTCCATCAAACACCGATGATGGAAGTTACAATCTGACGACTTCCAGAATGCTACAATTTGAAGACTTTCACGTAGATCGCTGAAGGTTACAATCTGACGACCTTCACAACAACCGATGAGAGCTCTAGTTCAACAGCATTCACAATCAGCATCGGGAGTTACACTCTGACGACTCTCATATTCTCAAGGAGCCAAGACGAAGATTACAAGACAATGATCTTTGCAACGCTATTACAAAAGAGATTACTTTGTGATAATCTCTTCAAGACAAGACGCAGAGGTCCTCCCCGTGTGTCAACATCAAAACGCCAGGATCGAACCCGCGTTACAACATCAAAACCCTGGAGTCGAACCCGCGTTACAATATCAAAACGCGAGGGTCGAACCCGCGTTACAACATTAAAACGCTGGAGTCGATCCCGCGTTACAACATCAAAACGCGAGGGTCGAACCCACGTTACAACATCAAAACGCCAGGGTCGAACCCGCGTTATAACATCAAAACGCTGGAGTCGAACCCGCGTTACAATATCAAAACGCGAGGGTCGAACCCGCGTTACAACATCAAAACGCGAGGGTCGAACCCGCGTTACAACATCAAAACGCTGGAGTTGATCCCGCGTTACAATATCAAAACGCTAGGGTCGAACCCACGTTACAACATCAAAACGCCAGGGTCGAACCCGCGTTACAACATCAAAACGCTGGAGTCGAACCCGCGTTACAATATCAAAATGCGAGGGTCGAACCCGCGTTACAACATCAAAACGTCGGGGTCGAACCCGCGTTACAACATCAAAACGCCAGGGTCGAACCCGCGTTACAACATCAAAACGCTGGGGTTGAACCCGCGTTACAACATCAAAACGCCAGGGTCAATCTCACGTTACTACATCAAAACGTTGGAGTCGGACCCGCGTTACAGCAAGCGAAACGTGAGCGACCCTCGCGTTCTGGATGTTCAGTCAACACCCAACCTCGCGTCTCAATCCTAAGACGCGAGGTTAGGTGGGCGTTTGACTCGTTCAAACACGAGCTGAATGGTTGCAGGAACCGTTTTCCCTCCACGATTTGAGGGATTTCCGCCCCACTATGGAGAGAATTAAGGGGGCGGTTACACCCCTTAATTCCCTATAAATATGGGTAAACTCAACTGAGTTCAGGGTTCGATTTTTCAGGGGGGGATTCTTCTGAAGGTTGGATTCGGAGGATCAAAACCGCACAGGTTGGAGATTTTCCAATTATCAAGACCAGGGGCTGGCTTTTTGGAGCTGAGAATTGGCAGCAACATGGGAGATCATTGGGCGAACTTCGGAGGAGATCGGCATCATCCTTCAAGGAAGATCATCTTCAACGTTCGGCAACAGGAGCTTCCTCATCCTTGGCTATTAACCGATTTTCGGTTTAAATCAACTCTTTTTCAAGAGTTAAAACTCGTTCAGAGTTATCAACTCGACCAGAGTTCTAAAACTTGCCACGCAAGTTCTCCATAATATCAAATCGTGAGGAGGAGACATCGTTCCAGTGAATCAAGACGTCAGATCGTCAACGGAGAGCAAACTCGACGCGAGCATTCGAGGGAGGCACTCCATCGCCACCGTGAAGAACCCAGTTTTAAACAAAGGGGAGAATCAAATTCGTTCTCCTCTCTTTTGTAATCAAATTGTAATCAGAATCAAAGGAATACAAGTCAATTTTCTTTTGTTCTTTTCATTGCAATTTTTCCTACAAACAAAAGATGGCGACTCCGCTGGGGAAGAGCTTCTGTGATGAAGAAGTGGTGGTGCAATTCGATGTTCATCTCACTGGAACAACCGTCGAAACTCTCGTGGTAGAGTTTGATCAAGCCAAGTTTGAGGAGGCTATCTCCTCCGGATCCCTTAGCCCTAAGGCTATGCGCAAGATCCACAAAGTCTCCAAGAAGACTAAATCTCCAACTGTTGATGGAGTGCTGAAGAAAGTCCTCTCCTTTGGTCAAAATTCATCAAACAGCCCCTCCTCTGAAGGACTGGGCTCTGCCTCTGCCAAACTCGCTCAACGAGTGGAAAACTCCACACCTGCGTCAACACGATGTGTCATGGGTGGTAAAAGGCTTAAGACGGAGATAGATCCAATCAACGCCGATGATGCCCTTGCAAAAGCCTTAAAACAGGCCAAGAAGAACGCTGCTCGTCGAAGAAGAAGGTCTCAGCGATGGGCACAACTTCGAGAAAATCGATCCTCCAACCAACGCGAACTTCACGTTCGTGAGCCTGAACGCGACCCTGAGCTCCGTGTTTATGAGCCCAAACATGAGCTTCGTGAGAACCAGACTGAACGCGGCCCTCAATGGCGTGTTTTACAGCCAAAACGCGGACCTGAAGCCTTCGTTGAACGCGAACTTCAACTTCGCGTTTCCAAGTCAAAACACGACCTTCGTGTCGATGCTAAAGAACGCGACCCTCATGTCGCCAAACCAAAATGCGACCTTCGCGTTTCAAGTGCCAGACGCGACCCTCGCATTTCAAGTGCCAGACGCGACCCTCGCATTTCAAGTGCCAAACGCGACATTCGCGTCTCAGGTGCCAAACACGACCCTCGCGTCTTAGGTGCCAAACGCAACCCTCGCGTCCCAAGTTCCAAATCCAATACAGAAGTTGGTGTATACCGTGGAGCTTCGGGGCGCTGCCCCGAACCCCGCTGGGGGGTATTCCATCCCCCCCGGACCCCCTGGCCAGGGCGCGCCGCCACCTGAACCCCCGGCTCGCCTGATCGGGCAGAGAGAGCCCGGATACTCTGCGTAGCACGACTAGATTGAGGGGCGGATATAAGAAGTTCATGGATTCAAGCGTATCTAAACATATTCATGTCCACCAAGAACCAGTCCTGTCCAATCATAGACTGGGGGTTCCAGTTCAAACCTCACGATCAGTGAGTAATTCTCCTCGAATCTTTACAACAGATTTGAGAGAGTTCATATCGAGAGAAAGACTGATGCAACAAGTCATTCCTACGGTCCTCTCGGAATATCAACGCTGCTCATATGCGGCCAAACCATTGGTATTCGACCAATTAACGGACATTGCTTTGTCTAACCAACGATGACATTCGCACAGGAAGAAGTCTCCAGAGACCGAATATCCTGAGGTCACTATCAATGTGATCGGCAGAGGGAAAGCCTCAGGTCCTAGTTCCGATGACTCTGAGACAAGTCGTTCGCCGACCGTCAGAGAAATCACTAACGAGTTTGAAGGAGTTTACCGACGCACTCGGACGCGAACATGAGCCATTCCCTCTGTCAACTATCAGAGGTTAGCCAGGAGAACCAATTCCAATGATGAGCACTCAGCCATTGCAGAGTCCCAATCATCAAGCTCTTTTGTTGAACATGAGAGCCCCGCTTATATGACGGGAAACCATGAAGATCTCGTGAAGAGACTTGACGAGCAGGAGGCCATGCTCAAATCTCAGCAGGAGGCCATCGATGAACTCATGGCCCTGTTGACTCAAATAGTCACAGACAAGGCCAAATCTCAGAAGACATATTCGCCACCTAGGCAAGAATCTTTCAGGAGAGAAATAGCGTCTTCATCCCGACCTTACACAAGCAAATGGAAGGGAAAGGTGATTGATGACACGGCTTCTGACCAAAAAGCCCACAACCTGGAATCTTCCTCTAATGAAGGAAGAGAGACTGAGAACGAGTATAATCTCTAGTCTGCCAAAATAGAAGAATTGGAAGCCCGCCTCAATGCCATGGCCAACAAAAGCGAGCTCCAAGACGATGGAGTTGTCAGACCCTATCCTGCCGAATGGGATGCAGCCCCTTATCCTCCAAAATTTGAGGTCCCGACGCTACAAACTTTTGACGGCACGGGATCACCGAACCAACATATCTATCATTTCAAGTCACAGACTGGGAATGTGATATCAAACGATGCCATACTGGCTCGATTGTTCATTGGCACCCTCAAGGGAGTTACCTTTGAATGGTTCAGGAAACTGCCTGCAAGATGTATCCAAAAGTGGGCAGATTTAGAGAGACTCTTCCTGTCAAGATTTTTTAAAGAGGATACAGAAGTCTCCATCCATACCCTTCTCGCCACTAAGTAGAAGAAGAGGGAATCCGTCAAAGCCTTCGTCAAAATGTTCCGAACCATGGCTCTCCGGTGTTCGTCAGGTATGACACGGTCTACTTTAGTAGAGATCTGTCGACACAACTTGCAGACCGACCTCCTAGCCCGAATCGGAGTTGCAGAATGTCGTTCTTAGAGACAACTAATCTCTCAAGGCGAACAGGCTCAAAAGATTATTGCCAGGATCAAAGCTGAATAACAAAGTAGGCAGGATCAACCTGAGCAATCGGACCAAGCCCAACCTTCTCCTGAGCAATCGGACCAAGCACAATCTCCTCAGTCGGAAGGGGAAGATACTACGACCACTGAAGCTAATCCTCTTTAGTAGGATGTCGGGTCTCCAATAATTATCGCGTTAACAATTACCTCTGATAGTCAAACTCGCTAGATAATGACTCACTAGGCGATGCGTCATGTCTTCTCTTTTCCCCCTGCACTTGTTCAAGACTGTGGGTTGGTTTATTAGTAGTTTATTGGATTATGAATAATAAATTTTCTGAGTTGTTATGTTTAATAGAATACCTCTGTCAACCATAAAATCTACCAGAACTATCAAGTCCATCAACTGTCAGTCCACTTCAATAGGATGGCAGGTCCACTAAAACTATCACGTTAATGATCACCTCTGATAGTCTGTTTTCTCCAAATTCCCCCCATCAATCCTCTTCAGGTAGGATGACGGGTCTATCAAAACTATCACGTTAATGATTACCTCTGATAGTTCATTTCCTCTAAATTCTCCTGCCAATCCTCTTCAATAGGATGGCGGGTCCACAAAACTATCACGTTAACAGTTACCTCTGATAGTCAAACTCATCAGATAATGGCCTACCAGGTGATGTGCCTCTATTCCGACTTCATGGATAGTGCCCCACTAGGCGATGTACCTTGTCTGCCTCTTTTTCTTCCCCTGCTAAGTCTTAATCAAGACTGGGGGTTGGTTACTTGGAATCCATTGGATTAAGAGTAACGAATCTTTCACATCGTCGAGTTAACATTACACTTCTGACGATCATCATCCCCATAGAGTATGCATTCAACTTGCATCACTCCCAATTTGTCACGTTAACAATATACCTCTGACAACAATCAACTTATCAATCCTTGACAATAGGATTATAAGTCCTCAAAATTGCTCAAATCGGATTCTTCCCCAGCAAGACGCTAAGTCTTCAAAATCTTGTTCAGATCACAAGCATCAAAATTTATCGCTTTTGATGATAAACTCATTTAGCAAGTTTCCCCAGCGAGACGCTAATTCCTAAAATCTTGTGCAAGTCACAAGAACACATTCCTGTCACGTTAACAATATACCTCTGACAAAATCCACTTATCAATCCTCATCAATAGGATGATAAGTCCACAAAGTTGCTCCGATCGCAACACATCCCTGTCACGTTAACACTAAACCTCTGACAAGTTCACTTATCAATCCTCGTCAATAGGATGATAAGTCTACAAAGTTGCTCCAATCGCAACACACATTCTGTCACGTTAACACTACACCTCTGACAAAAATCTACTTATCGACTCTCCTCAATAGAGCGGTAGGTCCATAAAATATTATTAGGTTAACATCACACCTCTAACAGTCAACCCCCCCAATGAACTTGTTAATCCTTTTTCAACAAGAATAGCAAGTTTTCATTATAAAATCCCCAACGGATTAAAGATTTTCTAGAATTATCCTAGTGATAATAAAGAAAATTTTTGAATTTCACTTTAAGTGAAAATTCATGCCAAAGTTAATACTATACTTCTGGCACTTCCAACTTTCTTTCGGTGTTTCAAGCCACACAGGAAGAAACGACACCAAAAATCCATGCCTTCACGCATGGGGGACTTTATCTCGATCCCTAATTAGAGATAATTCTACGCCTAATACGCGTTGCCGGTTAATCTTTCACCGTGAAAAAGACACCAGGATTCATGCCTGGGGGAGTCTATCTCGATCCCTAATTAGAGATAAGTCTGCATCTAACACATGCTGCCGGGTAGCATATTCCCGTAATAATAGCAAAGCCTACGTATTCAATATCGTAGCAGGTCGTTATTAATAACGCCAAAATCCATGCCTTACACGCATGGGGAATTTTATCCTGAATCCTAAGTAGGGATAAGTCAATGTCTAACACACGTTGACGGTTAGTCTTTTACCGTGAAAAAGATATCAAAATCCATGCCTCACATGCATGGGGGACTTTATCTCGATCTCTAATTAGAGATAAGCCTACGCCTAACACGCGTTGCCGGTTAGTCTTTTCCCGTCAAAATGACAAAGTCTATGTATTCAAAATCATAGCATCAAGACTAAGAGAGTTCATTCTCTTAGCACAACGTTACATGTGGTACGGACTTAGACAATCCACATGCTAGCCCGACTCAAACGGTAGTCGGTAAAGGCTTATCAAATTCGTTGATGGCTGAGGGGTTGCCAAAAATCCTACGCACATTTGCAGGCCCATCAGCTTAATGGATGTGAGTCGAGACTTAAAACAGATGCGCCAAAGACAAGTCTCAAAGACTTAGTCAAAAATGCACGGAAGCCACTTCCATGTCTTAAGTCAAAACGTTGAGATCAGACCCGCGTTACAAAAATCATGACGTCGAGGTTACACCCGGGTTCCAACTTTAAAAACGCCAAGGTCAGACCCGCGTTACAAAAATCATGACGCCGAGGTCACACCCGGGTTCCAACTTTAAAAACGCCAAGGTCAGACCCGCGTTGCAAAAATCATGACGTCGAGGTCACACCCGGGTTTCAAATTCAAAACGCCGAAGTCAGAACCGCGTCTCAAATTCAAAATGCAGGGTCCACCCCCACATTCCAGAAGCAGGATTATGGTACATACCTTCACACAGGTCCTGCGTGGAAAATCCCTTCAACCAAGCTCCCTTCAAAGCGAGTGCAGAGAATACCTTTTTTATGACAAGGAATCAACAGCTCCAGGATCAGAGTGAGATCCAAAGTATTCCGAAAATTCGTCCTAGTCAACCGCGAACTTTCAAAAACTTTGGAGGGGGTTCTGTTGGCTGTCTAAAAATCACAATAGATAGCTTATCCTCCTTCAAACACCGATGATGGAAGTTACAATCTGACGACTTCCAGAAGGCTACAATTTGAAGACTTTCACGTAGATCGCTGAAGGTTACAATCTGACGACCTTCACGACAACCGATGAGAGCTCTAGTTCAACAGCATTCACAATTAACATCGGGAGTTACAATCTGACGACTCTCATATTCTCAAGGAGCCAAGACGAAGATTACAAGACAATGATCTTTGCAACGCTATGACAAAAGAGATTACTTTGTGATAATCTCTTCAAGACAAGACGCGGAAGTCCTCCCCGTGTGTCAACATCAAAACGCCAGGGTCGAACCCGCGTTACAACATCAAAACGCTGGAGTCGAACCCGCGTTACAATATCAAAACGCGAGGGTCGAACCCGCGTTACAACATCAAAACACTGGAGTCGATCCCGCGTTACAACATCAAAACGCGAGGGTCGAACCCACGTTACAACATCAAAACGCCAGGGTTGAACCCGCGTTACAACATCAAAATGCTGGAGTCGAACCCGCGTTACAATATCAAAACGCGAGGGTCGAACCCGCGTTATAACATCAAAACATGAGGGTCGAACCCGCGTTACAACATCAAAATGCTGGAGTCGATCCCGCGTTACAACATCAAAACGCGAGGGTCGAACCCACGTTACAACATCAAAACGCCAGGTCGAACCCGCGTTACAACATCAAAACGCTGGAGTCGAACCCGCGTTACAATATCAAAACGCGAGGGTCGAACCCGCGTTACAACATTAAAACGCCGGGGTCGAACCCGCGTTACAACATCAAAACGCCAGGGTCGAACCCGTGTTACAACATCAAAACGCTGGGGTCGAACCCGCGTTACAACATCAAAACGCCAGGGTCGATCCCGCGTTACTACATCAAAACGCTGGAGTCGGACCCGCGTTACAGCAAGCGAAACGTGAGCGACCCTCGCGTTCTGGATGTTCAGTCAACACCCAACCTCGCGTCTCAATCCTAAGACGCGAGGTTAGGGTCCTGAACGCCAAGTTGGGCGTTTGACTCATTCAAATATGAGTCGAACGGTTTTAGAACAGTTTTCCCCACGATCTGAGGAAATCACGCCTACTTAGGAGCGGATTTAGAGGGTAGTTACACCCCCTTAATCCCCTATAAAAGCGAGTAAACTCAACTGAGTTCAGGGTTCGATTTTTCAGGGGGGGATTCTTCTGAAGGTTGGATTCGGAGGATCAAAACCACACAGGTTGGAGATTTTCCAATTATCAAAACCAGGGGCTGGCTTTTTAGAGCTGAGAATTGGCAGCAACAGGGGAGATTATTGGGCGAACTTCGGAGGAGATCGGCATCATCCTTCAAGGAAGATCATCTTCAACGTTCGGCAACAGGAGCTTCCTCATCCTTGGCTATTAACCGATTTTCGGTTTAAATCAACTCTTTTTCAAGAGTTAAAACTCGTTCAGAGTTATCAACTCGACCAGAGTTCTAAAACTTGCCACGCAAGTTCTCCATAACGTCAAATCGTGAGGAGGAGACATCGTTCCAGTGAATCAAGACGTCAGATCGTCAACGGAGAGCAAACTCGACGCGAGCATTCGAGGGAGGCACTCCATCGCCACCGTGAAGAACCCAGTTTTAAACAAAGGGGAGAATCAAATTCGTTCTCCTCTCTTTTGTAATCAAATTGTAATCAGAATCAAAGGAATACAAGTCAATTTTCTTTTGTTCTTTTTATTGTAATTTTTCCTACAAACAATAACATTGAACACTTGAGGTAGAGCTAAAGAAATTATTTCATTGCACTAGGTTTCGATTATAGCTTCTCAAAGAATGAACTGAGCAGAGTGAGTGTGAGATGCAAGGCTCTAAACTATAAATGATGGGTTCATTGTATTAGACGAGTACACAGCGAGCAGTTCTATATTAAAAAAATTGGTGGTGCACATAGTTGTCTTAGCAGATGCATAGAGGAGAAGTGTCATCCCCAGGCATCTCAGAATTGGGTAGCTAATCAAGTAAAATCAATATTGAAAAATCAACCCAGCTAGACCTTAAAAAGAAGCTTCATCGGGAATAATTTGGTGGGGAAGGGAACTCACTCAATGATATTTGTATAGATCAGCACAACACTCATACAACATACTTAGATGGTATGAAGAGAAAGTTATAGAAACAAACCCGGGATCAATCTTTCATTGGAGCATGAGGATGGGAGGTTTACTAGGCTATTCGTGTCGTACTATGCTTGTTAGAAGGGTTTCATGCATGGATTCAAACCTATTTTATTTTTGGATGGTACACACCTTTTGGATAGATATAGAGGTATTCTTCTCGCAACTACTGCTCTTAATGGAGATGGAGAAATGTTTGTAGTAGCTATTTGTATTTGTGGGACTGAGATTGAAAGCAATTGGGAATGGTTTTTGAAATGCATACGAGATATCCTATTTAACGCAGAGGACCTATATACTCCGGATGACGAGTTGATTATTATCTCTGACCGTGACAAAGGCCTTCAAAACTCTATTAAGAATTGTTTTCCTTGGTCATATCATTGATATTGCATCCATCATTTGATGGCTAATTTCAAGAATAACGTTTCAAAGAAAGGGCTTGTGGCACCTCTAAGGGATGATTACATGCAAATTATGAAAAAAAAGTCTCTTGTGCATACACGTTACTAGCTTATCTACTCCTCTATACAAATGGAAGAACCCAAGATTCACTATCCATGCTACATTAGCATTTCACTGTAGCATTATTACTGTAGCAAATATAAAACTGGATGTTGGGGATTTTTGAAAAAAATATCACTGTAGCACATGGAAATATTATAGCGGAGGCGAGATACTGTATCAATAAAAAAAATACTATAGCAGTTAAAACCGGATTATTGTAGCAGTGAAAAAATATGTCGTGTTTTACACGGTGTTCACACTAGTCATATTGAATGCAACGAGCAATAGAATAAATCAGAAACCGCTTAAATGAAATGTTAAAGATGAGCCCAGTGAATTTGGCTAATTTTTCTTTTCCCGAGAAGACATATATGTAACTAACTATTATTAAAATAAATTCTTTTGTTTTTATTTACAATGGGGTAGTTTCAATCACATAACTTGAATAGTTTGAACACAATATTAGAATATTTCTAGAATTGAGCGATATATTATGTCCTAATAATGTTGTCTACTTTTTATAGATATGGTTGGTTAACATTTAACCTACCTAAGTCCTTCAATGCGTGGATTAAGGAAGTTTGTTTCTTACAAATAGTGGAACTTCTTGATCACATACGAGTAAAAATGATGAAGATGAGCTATGATAGGCGTGAGGAATCAAGCAAATGGACCGCGACACTTGTTCCTAGTGTAGAGGAGCACCTCATCCTAATTAATGAAGGAGCTTATTGTCTTTCTGTTGTGTCTTCTACATCAAATTTATATCAAGTTATGGACTGCCCATATGTTGAAGTCAATATGGAGGACCACACATGTAGTTGTCGTTAATGGCAAGTTCTTGGGTTGCCTTGCAAACACGCAGCTGCAATGATTACGTACAAAGATCAAGTTCTATATTCATATATTGCAGACTATTTTCGTGTGGAGACATATCGCAAGTGTTATTATTTACCTATATATGCAATTTCGCACATTGATAGGCCCACTGTTACCGATGAGAATATTGTGATCCGACCACCTTTGACCTCATTTAGAGAGGTAGGCCAAAAATAAAGAAAATCCCTTCTGGCTTGAATCCTTGTAAAGTCATGAAGTATAGTAGATGCAATGAGTATGGTCACAATCGTTGAACATGCAAGCAACAATCGCATGCTGATACTTTTTAGAGTGTGTTATTTATGATCTACTATTGTTGGTATCTACTTTTGTTGGTATTTTATGTTTCATTTTGTAAAAAAAATGCTCATAGTAGTATATTTTGTGAAGTGCTCATAGTGACACATTTCATTACGCAAAGTAACTTATCATATTCATATTTCATATTTAGTACAAATTCATATTAAAGGGGTATAAAAATGTCAAAAGGAGGAACAAATTTTCTAGGTACAGAACTATAGGGTATAAAATTTCAATAACAGGGTATAAAAACCTGGCTTAAATAATTATAAACGAGTAAGGGGTTACAAATTTTTTTCCAGAATTACGAGGTATACAACTTCAATAACATGGTATAAAATCTAGCGTAAAGAGTTCAAAGAAAGTAAGGAGTTACAAAATTATTTTTTCTAGAACTATGGGGGTGTAAAAATGCTATTACAGGGTATAAAATCTGGCTTAAGGAATTACAAAAAATAAAGAGTTACAAAATATCATTTCCAGAAATATGAGGTATAATAATGTAATAACAAGGTACAAAATCTGGCTTAAATAGTTACAAGACAATAATGATTTACAAATTTTTTTCTAGATCCACGCGGTATAGAAATGCAATAACTTGGTTCAAAATCTGGCTTAAAGAGTTACAAAACAATAAGGAGTTAGAAATTTTTTTCTAGAAGTATGGGGTATAAAAATAAAATAACCGGGTACAAAATATGGCTTAAAGAGTTACAAAATAAATAAGTAGTTACAATTTTTTTTAGAACTAGGAGGTATAAAAATGCAATAACTAGGTACAAAATATGGTTTAAAGAATTACAAAATAAATAAGTAGTTACAAAATTTTGTTTCCAGCATTAGGAAGTATATAAATTAAATAACTGGGTATAAAATATGGCTTGAAGAGTTACATAACAAATAAGTAATTACAAAAAAAAATTCCCAGACCTAGGAGGTATAAAAATGTAATAATAGGGAACAAACATATGGCTTAAAGAGTTAAAAAAAAGTAGTTACAAAATTTTGTTTCTAGAACTAGGAGGTATAAAAATGAAATAACTGGATACAAAATATGGCTTAAAGAGTTACAAAACAAATAAGTAGTTATAAAATATTTTTTACAAAACTAGGTGTAATGCACGTGCACTACACGTGGTCAAATGTTATAATTATTTATCTTAAGTTTATTTATTTACTATGACATTATTGCAAAAAACTTTATAATTATCATAATATATTAATTTTTTTAGATATTTCCATGTGTGGTATTAACATTTTGTCTTCCAGAAAAATAATGATGTTTAAAGCCTTAAAATATTAATGATTTAAGATTAATTAGTAATTTGAATGTATAGTTTCAAAACATTAATGATGTAAAGGACCGATACGGGAAAATCCTATTATTATTAATGAAAAAAAGTAACTTCTTGAATTCTTCAAAGAAAAACGTTAGGTTTTATCTTGTCATTAAGGGTTTTATTCAATTATAAACAATTCACTTCCACCTGTTATTTACTTCCACATGTTGTTTATTCTGCGACCAAGTATTATAGATATTCAAAAACTTTTTACTAGAATTTTCTAAGTTAGAATGTGCAAATTTAATCAAGAAAGAAAATATAAATTATATGATCAATTCCAAAATCTGATATTGTACTCTTTTTACATCTTTACAACTCCTAATTAATCTGTCAAAATAATTACTTTATAGTTTTAGAAAATTATAAAATATATCTGGGAATGATTTATACATATTATACGCTCATATTGATTGTATTTTAACAAAATAAGTCATATGTATCCAATCTCAAACAACATCCAAAAATTAGCTTAAGGAGTTAGAAGAATACAATATCTGCAATGATATTCATATCCAAGCTATGTGCTTCATAAACTTATAAGAAGATGAGCAATATAAAATGACAAGTTAATTTATTTCGTTAAATAATTTATTTAAAATCATGAAAGACAAGGGAATCAGAAGGATCATATACCCATCCCAAATAAATATTAAATTTCTCTTAGAGATTCTTATAGCAAAAGATTTCCAAAGTTGATGCCTAGGATAAATTTAAGAATAAATAATCCAAACCAGTTCATTGAATGATAAACTTGCTTATAACTCCACTCTTATGAAATTGATGCTACATGTAACTTAAGTTGTGCTTTTATTTAAGATTTAATTTTAGAAATTTCCCCCTCAACTATGGGGGGCC
>NC_033800.1:67041484-67080449 GCF_001876935.1 Asparagus officinalis | reverse complement strand
CCCAACTATTTAAAATTGAGTAAATATCCACTAAGTTTTGGGTGTTTTGTAGATAATCTATCTTAAAAAATGGATTTAACCTGCGTGAACTTTTCTCACCTAAACCTAACCTCTCAAAACTAATATCATTGAGTCTATCTATTATATGACAAGTACTTAACTTGGAAAGACTGAAATATTAATCAATCATAAAAGAATTACCTTGGTTTTTGTCAGATGAAAAAGAGGTGATATAGAGGGGAAAAAATTATAAATTGCTTGTGGTTCTTTTATTACCAGTTGAGTGTTTCTTTTTAATTAAAATTGCTTTTTTCAAGAGGATATTTGTCTAAATCACATATTAAAGTAACTATGTTAACGAGATTTATTGATAGAAGTGTAAAAGATTAGGGGATTTTTATGAGACACGCTATAGTTGAAAGGTTTTTTCTAAAATTGTATCAAAATTGAGAGGGATTATCTATATCATCCCCCCATAATAAGGGGTTTTATCAAATTGAATCAATTGAGTGGTTTTTTTAAGACAATCTCCATAGTTGAGAGGGTTTTTTAAATTAAATTTTCTTTTAAATGTGGCTTATTTATAAATTTTCCCTTAAAGTTTTAATAATTTAATAATAGTCCCTAAAATTATGAGCAATTTTAAAAATTTGAGGGAATAACATAGAATTATTGGATATTTAAAATCAAGGAACTAATATCTAAATAACATTTACATATTTGTTCTTATAGGTATTCTATTAAATATCAACCGGTATATTACTATATTGGCCAATATATCAGGTTAAAACTTTATCTCAGTAATATTTTATATTATTTTTTTGTTTGGTGATTTTATTGATATATCAACCGTTATCAAAAATATGACCGATATATTTCTTTGAAGATTTTGAGAAAATCATGTCATTTTTAGTTTGTTTGTGGACTTGGGTTTGGATCTGTTTGGGAAGTAAAATTGGAACTCACAAACCCCACAAATGCCACAATTCTTCTGTCAAAACTTTCCACTCTTGGCTCTCCCAAATCTTAAGCATATATCGTGATATAAATTCTTATATTTAAAATTCATTAAGATGTTAGATTACATATTAAAATATCATGTTTTGTGTGAATATTATCCCATATGACACCTAGTATTATATACATATCCCTGATTTTTGCAATCTGATATCGTGGATTTTATTTTTTTAATATTTATCTGATGTCCAACACTTTGTAGTAGTCCATCAAAAGCATCTTCTAAAGTTTTCTAAGGGAAGTATATAATCTTAGGAAATAATTCAAAATTTTAAGATTCGTTCAAAATATGTTGCTTTCTTTTTCCACATCTTCTCTACTATATAAATATAAGCTAGCATCTAGCCTCATATTGTATGATGAATATTATTTATCAATACGATAATATACTATTGTTCGTGGATAACAAATCTTTTAAATGAACTTAAATACCTTATAGTTTACAAAAATTATACTTATATACCTTTACTTGTATCTTGCTGCACTTTTTTTATTTTAGATAATGTATCTTGCTACACTTAAAAATCCTAATATTTTCTAAAATTTTATGTTTGTACCTTTTGTCTTGTTACCTAAAAATAAAAATACTCTTTATAATTTTTCTATATGAGTTTCATGGTATATTTTTAGGACAATTATATGTTTTCTACTCTTTCCATAAATACTTTATTAACATGCAATTATCTATTAATATATTATTATACATTACTAATAATAAATATGATGTAGAGTTTTACAGTAATGTTGAAAGTTTTAGGACCAAACTATACAAACTCAAAGTGACATATGATATCATTAATTAACAATGATAATTAATTTAGTTTAATTAGTATTAGAATGTAATATCAAAAAAGAATAGGGATAATATAGTCATTGAAAAGTTTTTTCTACAACTTCCTCTTTTAAAAGGAGTATGATATGACTAGAAGGTATAAAAATACAATAACAGGCTACAAAATATGACTTAAAGAGTTACAAAAAAAAGGAGTTACAAATGTGTTCTTTCCTAGAACTACAAGTTATAAAACTGCAATAACAAGGTATAGTTTTATTTGAAAAAGATATAAAACTGAATTAACAGGGTACAAAATAATAATATCTCTACATGCATGAACACAACAAGGTATGTTTTGTACAAAACTACACCCACCATGATTCGTAGCCAACAGCCAGAACTTGACAACATTTTCAACTTCACCTAACCCTTAAATAACAAATTACCTAGTGCCACAGAACCACGACTTCTTTGGACTTAACTAAAAAGAGCTCAAACTCAGCTAATATTCAACAGCTTCTTCATATGTACACGAAAAGAGATATAGCATCTAAATGAATTGTAACCCAAGAAAGCACAAAATAAACATCCCAACATGTTCATTACATAATCCAAGCTACAGTTTTACAATCATCATATTAAATGCATACAAGAGATCTGCACAAAACTTTACTCTGTACTTTGCAAACTCCGCTTGTAAGATTGTTATCGATCGCTTTCCGATAATGCTGTTAATAAATTCCATGATAAAGATCCTGCAATCTAATATTCTGCATTTAGCAAAATGAAAATAATTATGACATTGAAATTGACTTTAGAAAAAATGAAGATTACAATAAAAATGCATGAAACACATACGGTCCTTGTTGAGGGGCGGTAACTGACACAAGTTCACGGTGCTCTAATTTCCCTAACGTCCAATTACTCTTTATAAACTCATAAACTTATTTTTAAATTTCACATTAAGTTTCACACAAGTTATATGGTCTTTTTTGGCCATATCTACAATCAACTCAGCCATTCTATCGCACTTCCCACAAATCACCCCTTCCTTTCCTCATCGACTTTCTTCTTACCTTTACTCCTACTTCCCTTCTTCTCATTGGGTGTCTTATAGTTCTTTACAAATTGTGTATAGATTGTGTTAGCCGTTGTTCCACTCATATTTATCAAAATTCTCTCCTTTGGTAAACTAGTAATTCAGTGCACATCCTTTATACCAAACTTATAATCTGTATTCCCAATCATAAATGAGCATTTATCGTGATTTAAATTTTTGAATCAAGTAATCAATTGCTACTTGCTCATTACTTAAGAAGGTGGGTATTCAGAGGAAGTTGTAAAACGATGTCTTCCCAAGGGCTGCCATATGTTTTTCATCCAATACAATACACTTATTGTTGATGACTAAGATCACACAGTCAGTTGGTTTGGATCCAAGGCGGGATCAGTTTCTCTCGGGCCCTCGTCAGGATGAGGTAGAGGAGATTGATGAACTAAGGTTGCCTCCTTCTCCGACTTTATACCTGGTTCTTGAACTGGGGTTGCTGATCATGCTGCACAAGCAAAGAATTCGTGAGAGGACGGGGACCGGTTCCCTTATAGTTCCTTAGACGATCAAGTCAACTAGTGAGTTTGAGTGAGGAAGGGGAAGCTCAGGAACCGATGAGGTTCTTGAGGGAGTTGTGTGCATGTGGGACGAAGATCCAGAGATCTGCCACTCTTGATCAAGCTAGTATAGTGTTATTTTCAGAGAGAGAGAGAGAGAGAGAGAGAGAGAGAGAGAGAGAGAGAGAGAGAGAGAGAGAGAGAGAGAGAGATCCCTTCTCTTTGCCCAAAAAAGTCCTCCTCTTCAATTTAGGGTAGTACCTTTATATATATTTGGTGTGTGAAGGGCAGTATCGTCATTTTGATCGAGTATAGAAAGGCGAGGATGAAATGCAACCTGGCAACTGAGTCATTCCTATTTTGACAGGTGTCGGCTGGCGATTAGGAAGTCTCTTCGATATGGGAGGGCGCATCTCCACATTATCCGGAAAGTGATGGTGTAGTAGGGCACACTGGTAGCGGAGCTATCCTTTGATTTAGAGATGTCAGCTGGCGACTGGTGGAAGAGTCACTTCAGCATGTGAGAGAACGTCTCTGCATTATCCGGGAAGTGATAGCGGAGGGCAGAGTGCAGGTAGCATGACAAATCATAGAGACTATCGAGCTAAGGTCATGATGAGACCTGACCAGTGTGTGCTGTAGTGCTGACACATAGTCAGAAGAAGAGACCCGAGGTGGGTATTATCCTTCAGATTAACTGAGGAATACCACCCTTCGAGTCGTCCACGCAAAGCGTCAGATTGACAGTCGAGTGGGCTCTTGGTGAGTCGTTTTTGAGAGAAAGTTGACTAATCCCACTTCTTGAGTCGACATGGGTAGCATGGATTCGACGAGTCGGTGGAACATGTACTTCTGCTGGTCTTAGGCCATCAAGTTAATTAGGGCCATTCTTTCAGGAATGTGTCCATCCGTCCTTTGTCTATGCTTTGCATATGTTTGGCAAATGGGAATACCATAACACTTATTAATTAAATTTTGAAAACAATAAAGATTGGGAGGAATTCTTAGTTGTGTTATCATAGACCTACAAGAGAATTATAATTCAGAACATTAATAATTAAATATACTATATAACATTTAAATTTCTAGTTGTGCTATAGGGCAAAATATGATACTATTAGTTTAAACTTTGTGCTCTTTTTAGTTGGACCAAAATCTTGGAGCACTGAGGATATATTACATGCGGAGAAGCATGCATATAGACACTAACATTATACCTAAAGTAAGTAGTTCGACATAATAGAAATCACACAAATGCTTTTCCTTTTTCTCCTTCGTGGTAGTTGCTTCTAAGAAAGTTTGTGGAAGTTTTTGTATAAAATTCAACCAAAGTCATGGAAGTTTCATGGAAATTTACCCCTTTTATTCATGAATATCCAATTAAGAGTACAATTCTTATATTTTCAGACACTTGAAGTGTTTGGATGTCTTCAATCCTAACATGCATTTTATTGTAGATCCTGGATATGTTTTTAGATTCTATATGCTAAAGGAGAACATAAAGAAAAGTAGAACTAAATAAAATAATAAGAATTTTTTTGCAACATTACACCTAAATAAAATAATAAGATCTTTTTCATTAAAAGGTGATCACTTGACACACTTATATATGCTGAAGAATTTATAGAAAAATCATCAAGAAAAAAGTTACCACATGGTCATATGAAAACGTCGAAGGAATTGAGAAAAAGAAATGAGAAAAACGTAAAAAATAAGCAAGACAAACTCCACCACACCCTGATGTTGTGTCTGCCACACCAAGGTGGCAGAATCTGTCCCCTATTATCAGGGGTGTGGTGTATGTCACATCCAGGTATGACAGAATCTGTTCTATTTTCAGGGGTGTGGTGTCTACCACCCCCGGGTGTGACAGGCTCGTTTTTAGAGTCCTACATTATTTAGGATTGAGTTTGTTATAAATAGAAACATGTTTTTTTAGGGTTTCTTAAGAAGAGAATTAGCAGTCTTTTGAGCACTTTGAGAGGGAGATATTGTGAGGGAGTTGAGAGCTTTGATTAAGGTTATATTTGAGTGATTTTGTGAGTTGTAACCCGTTATATTTCTCCTTCATATAGTAAAATCTCCTCATCCTCTCCCCGTGGACGTAGGCAATTACCGAACCACGTAAATCTCTGTATTTGGTTTGATTTGTGTCATATTTTTGTGAATTACACTCGTATTTATTTTGGTTTTCTTCTCTCATTGCTCACCAACTCGTTTGGTTGTCGAGCACGCCACATGACATGCAACAATTGGTATCAGAACTCAGATTTAAGATCTAGGGTTTTGGTATTAGGTGGAGGAAGATTTATTAAGAAAGCTTAGTTCTTAGAGTTCTAGGCTTCGGTGGAGATAGCATTGCGGAGTTGCCGTTAGGATCTCGCTTTCATTGTGTGGTTAGGAGATCTATTTGGAATCCAATCTAGAGTTGAGTTGGGTAATTTCTCAATCCTATCAAAGTTTGAATTTTTCTCTACAATTTAGAGTTTGTAAGTATGAGTGAAGAAGTTGGTGAAAGCAGCAAGATAACGGGTACAGTTCAAGTTGGTTTTCAAAACACTAAAATTAGTGTGGTTAAATATGACGGCAAAATTAATTTTGGTTTGTGGATGAGCGACGTACATAATGCTCTTAATGCTCAAAATTTAGAAGAGATAATCATAGTCCATGAGAGGCCACCAAAATACGAGGAGGTGATATGTGAAAAGATGAATATGAATGCTTGTAGGGTGATCAGGTCCTGTTTGGAACAAAAGCTGGAGTTTGATGTGATTAGGGTGATATCTGTAATGAAGATGTGAGAGATTTTCAACAATAAGTATCTTACGAAGAGTGTTGAGAACCGATTGCACTTGCTACATTGATATTCAGATTTCAGATATCCAGGGGCACCTCACTAGCAGTTCATGTGAACAACTATACTAAGTTATTGTCGGACTTGGTAAATATTGAAGAGAATATATCGGATGGGTACAATGTGATTATTTTTTTAGGCTCCTTACCGCATGAGAAGTATTATACCTTTGTGCTTACTTTATTGAATGTGAGATCTTCTATCAACTATAGTGAAATAACTAACGCTTTGACGAACTATGATTTGAGGAAGAAGGACAAGGAGACTTCCCGCGCTAGTACTTCAGGAGAGGTCTTGTCGATGATGTAGGCGTCTAAAAATACATATAGGTTCCCATACACAGCTCGAGACAAAGAGAAGATGATGAATGCCATCATTCGAGTCAAGAAGGATAATCCGAGTGGCTATCGCACTTATCGGTCAGCTCCAAGTGGCCTCCACGCTTGTCGGTCAGCTCCAAGTGCCATAAGAAGCTAACGAATGCATGAAGTAAGTCCGCAAAGCGTACAAGTCAACAAGACAACCAAATACCAAAACGACAGAAAGTACATGTTCGGGAAAGTCGCGAAACACCAAAAAAAGCGTAAAAAAGCCTCAAAACCCGTGTGGGAGCGCGGGTCACTACTTGGTGTCCCGCGCACACACGGGTCACCAAGAAGTGACCCGTGACCATGCAGGTCACCACTTGGTGGCCCGCGGGGGTCACCACTCGGTGACTCACACCCACGCGGGTCACCTTGGCCTACCGTGCAGTCCTGAGCCTCAAATGCATTTTTAACAGTTTTTAAGCAGTTTTTACGGGATTTATCTGTTCCAGAGGTTCTCAACTAACTTGATACCATCTCTATACGTGGGTAGGCCGTTATTGACTGAAGATAAGACCAAATCTCTCATTCTCATCCAAATAACTGCATCATATAAATATAAGCCTAGGGCCTCTATTCTACAAGGCTGGAATTTTATCAAGAGGACAAGGTGATGTTGGATTGAAGAGTCAAGGAGCATGGAATTTTAGAGGAGGCTAGCTAGATCCCACCGAACTTCGGCATAAAGAAGGAGTCTTTCGAAGGATCTGAAGCCCCGAACCCTCTTTCCTTGAGATTAGGCTTGGTCTTAATCTCGAGAAGAGTACTGATTTCGCTTGGTTGATATCGGTACTTTAGCGAATACTTTCTTGGTGAAGTAGAAGCTCTTATCAATTATTTTGTCAACCGGATCCGATCCGTAGGTGGTCCACGGATAAACCCCGGTATCGACAAAGATCCCACGCAAGCAATAGGAGATAAACTGCTATTGTGTGTAGTTTAAAAAAAAGTTGTAATTTTTGTTAAAAGTCTTATAAAAAGACTATTTCTTTGAGTTTGTTGTAAACGTCCAAAGTTGTAATGAACTCATTAATAAAATCAACTTTCCACCTAAACATGCTGGCGACCATAGTAGGAGTCGACAGCCTTTCTGCGAAGGCTGATATGTCGCAACCTCAGATTCGCATCCCGGTTGAAGAAGACGTCAAATATGAGTTCGACCAGTAGAAGTTTGAGGAGTACTTGTCCTCCTCTTCCAGATCCGCCTCTCCTTGCAAATCCAGGAAGGTCCGCTGGTTATTGGATTTGAAGATCTAAGAAGATGATCTCCGTGCTACTGCCTCTACACCTGCACATCGTAATGCTTCTCCAGCATCCAACAAGACCGGATCTGTAGATCTGGACTCCTCCTCGATCAAGGAGTTAACTGCTGAAGGCGCACCAACCCTATCAAAGAGAGCACGTAAAAGGCGATGCTAACGCCTCGCGTGTCAGCTGGCCAAAGCTTTGAAGCAGTTGATGGGATCCGCTATGAGATGGATCTAAAATCCAGAAGATGCCAAGCACTATCACACCGAGCGGGCGGCCCCTCTTCAAAACCAGTGACGAATGAATGGGTTCGCGTCAGAAGGACTCGTTCGACTCTTAAAGAGCGTATTCAGAAACACTGCGCATTGCTTGTGCATGCGATAATTCTTGTGTAAGAAGCCAAAAAATTGCAGAAAGAAGAAGTGGAAAAGAAGCCACCAAGATTGCACAAAGTATGGAAGCCAAAGTCCAAAATGGTGATCGAAATGACCAAGGAGCATGGGTCAACCCAAGGTGACCCGGCCAGCCGCGCGTCACCCTTGATGTGGCCAGGCCCGGGTTATCCCTTGGTGACCTGGCCAAGCGTGGGTCACTAAGTGCTGACCCACACCAAGGTCGAGACAGGGAACACTCCGCGCCCGTTTTTTCGATTCCATCGAGTTTCGCCCCTACTTCAATTGATCCCGCACCTTCGGTGGAGCCCCACGACAGCATGGACTTGTCCCGATTTAAGATGAACATCACAGATCATCTCGGTCCTTTGCACGAGAATCGAGGCAAAGTCCCGGTCAAAGAACGCTTGGGCCTGTTGAATAGATCCTAAACAGTTCATCATACTAGGGGTCGTGCGCATCCTCCTAGGCGATGGAAGAAATCCCATGGTGGGAAAGTCCCTATAATTGACCACATTAGATTGCGTGTTGAAGTCCAGGAGCCCGTTGAGACCTCACGCTCACGAAAGCGTCGCTTTAAAAGCGTGACTCTTGAAGACTCTAACAAAGCGTTATATCCCTAGAAGGAAACGTATTCGTCTGATGATAACGTTACACCCGGGGAGTCATGCTAACACATGATGGGTTGCTCCGGTCATCAGACCGACGAGTTGTACTATTAGACTGGGGGTACGAATAAGTCTCGAAAAAGAAGTACCCGAGAAACAGACTCTCGCTGTCCGTGTGCCAAGATTATCAAGGCAGTTTTGTCAGAATGTTGCTGTCCCAAGACTCCTCCGGAGAGGGTTTCAGTGTTGGAAAGGATCTCCACCGGAACGTCCAAGTCTAAGCCAAGCCATTTTCGTAGAAAGAAATCAGCCGCTTAAGATGATGAATTCCCAGAAGTGACCGTCAACATGGCTGATAAAGAGAAGTCAACGCAACGCTTTAGTCCTGATCAATTTTCAGGAGTATCCCAGCGAATAACTCGATTACGATCGGGAACCATTAGACAAAGGGATTACCAAAGAATATAAAAAGGGCTACTTTCATATAATAAAACGTCAGATGCTTGCTCTGCAATGGCTTCCGATGATACAGTATCCAGCGTAGGGCAATCCTATGAGTCATTTATGATCAATGTCAAGCAAATGACCAAAATTCTCGAGGACGCTCTAGCTAAGTAGAAAGAGAATTTTAAATTCAAAATGGAAATGGCTATGCAGCAGATGAGGGAAATGCATGTCTAACAAATTATAACACTGACGAATCAACAGAAAGAATCTAGCCGTCGTAATAATCCTAACCAGATAGATAGTGATTGAGAAGAGGACAAAAATGTCAACATGAATGCCCCTCCCATTGACAACAATACTGGGGGTGGTCCTACAGATGATAACAACACGAAGGATGACTACGTTGTTCCTCCCCAAAATCGCCCAAGGAAAGATACAAGTGAGGACAAGAAGATGAGGGATTTGAAAGGTAAAATCAATATGTTGATGAGTGCTTAAGAGGTAAAGAAGACCGGAATACCATGTCCATACCCGAGAAAGTGGGAATTAATTCCATACCCGGCGAAGTTTAATTTGATTAACTTCACGTCATTCAATAGAAAGGGTTCTCCCACTCAACATTTAATATATTTCAAGTCACATTTGGGAATAATCTCCAGCAATGAACCTTTGATGGTCTAGTTATTCGTTGGTACCCTTTATGGGACAGCCTTCAATTGATACCGTCATCTTAAGCCGGGGAGTATCAGCAATTGGGATGACATGGAAGACATGTTTCTTATAAATTTCTTTGATGATGACACCAAGGTTTCAATCAGAATGTTATTCAATGAGAAACAGAAGGACGGAGAGTTAGTCGAGAACTTCATCAAACGATTCCGGAACAAAACAATGAATTGTCAAGATCCGGTCAGTGAAGATTTCATTCTCGAAACTTGTCACAATAATCTTTTGTTGGATATCCTCGAAGCCATGGGAATGATGCCACCCAAGACTTGGAAGGACTTGAAAGTGCAAGGAGAACGAGCCGAACGCTTCCTTAAAAGGAAGAAAGTCGAAAGAGGTCAAGCGACAATTAATACTCCATAGTAGAATTTTCTCTCTCGGGGTAAAGGGAAAGCGCAAGCGAACGCAGTGGATGCGAACCAAACATTCGAGCTGCAACTGTAACTGCAACAACAACAATAACAACAACAAAAGGTGTCTTAGTAGTCGCAGTGGCAACAACAACCTTAAAAACAAAAGACCTCGGAACCAAAATTCCCAAAGGTTTACTCTTTTAAGGAAGACGAAGTTCCTAGTATTTTCAAATACCTTATGGAGAACAATAAGATCAAGTTGCCTCCGATCCAAGATCAAAAAGATGCTAAAAGGGTTAATAACCCGAAGTACTACGCGTTCCATAGAGCATATCTTCAAATACCTTATAGAAAACAACAAGATTAAGTTGCCTCCGGTGCAAGATCAGGAAGACGCCAAAAGGGTTAATGACCCGAAGTATTGTGCGTTTCACAGAGCGGTTCACCACCCTACCAAGTCATGTTATGCCCTCAAAGGCAAAATCCAAGCTTTGATTGATGTTAGGGTCATTACTATGAAACCGTCCAAGGAGAAGAAGGTGGACGCGAATGCACTAACGATTAACTTTGGATCTGTTCCTTTGAAATGGTTCCAGCCCAAGCCTGTGATGAAAGTAGCAATGAAGACCGTCAACGATGACCCTCACGGATAGTGCCAGAAAGGACTCGTACCGCATACGACCCCGAATGGCGAGATTCTTTGGGTCCATCCTGATCTGATTGAAGATAAACAATGGGCAGGATCTTCATCCAAAAAGAAATCAAAAAGGAAAGAAAAGTCTTATTGTGGAGCCTCAGCCATTTTAGAAGAAAATGATGAAGGAATCCCTGCTTTCCCATTCTCCGAAGATGAGCAAGAAGTCTTGGTAACCACCAGAGAACCGACCTTTGCTACCAGGAGCGGAAACGAATATCATTTCAAATATTCGAGTGCCTCCGATCAGTTAACCGAGCAGGGGGTGACCAAAACTGTTCCTTCTAAAACATTAGCTAAAATGGAGTGACCACAACTCCCCCCACACATGCTGAGAAGATACAACAAAAGCAAAAGGAGAAAGAGCCCTTATACCAAGAGGTTTAGAACCCAAAGCAGTCTCGATTCAATTAACCGATTAGAAGAGATAAATCAGGGAGCTCGAACACTCCGCATCGCTTCGCTATTATGGCACAATTAGCTAATATACCAGCTAGATTAACTTTATATGAGCTGTTACATCTTTCAAAAGACACAAGGGAAGCATTGCAAGAAGCCTTGCCCAATTCTGATGTTTTCTTGACTCAGATCAAGCAATCTCCTGAAGAGTCAGAGCCGTCAGTCCAACACTACAACCTCGCAGCGAACCACTTTTTCTGCATTACTTTCACTAAGGAGGACATGCAAACAAAGAATTCAAAGCATGACCGGCCCCTGTATTTCACCGGGCACATTGGCTCCAGCGTTGTCAATCAGATTCAAGTCGATCCGGGTTCTGTTGTCAGCATCATGCCACTCCGATTGATGTACAGTCTTAGGATACCAGCTAGTAAGATAGCCTCAACGTGCACTACGATCTATAGATTCAATACTAGTGCGTCCAGACCATTGGGGGAAATTCGAATAAAGTGTTAGATTGGAGATTTGAAGTAAGAAGTCACATGTTATGCGATCGACGCAGAAACTTCCTATAACTTACTACTAGATCGAGCATGGATCCACGATAACGTTATAGTCCCTTTCACCCTCCATCAGTGTCTTAAATATGTAGACACTAATAATGAAGTCAAGACGGTGGTCACAGATAAACAACCATTTAAGAGGTTGGAAAATTATTTTACTAACTCCATTCTCTATGGTGCTGAATCCGATACTGAACCATCGACCCAAGGTACAGATAGTGGAGAAGAAGTTGATACCGAAGCAATGTTTGATTACGATGGTGGTTTTGTACTTAATGATATTATACCTATTGTAACCAATCTTGACGATGGAGAATCATCGGACAATAGTTGTAATTGGCAATTTGCCGAAGGAATAGCAATAAATGATGATTTAGAGTACTCGTTGTGTCTTGATAACATCATGAAAGGGTTGTACGACAACTCTGACTTGTATATCCCACTTCAATCATCTTGCATGACGAAGAAGCATGTTCATGACTTATTTGGAATGACACTTATCATTCCTGCAAAGGCATGGGGGTGAAAAGGAAGTCGTTTATGGTAAAGGGAAGGAGGTTCCAATACCAGACCATTTCTCGACAGAAGAGGATGATGATGATAAACCTGCTCCTCATTTATTCAGATACGACTCAAAAGTGCAGAATCTCATGGAAAAATGCGGATATGGCTTCGCACTTGGGGAAGGTCTTTGTTTTGGTCGAGGTCCACGAGTTCCACCTTGTATGGTCTACGTACCAAAAGAAAAAATCGATAATTATTATAGCTATAAGAGAGGTTTATACTATGTCTCCTTGTCCGATGACGAGTGCTGCTAGCAAGTCATTGATCAAATATCTAATAAGGGTAAAGACATATATTCTTTTGATTCTTCACCCTAGGACTCTGATGCTAGTCTTAGAGAAATGTTCAAAAGACTAATATCAAACATGGCCATGATCGACCCCGTCACAATGGAGGAAGATGATTAAATGCCAACTTAGGAAGACCCTTGGGTTCATCACCTGAATATGCACTATGGTGATAGGTTTGAACAAAGGGAACCCCCTACCGAGGACCAAGTAATCCAGGTGAACATGGGTGACGATGATAACCCGAAACCAATATTCATTAACGATAGCCTCCTGCCAAATAAGAAAAAAGAGTTAGTTGCCTTCATTAGAGAATACATCGATGTTTTTTCCTAGAACTACGAGGATATGCTAGGACTCGATCCAAATGTGGCAATGCACCATCTCAACATTAAGCCAGATGTCAAACATGTCAAACAACAACAAAGATGATTTCATCTGTAAATTATGGAGGCGATCGAATCCGAAGTTAAAAAGCTTATTAACTCGGGTTTTATCAAAGAGGAGCAACATCCTGAATGGCTTACCAACATTGCCCCGATCCTTAAGAAGAACGGGAACATCAGGATCTGTATTGACTTTAGAGATCTTAACACTGTCTGTCCGAAGGATGATTTCCCTCTTTCCATCACGGATGTCATCATCGATAATACATGTGGGTTTGAGAGAATATCCTTCATGGATAGATTTTCTGATTATAATCAAATAAAGATGCATCCAGATGACGAAAAACATACTGCGTTCAGAACACCCCTCGGTGTTTTCTGCTACAGGTTATGCCCTTCGGCTTAAAGAATGCAAGTGTCACATATTAGAGAGCTGTAGGCTGTCTAAAAATCACAATAGATAGCTGATCCCCCATCAAACACCGATGATGGAGGTTACAATCTGACGACTTCCGGAAGGTTACAATTTGAAAATTTTCATATTTTCAAGGAGCCAAGATGAAGATTACAAGATAGTGATCTTTGCAACGCTCTAGCAAAAGAGACTACAAATTGACGGTCTCTTCAAATTCATACGCGGAGCTCACCTATGCGTCCCAGATTCAAAACGCATAGCTCGTGGCCGCGTTCCAAACTCCCAGAACAAAACGCGGAGGTCCTCCCCGTGTGTCAACAACAAAATGCGGAGGACCTCCCCGTGTGTCAACACCAAAACACAGAGGTCCTCCCCGTGTGTCAACAACAAAACGCAGGGGTCGAACCTACGTTGCAACACCAAAACGCGGAGGTCCTCCCCATGTGTCAATATTGAAACGCTGGAGTCGGACCCGTGTTGCAGCATCAAAACGATGGGGTCGGACCCGTGTTGCAGCATGAAAACCCTGGGGTCAGACCCGCGTTGCAGCATCAAAACGCTAGGGTCAAACCCGCGTTGCAACATCAAAACGCTAGGGTCAGATCTGCGTTTTTTGTGTTTGAGTGGTTCAAACAGAACCTGAATGGTTTTAAAACCGTATCTCCACTTAATGGGGTCAGTTACACCCCATTATGGAGAGATTTTAGGGGGGATTACACCCTTTAAATCCTTGAACAGTTTCAGAACTATTTTCCACAATTTGTGGGCGGTTACACCCCCACTTAGGAGCGATTTAAGGGGTAGTTACACCCCTTAATCCTCTATAAATAACTGAAAATCAATTCAGTTCAGGGGTTTGGTTTGGGTTAGAACTTCTTGGCTCGGATTGACCCTTCGGTCTATTGGAACTTCTTGGCAGCAAAGGGGGAGATCTTGGAGCATCATAGATTGAGAGATCGACATTCATCCTTTTGAGCATTCCTTGAAGCCTTCGGCCTTGGCTTGAGAACCGATCCTCGGTTCAAATCAACTCTTTTTCAAGAGTTTCCAACTCGTCTAGAGTTATCAACTCGTCCAGAGTTTTAAACTTGCCACGCAAGTTCTCCACAACGTCAAATCGTGAGGAGAAGATATTGTTCCAGTGAACGCAAGTTCTCCACAACGTCAAATCGTGAGGAGAAGATATTGTTCCAGTGAATCAAGATATTCGGATCATCAACGAAGAGCAAACTCGATGCGAGCATTCGAGGGAGGCA
The DNA here is from genome assembly GCF_001876935.1 of Asparagus officinalis. Taxonomy (NCBI): domain Eukaryota; kingdom Viridiplantae; phylum Streptophyta; class Magnoliopsida; order Asparagales; family Asparagaceae; genus Asparagus; species Asparagus officinalis. Next base: position 67,065,492 of record NC_033800.1, on the reverse strand, counting down.
CTCCATCGCCACCGTGAAGAACCCAGTTTTAAACAAAGGGAAGAATCAATTCGAGGGAGGCACTCCATCGCCACCGTGAAGAACCCAGTTTTAAACAAAGGGAAGAATCAAATTCATTATCCTCTCTTTTGTAATCAGGAAATCCAAATTGTAATCGATTTTGAGAGAATACAAATCAATTTTCTTTCACTATCTTTTTATTACAAATTTTCCCACAAACAAAAGATGGCGACTCCGCTGGGGACAAGCTTCTCTGACGAAGAAGTGGTGGTGCAATTCGATGTTCATCTCAATGGAACAACCGTCGAAACTCTCGTGGTAGAGTTTGATCAAGCCAAGTTTGAGGAGGCTATCTCCTCCGGATCTATTAGCCCCAAGGCTATGCGCAAGATCCACAAAGTCTCCAAGGAGACTAAATCTCTAACTATTGCTGGAGTGCCGAAGAAATTCCTCTCCTTTGGCCAAAATTCATCAAACGGCCCCTCCTCTAAAGGACTGGGCTCTGCCTCTTCCAAACTCGTTCAACGAGTTAAAAACTCTACACCCGTGTCAACACGACGTGTCATGGGTGGTAAAAGGCCTACAACGGAGATAGATCTAATCAACGCCGATGATACCCCTGCAAAAGCCTTAAAACAGGCTAAGAAGAACGCTGCTCGTCGAAGAAGAAGGTCTTAGCGACGAGCACAACTCCAAGAAAGTCGATCCTCCAACCAACGTGAACTTCGCGTTCGTAAGTTTAAACGCGACCCTGAGCTCTGCGTTTCTACTTTAGAATGCAAGCCTCATATTTATGAGCCCAAACATGAGCTTCGCGAGAACCAGACTGAACGCAGCCCTCAATGGCGTGTTTTACAACCAAAACACGGACCTCAAGTCTACATTGAAAGCGAACTTCAGCTTCGCGTTTCCCAGTCAAAACGCGACCTTCGCGTCGACACTGAATACTCTACGTAGCGCGATTAGATTGAGAGGCAGATATAAGAAGTTCATTGATCCAAGGCATCTAAACCAGATTCATGTCCACCAAGAGCCAGTCCTGTCCAATCATAGACTGGGGGTTCCAGTTCAAACCTCACGATCAGTGAGTAATTCTCATCGAATCTTTACAACAGATTTATGAGAGTTCATATTAAGAGAAAGACCTATGCAACAAGTCATTCGTGCATTCCAATGTGAACGACTGATTCCTACAGTCCTCTTAGGATGTCAATGCTGCTCATATGCGGCCAAACTGTTGGTGTTCAACCAATTTACGAACGTTGCTTTGCCCAACCAACGATGACGTTCTCACAGGAAAAAGTCTCTAGAGACCGAGTATCCTGAGGTCACTATCAATGTGATTGGTAGAGGGAATGCCTCCGGTCCTAGCTCCGACGACTCTGAGACAAGTCGTTCACCGACCGTCAGATAAATTGCTAACGAGTTTGAAGGAATCTACCAACGCACTCGGACGCGAACGGGAGCCATTCCCCCTGTCAACTATCGGAGGTTAGCCAAAGGAACCAATTCCGATGATGAACACTCAGCCATTGCAGAGTCCCAATCCTCAAGCTCTTTTGTTGAACATGAGAGGTCTGCTTATATGACGGGAAATCATGAAGATCTCGCGAAGAGACTTGACGAGCAGGAGGCCATGCTCAAATCTCAGCAGGAGGCCATCAATGAACTCATGGCCCTGTTGACTCAAATCGTCGCAGACAAGGCCAAATCTCAGGAGATAGATTCACCACCTAGGCAAGAATCTTTCAGGAGAGAAAAAGCATCTTCATCCCGACCTCACACAAGCAAAGGAAAGGGAAAAGTGGTTGATAGTGCTGCTTCTGATCAAGAAGCCCACAACCTGGAATCTTCCTCTGATGAAGCAAAAGAGACTGATAACGAGCAGAATCTCCAGTCTGCCAAAATGGAAGAATTGGAAGCCCGTCTCAATGTTATTGCTAACATAAGCGAACTCCAAGATGAGGGAGTTGTCAGGACCTATCCTGCCGAATGGGATGCAGCCGCTTATCCTCCAAAATTTGAGGTTTCGACGCTATAAACTTTTAACGGCACGGGATCACCGAACCAACATATCTATCATTTCAAGTCACAAACTAGGAATGCGATATCAAACGATGCCATACTGGCTCGATTGTTTATTGGCACCCTTAAGGGAGTTGCCTTTGAATGGTTCAGGAAACTGCCTGTGGGATGTATCCAAAAGTGGACGGATCTAGAGAGACTCTTCCTATCGAGATTCTTTGAAGAGGATACGGAAGTCTCCATCCATACCCTTCTCGCCACTAAGCAGAAGAAGAGGGAGTCCGTCAAAGCCTTCATCAAGAGGTTTCGAAACATGGCTCTAGGATGTTCATCAGGTATGACACAGTCTACACTGGTAGAGACCTGTCGACACAACTTGCAAACCGACCTCCTAGTCCGAATAGGAATTATAGAATGCCGTTCTTGGAGACAAATAATCTCTCAAGGAGAACATGCTCAAAAGATTATTGCCAGGATCAAAGCTGAAGAACAAAGTAGGCAGGATTAGCCTGAGCAATCGGACCAAGCTCACTCTTCCCAGTCAGAACCGGAAGATACTACGGCCACTGAAGCCAATCCTCTTCAGTAGGATGACGGGTCCAACAACTATCATGTTAACGATTACCTCTGATAGTCAAACTCGTTAGATAATGCCTCACTAGGCGATGTGTCATGTCTTCTCTTTTCCCCCTTGCACTTGTTCATGACTGGGGGTTGGTTTATTGGTAGTTTATTGGATTATGAGTAATAAATTTTCTGAGTTGTTATGTTTAATAGAATACCTCTGTCAACCACAAAATCTACCAAAACTATCACGTCCATTAACTTGTCAATTCGCTTCAATAGGATGGCAGGTCTATAAAACTATCACGTTAACATTTACCTCTGATAGTCCATCAATTTGTCAATCCGCTTCAATAGGATGGCAGGTCCACTAAAACTATCACGTTAATGATCACCTCTGATAGTCTGTTTTCTCCAAATTCCCCCACCAATCCTCTTCAAGTAGGATGACGGGTCTATCAAAACTATTACATTAATGATTACCTCTAACAGTCCATTCCCTCCAAATTCTCTTACCAATCCTCTTTAAGTAGGATGGCGGGTCCACAAAAACTATCACGTTAACATTTACCTCTGATAGTCCATCAACTTGTCAATCCACTTTAATAGGATGACAGGTCCACTAAAACTATCATGTTAATGATCACCTCTGATAGTCTGTTTTCTCTAAATTTTCCCACCAATCATCTTCAAGTAGGATGACGGGTCTATCAAAACTATCACGTTAATGATTACCTCTGATAGTCCATTCCCTCCAAATTCTCTTGCCAATCCTCTTTAAGTAGGATGGCGAGTCCACAAAAACTATCACGTTAACATTTACCTCTGATAGTCCATCAACTTGTCAATCTGCTTCAAAAGGATGGCAGGTCCATTAAAACTATCACGTTAATGATCACCTCTGTTAGTCTGTTTTCTCCAAATTTCCCCACCAATCCTCTTCAAGTAGGATGACGGGTCTATCAAAACTATCACATTAATGATTACCTCTGATAGTTCATTCCTTCCAAATTCTCTTGCCAATCCTCTTTAAGTAGGATGGCGGGTCCACAAAAAACTATTACGTTATCAGTTACCTCTGATAGTCAAACTCATCAGATAATGGCCTACCTGGTGATGTGACTCTATTCCGACTTTATGGATAGTGCCTCATTAGGTGATGTGCCTTGTCTACCTCTTTTTATTCCCCTGCTAAGTCTTAATCAAGACTGGGGGTTGATTATTTGGAATCCACTAGATTAAGAGTAACGAATCTTTCACATCGTCGACGATCATCATCCCCACAGAGTATGCATTCAACTCGCATTACTCCCAATTTGTCATGTTAACAACATACACCTCTGACAATCAACTTATCAATCCTTACCAATAGGATGATAGGTCCTCAAAATTACGCAAATCGCAATCTTCCCCAGCAAGACACTAAGTCTTCAAAATCTTATTCAAATCACAAGCATCAAAATTCATCACTTCTAATGATAAACTCACCTATCAAGTTTCCCTAGCGAGACGCTAATTCCCAAAATCTTGTGCAAGTCACAAGTACACATTCTCTTGTCACGTTAATATCAAACACCTTTGACAACCCACTTATTAATCCTCTTCAATAGGATGATAAGTCCACAAAGTTGCTCCGATCGCAACACATTCTCTTGTCACGTTAATATCAAACACCTCTGACAACCCACTTATTAATCCTCTACAATAGGATGATAAGTCCACAAAGTTGCTCCGATCGCAACACATTCTCTTGTCACGTTAATATCAAACAATAAGTCCACAAAGTTGCTCCGATCGCAACACATTCTCTTGTCACGTTAATATCAAACACCTCTGACAATCCACTTATTAATCCCCTTCGATAGGATGATAAGTCTACAAAGTTGCTCCGATCGCAACACATTCTCTTGTCATGTTAATATCAAACACCTCTGATAACCCACTTATCAATCCTCTTCAATAGGATGATAAGTCCACAAAGTTGCTCCGATCGTAACACATTCCTGTCACGTTAACATCATAACTCTGACAAAATCAACTTATCAACTCTCCTTAATAGAGCGATAGGTCCATAAATTTTAGTCAAGTTAACATCACACCTCTGACGATCAAACCAACTTATCGACTCTCTTTAATAGAGCAATAAGCCCATAAAATACTGTTAGGTTAACATCACACCTCTAACAGTCAGATCCTCCAATGAACTTGTTAATCTCTTTTCAACAAGAATAGCAAGTTTTTATTATAAAATCCCTAGCGGATTAAATATTTTCTGGAATTATCCTAGTGATAATAAAGAAAATTTCTGAATTTCACTCTAAGTGGTAATTCATGCCAAGTTAATATTACACCTCTAACGCTTCCAACTTTCTTTCAGTGTTTCAAGTAACACAGGAAGAAATAATGACAAAGCCTACGTATTCAATATCGTAGCGGGTCGTTATTAATAACGTCAAAATTCATGCCTTACACGCATGGGAAAATTTATCCCGAATCCTAAGTAGGGATAAGTCAACGCCTAACACGCGATGCCGGTTAGTCTTTCACCGTAAAAAGGACAAAAGTCTACGTATTCGACATTATAGCAGGTCGTTATTAATAACGCCAAAATCCATGCCTTACACGTATGGGGAAGTTTATCCTGAATCCTAAGTAGGGATAAGTCAACGCCTAACACACGTTGCCGGTTAATCTTTCACCGTAAAAAGGACAAAAGTCTACGTATTCAACATCATAGCAGGTCGTTATTAATAATGCCAAAATCCATGCCTTACACGTATGGGGAAATTTATCCTGAATCCTAAGTAGGAATAAGTCAACGCCTAACACGCATTGCTGGTTAGTCTTTCACCGTAAAAAGGACAAAAGTCTACGTATTCGACATCGTAGCAGGTCGTTATTAATAACGCCAAAATCCATGCCTTACACGTATGTGGAAATTTATCCCGAATTCTAAGTAGGGATAAGTCAACGCCTAACACGCGTTGCCGGTTAGTCTTTCACCGTAAAAAGGACAAAAGTCTACGTATTCAACATCGTAGCAGGTTATTATTAATAACGCCAAAATTCATGCCTTACATGCATGGAGGACTTTATCTCGATTCCTAATTAGAGATAAGCTTACGCCTAACACGCGTTGCCGGTTAGTATTTTTCCGTAAAAAATAACAAAGTCTATGTATTCAAAATCATAGCATCAGTCTAAGAGGGTTCATTCTCTTAGCACAACGTTACATGTGAAACAGATTCAAATAATTCACATGCTAGCCCGACTCAAACGGTAGTCGGTAAAGGCTTATCAAATCAGTTGATGGCTGAGGGTTTGCCAAAAAATCCTATGCATGTTCGTAGGTCAATTAGCTTAATGGATGTGAGCCGAGACTTGAAACAGATAAGCTAAAGACAAGTCTCAAAGACTTAGTCAAAAATACACGGAAGCCACTTCTATGTCTTAATTCAAAACGCTGAGGTCAGACCCACGAGGCAAAAACCAACCGCCGAGGTCATACCCGTGTTCCAAATTCAACATGCAAGGGTGAGACTCGCGTCTCAAGTTCAAAATGCAGGGTTCATCCTATGCATTCCAGAACTAGGATTGTGATGCATACCTTCACACAGGTCCTGCATGGCAAATCTCGTCAACCAAGATGCATTCAAAGCAAGTGTAGAGAACGACTCCTTTACGACAAGGAATCAACAGCTCCAAGATCAGAGTTGAGATCCAAAGTATTTCAAAAATTCATCCTAGTCAATCGCGAACTTTCAAAAACTTTGGAGGGGATTCTGTAGGCTGTCTAAAAATCACAATAGATAGCTAATCCCCCATCAAACACCGATGATGGAGGTTACAATCTGACGACTTTCGGAAGGTTACAATTTAAAAATTTTCATATTTTCAAGGAGCCAAGATGAAGATTACAAGATGGTGATTTTTGCAACGCTCTAGCAAAAGAGACTACAAATCGACGGTCTCTTCAAATTCATACGCGGAGCTCACCTATGCGTCTCAGATTCAAAACGCATAGCTCGTGGCCACGTTCCAAACTCCTAGAACAAAATACGGAGGTCCTCCCCGTGTGTCAACAACAAAATGCGGAGGACCTCCCCGTGTGTCAACACCAAAACGCGGAGGTCCTCCCCGTGTGTCAACAACAAAACGCAGGGGTCAAACCTACGTTGCAACACCAAAACGCGGAGGTCCTCCCCGTGTGTCAATATTGAAACGCTGGAGTCGGACCCGCGTTGCAGCATCAAAACTATGGGGTTGGACCCGTGTTACAGCATCAAAACCCTGGGGTCAGACCCGCGTTGCAGCATCAAAATGCTGGGGTCAGATCTGCATTTTTTGTGTTTGAGTGGTTCAAACAGAACCTGAATGGTTTTAAAACCGTATCTCCACTTAATAGGGTCGGTTACACCCCATTATGGAGAGATTTTAGGGGAGATTACACCCTTTAAATCCTTGAATAGTTTCAGAACTGTTTTCCATGATTTGTGGGCGGTTACACCCTACTTAGGAGCGATTTAAGGGGTAGTTACACCCCTTAATCCTCTATAAATAACTGAAAATCAATTTAGTTCAAGGGTTCGGTCTGGGTTAGAACTTCTTGGCTTGGATTGACCCTTCGGTCTATTGGAACTTCTTGGCAGCAAATGGGGAGATCTTGGAGCATCATAGATTGAGAGATTGACATTCATCCTTTGGAGCATTCCTTGAAGCCTTCGTCCTTGGCTTGAGAACCGATCCTCGGTTCAAATCAACTCTTTTTCAAGAGTTTCCAACTCTTCCAGAGTTATTAACTCGTCCAGAGTTATTAACTCATCCAGAGTTTCAAACTTGCCACGCAAGTTCTCCACAACGTCAAATCATGAGGAGAAGATATTGTTCCAGTGAATCAAGATATCTGGATCGTCAACGGAGAGCAAACTCGACGCGAGCATTCGAGGGAGGCACTCCATCGCCACCATGAAGAACCCAGTTTTAAACAAAGGGGAGAATCAAATTCATTCTCCTCTCTTTTGTAATCAGAAAATCCAAATTGTAATCGATTTTGAGAGAATACAAATCAATTTTCTTTCACTGTCTTTTTATTACAAATTTTCCCACAAACAAGAGCCATGTCGAAGATTTTCTAGGAGCATCTCTGGAAGACTATTGAATGTTATGTGGATGACATAGTCATGAAAAGTCGTGACAAGAATGATCACATCAAAGATTTGAAAATGATGTTTGACCTAATGCAGACTCATCGACTGAAGATGAATCCTACCAAATCTTTCCTCAGAATGTCTAGTGGCAAATTTCTTAGATTCGTCATCACCATTAGGGGTATTCACATTGGCATTGATAAAGTAAAGACAATTAATGAGTTACAACCCCTGAGAAATCTTAAGGAACTCAGAGAATTACAAGGACGGTTGGCTTATATCTGTCGGTTCATCTCGAACCTTTCAGAAAATGTCAACCATTCTCCAGGCTCACAAAAAAAGGCATATCATTCATATAGGATGATGCTTGTCAAAAAGCATTTGAGAATATCAAAGAATATCTCTCAAAACATCATGTGCTCATTGCACCGAAGTCGGGCAAATCGTTCTTGATTTATGTCAAGTCGACGAGCCACTCGTTAAGTGCATTACTTGCACAAGATGATGACAACAGCTACGAATAGGTTGTATATTACCTGAGCCAGACCCTTGTAGGCGCCAAATCTCGGTATCCAATGATTGAGAGGGAGTGTCTCACCTTGGTGTTTGCTATTCAAAAGATGCGATACTACTTGGTCGGACAGACTATTTACATCATCTCCAATGTTAACCTAGACCGGGTGTTCATGACGTAACTAGCTTTCATGAATTAGCGGTTAGCAAAATGGGTCCTGCTTCTGTCCCAATATGACCCGCACTTTAAATAACAGAAGTCGGTCAAAGGACATGCTATTTGTGATCTTCTAGCGGCTAACCCAACTATGAATACCACTAAGATATACGACGATCTGCCAGATGAAACCCATAAAGTCAATGTAACTTTCCATCAACAAGTGATGCCTCGAGCCTACTCACTGATTGAGCCGTGTTCAAACAACATAGCCGAGTATAATACGCTGCTTATCGGACTCAGCTTCACTAAAGAGCTAGGGGTCGAGTATCTCGAAGCTTTCGACGATTCTCAACTGATAGTTAAACAAGTTTAAGGAGAGTATGAGGTCAGAAGTCAGGATTTAATACCGTACTATAAGGTAGCCATTAAGATAGCAGAATCATTTAAAGGATTCTTCATTGAGTACATTCCACGTCTACAGAATGCATACGTAGATGCGTTGGCAGCGTTAGCAGTATCTCTGGCACAACCCCTCGAAATGGAACAGTTTGTCATAGTAAGAACTCACCAGCTCTTCGTACCAATCTACGACATGGACAACAAAGAAGGGGATATTAAAGAAGTGCATTCAGCCCAAGTTGGCTTCGAGCCTCGAGATTGGCGTTTTCCTATCATAGATTATATCTTGCATGGTATTTTACCAGAAGACGTGAAGGAAAGAGACTCAATTCCATGAAGAGGGCTGAGGTTCTACTATAACACGAAGAGTCAAACGTTATATCGACGAGGGGTACGATGGTTTGCTACTCCGTTGCCTATCAGCTAAAGAAGCGAAAGAAGTCCTTAAAGAGACACATGAAGGAGTTTGCGGTGCACACCAACCTGACCCCAAACTTTATGACCGCATTAAAAGGATTGGATATTTCTGGCCCACAATGATCAACGACGCAGTCGCGTACGCCTAAAAGTGTCATGCATGTCAAGTACACACAAATTATATGCACCAACCCCCAGAGCATCTGCATCCTTCGGCTATGTCATGGCCTTTTGAGACTTGGGGAATGAACATTGTTGGTCCTATTTTTTCCCCCGTTGATCAAAGGCGACCGATTCATCCTAGCAATTACCGATTACTTCTCCAAATGGGCTGAAGCGATTCCGCTCAAAAAAGTTAGTACGAGCAACGTCGTTGCATTCATCAAGTACCATATTATCTACCGGTACAGTGTCCTAAGGTGAATCATACATGACAACGGTCCTTAGTTTGTCAGCAATCCCTTCATCAAGTTTTGCGAGAAGTTTAAAATTCAAGATGTCTCATTGACAACTTATAATCCTACATCGAATGGATTGGCTGAAGCCTTTAACAAGACTATCATAAAGTTTTTGTCAAAACTCGTGAAGACTAATAAATGAGATTGGGACAATAAACTCAGTGAAGCTCTATGGGTATACCGCATCACAGTTTGCACGCCTAGCGGAGCAACCCCGTACTCTCTGGTATACGGGTGTGAAGCCATTCTTCTGTTGCAAATCCAAATTCCATCCCTTCGGATCGCTCTCACAACAAAGATGATGACGGAGGAACAACATCAGAAATGTCTTGAAGAACTCGAAATGCTCGACGAAAAGTGTTTGGAAGCTCAACAGCACAATGAGTTTTACCAAGCCAGAATTTCCCGTGCTTTTGATAAAAAGGTTTGACAACGAAGTTTTAAGGAAGGAGACTTGGTCTTAGCCGTCCGACGGCCAATGATCCTTAATTCCAAGAAGAAAGACAAGTTCAAACCTAAATAGGAAGGATTGTTTATGGTAGAGATATTCTATTCAAATGGCGTATATCGCCTTATTACTAAGAAAGACGCCCGACTTATGATGCTGATAAACGGGAAGTTCCTAAAAAGTACTACCCTTAGTACATTCAGGATAACCCATGTAATGAGAAGTTCCCGGAAGAATACCACGTGTGGTATTCTTAAGGATAACTCAGTCACTACAAGGGATAACCTAGTCACTACAAAAGTGATAAATAAAAAATCCCCACTTAGACTCTAAATGTCCTCAAGGTTGAAACGCATCTCACTATCGAGATCAAATGAATATTTTTGTTGAGATGAGACTCGATCATTTTGATAGATCAATCTTTCCTTGCAAAACCCCCGTTGGTGTTTGATAATTCATAATCTTCCACCACTAAATCCCCCATTGATTAAATCAATTGACCGTGGGTCCACCAAAATCCCTATCAGTTAAATCCGTTCAAACTCTCGTCGTGTTTGTGCACTTAACACTCATGTTGTTAAAATACTAACACGACACTCAAAAATTCCATCCGCTAATCTTTAGTAATTTTCAAACTTGGCGTGTTAAGTCCTGATCACTTAACACCGAGATCCCCCATCGAGTGGCTAATACGAGTCAGCATTCTCACTATTATTTGTATTCCACTCCCACTATTTGCTTGGTCAAACCTATAAAAGTTAGGGCCAAAGCTAGAATCTCCTCTCGATTCCATCCATGAACGAGAGGACCACTTTTAAATTGAGCAAACAAACCTATATAAGTTAGGATTGCCTCCAACCCCACTTGGTCAAACATATAAATAGTTAGGACCAAAATCGAAATGCCCTTTCGATAAACGAAAGGCTTCCACCTTTTCCTATTCGGCCAAACTTATAAAAGTTAGGGCTGAAGTTGGAATTTTACCTTAATAAATGAGAAACCTTTTTTTAGATTAAGTAACCAATCCTATAAAAGTTAGGGTTGCTCGAATCTTCTCGATTCTCGGAGTGGAGATCCCACTCTTAGTTTCACCTTTCCGGATTCTTGGGGTGGAGATCACACTTTGAGTTTCCTTTATAACTGGAGATAGAATATAAAATTCTTCCTCTTTAGTTTTAGGAGATAGAATATAAAATTCTTCCTCTCCCGCTTTGGGTTCGTCTTTACCTTAAAGAAGATTTAGAGATAGAATATAAAATTCTTCCTCTCCAGCATTAGGTTTGTCTTTACCCTAAGAAAAGACACAATTCTCAACTCTAAATCTGTGTACTTCATGCATGGGGGATTTTATCTCAATCCCTAACTAGAGATAAGTCTATATCTAATACATGCTGCCGGGTAGCACATTCCCGTATAAATGGTGAAGTCTACATATTTAATATCGTAGCACTAAGAGAGTTAACTCTCTTAGCACAACGTAACATACGTAACAGACTTAGACAATTCACATACTAGCCTGATTCAAATGGTAATCCGTAAAAGCATATCAAATCCGTTGATGGCTGAGGATTTTCCAAAAATCCTAAGTCTACGTCTAACACATGTTGCTGGTTTAGTCTTTCACCGAGTGAAAAAGATACCAGAATATAAGTCTGAGGAATTTTATCCCGAAGCCTTAGTAGGGATAAGTTAGTGCTTAACATGCATTGCCGGGTAGTCTATTCCCGTGAGAAAGATGAAGCCTACGTATTCAACATCATAGCACTAAAAGAGTTAACTCTTTTAGCGCAACGTTACATGCGGAACTGACTTAAACAATCCGCATACTAGCCCGACTCAAACGGTAGTTGGTAAAGGCTCATCAAACCCATTGATGGCTGAGGGTTTACCAAAAATCCTATAAATATTATGGTTGAGTATTCCAAACAAAATGAGACATCATAATAAAAGAGACATAATGAATGAAAAGAAAATATCTTCTATTGATAAAGAATTGAGTTTGTAGATACAAGAGTTACAATCAATCTACATGAAGCTTATGGCTAAGAATTTGTTGTTATAACTTAGACAATTCTACAATATAAGCTTGCTCGAGCTCGCTCTGCAATGTGGTATTCATGGATTCCTCGTCAGTAGCCAATGTTTGCGCGGCCTCTGCCTTCATTGCGACCAACTTCTCTTTGGAAAGTTCTAGCTGTTTGGACACTGTATCTATAGCGCCCTTCGTATGGACCTTTGTCATTTCCAAAATAGTCTGAGCATCCTTTGCCGCTTTAAGTTCCAACTCGAGTCGCTCTATTGTGGCGGCACCTGATGCGAGAGAAGAGTCAATGTTGCAAAGGGCTGCCAATTTATTGTTAATAATTGCCTCCGTATGGTGAACACGACCCTCTTGTTCTTGAATCTTAAAATTGGCAGATACTTGAGCCTCGTGCCACGCCTGCAGCCTAGTTTCCATCTGAGTGGCCACATATGAAAGAGCACTTGTAGTCTGGAATTAATTTAGCTTTTGAAACTCGCGCTTGAGACGGTCTAAGTCTACAGTAATAGCATCTGCCAGATCCAAATGTCCTTGATTTCTTATGAAGGACACTTGGTAATCAAGATATGATTTGAAAAGACCGGGAGAAAGTCCTTTGTTGATAAGCTTGTCAATCATATCATTCACGAATGAGAAGAAGGAGGTGATTTCCATGCGAAGAAGGACTTTATCTAGGTCATCATAAGATAACAGAGCCTTGACTATGTCATTTAGCCAGGAAGATAGCCCTATAAGGAAAAAAGGATATAAATATTTTGAAATGTTAGCCAAAGTTCTGAATCAGTATCGGCATAAAAATTACCAAAGTCGAATGATGTTTCCTCGAGTTGATACCCCACGCTCAGTTCTGCCTGCACGCCCTCACAAACTGTTAGGGTTGTTGCCGGTGTCGCAGCCATTGACGTACCAACCTCTTTAGTTGGTCTCACGGCTTGCTCAATAGGGTTAGTCCCCGTAGCTGTAGCGGTCATCTCGGTCGTCGGGATTGTAGGCTGAGGGTGAGCAACTGACGTCTGAGCTTCTATGATAAATCCTACCAATAGCAAGAAATCAAGACCCTCAGGATCGTCAGATATACCAATAATAGTAGTTGTATCAGTCTTAACGATTGGTCCTACAAATAAAACTCCCCTATGGTTAAGCAAAACCGATAAATGAATAACTATCACAAAGGAATAAAATTCATACATGCAGAGGAACCAGCCTCGATGATCGGTTCGACGGCCTCACGATGAGCATGTTCTGACAACATGTCATCGAACAGTCTATCGCCAGATCCCAAAGGGTCTTCTACCAGATCAGATAAAGGTACGTCGGTTGCGTTGTGAAAGGTTTCTTCATCACTTAAACCTTCCATCGAAATATCAATAGAAAAGTCTAAGTGTTAAGATATGGAAAGAGAAGTTAAAAATTGACAATGAATGGGAATTAAATTTACCTCCGGTAGCAACAGTAGGCTTTGCGATCCCGACATCAGCACTCGCCTCTTGTAGCTTTTCTAAAAGAGCCAGAAGCATGTAAACAATTAGGGGAGGGATGGACTCTGAGTCGTTTAATGCCTGATATTGCCATCTGAAAGGTGTACTACCGGTAATAGATGTACCTGGGCTAGCGATCATTGTGGACAAACCAGATTCTACAACGACACCTTCGCCGGTCTTAATGGCCACGCCTGTTTCAACACCCATCGGATCCTTAGCCACAACCTCATCCGTTTGTGGCACGAAGTTGGATCCTCCAAAAAAATCTAAATCGGTAGAAGGAGGGTTGTATGTCATTTCATCTTCTTCACGACCCTCTAAAATATAAAATTCGCTAAGTCTAAGACTTAATAGATGAAAAGGTTGAAAGATGAAAATTTACTAAGTCATCTTCCCCACTAATGGGCACGTTGCTGACCACTTCTGTTTGAGAAGTCTGGGGCTTGGAGCATTGCTTGAAGATCATTTTCATTCATTTTGCAAGTTGAGCCTCTTCAGGATCCACAGGTCTATCCTGTGTTGATGTAGCATGCGACCCGATTTGCAATCCAGTTTGAGTTGTGGTCCAAGATCGGGTACGGATGACAAGGCTACTTCTCCCTCTTCTTCCTCGGAACCTACATCTAAAAGTGCAACCATCATTCTATTATAAGTGGGCAAAATTTTCCACTTCTTGCGAGCTCTAAGTCGGCGAGCTCTATCAGCGATCGATAGATCCCATAGCTTTTTATGAAAAGACTCAGACAAACCTTTTGTATATTCCTAAAAATTACTGTCAACTTCCATACCTCCACCAACAGTGACTTCTTCCTCTTCAGAAGTCACCTCGTCGAAAGCAATCGACTCCTCTTCTACTTCCTCCATTTTTCGCTTCCCTTTGCCTGAGGGACCAACAAGCTTCTTATCGCATCTCCTTCATTGCTGTATACTTTCTCGAACCATCCTGTCAGCAATTTGCGACGCATCCTCGACCATCAACTCCGTAATTAGCCTTAGAGGGACGGGCTCATTAGCTGCCATGAGCCATTTGCAACATAAATATGTCAACTCTAAGCGGCGTTCAACATTCGGAAGACTGAACTTAGCGTCGGTACAGCTCGTCATGTTCCACAGCCAAGCTCGAGTGCCATCTACTAATCCGCCACGAGAATGAAACTGCTGGTTTAGATTCCTGATGAATAATTAGTCATATTCAAGTTGACAGGCGAACCGGCATGTCAGGTAAGGCTCCAAGTACCAGCGATCCTTCACTCGGAAGGTGAGATGGCCTGGCTTTATATTCATCAACCATCTGAAATAACCAACATCGAGAGAAGTCTGACTTGTTTCCGGCACCTCTATGTCGGCTAGTAACCCACTATATAGACTGACAAATCAAGGGAAGCATGGATTGAACACCTAACCCTTGTGGATATGCAAACTCCTCCTGACTTCTGAGAGGTCCCGAGCTTTCCATTTGCAAGCCTCGAGTAATCGTAGCAAAGGAGGGGATAGATCTGCATTAGTTGGGGCTGACATCAGATCAGGGTGATGAAGAACTAGCCACTCCATCAGATAAGTGTAAGGGAGCTCCTCTTTCACCATAGGGATATTATCGGATGGAGTATCCTCCGCTTGAGTAAAAGTCGTGACCACTTGATGAAGCCCATGATGGATGTCGGCGACCATCACTGGCAGAAGAGATAAGCTTCTCTTGTAAGCAAGTTGGACAGCAGGGAATAATACCTCTATCAGCAAAGCATCAGAAGTCTGATATGACACCACACACTTCTTTAACCAAATTGCGATGTAATCGGCCAACAAAGTCTTACGGTGAATGGACTTCTGGGCGAACCATAAGAAAGTCTTAAACTTAGTCCTCGCAGAGAATTTACCTTCGGCACTGTAGGCGTCAAAAAAATGCTTATGGACGTCCAAATACTACTCAAGACAAAGAGAAGATGATAAACGCCACTATCTAAGTCATGGGAGATCATACAAGACCAAAAGAAGCAAAAGGATCTGTGAATCAACACAAAACAATGGGAACTGCCATATATGGGCGCGACAGTGCTGGCTGCCACGCATAGGCGCGACAGTGATTGCTGTCGCGCATAGCCGCGATAATAATTAGTGTCGCGCAAGTGATGGGGAGGTGCCACGCAAGTTCTAGAACAGTTATGTAATGATTTTTAAAGTCCACGTGGTGCCAGGATAAAAAGGAGACGTGTGCTGACATGGACAAGCGGTTAAACCACAAAAAAGGTGGTTAAAAGTCATGGGAGAATGGTTTCAAGCATGATTGAACATGGCAAAAACCGTCTCTTTAGCCGTGCCAGCCTACACAGACGCGCTAATAGCCGCGACAATGAAGACTGACGCGCCCAAGGAACATGTGATGGGTGGTTATTTGGCTCCCGTTTCAACAGTTAGAAGCCTCTATCCTTATAAATACTTTCCTAGACACAAAGTAAAGAAGAAGGGCAGAATATAGCAGAGAAGCTTAAGCTTTTTGGTGAATTAGAGCAAGAGAAAGAGAGTCTTGATCCCTCACAATCATTTTTTTAAGCTTTTAGCGATTCCTAGAGATCTAAGCTTTGACTTGATCTTTGGAAAAGTGAACATGTTACATTGATAAGATATTCACTTCAAATTCTTACTTCGATAAATGAGGAAAGAATCCCCAAAACCCTTCACAATCTGTGAATCGGTGGTCCACGAGCCCAAGCACTCCCGACATAGGCAAAGTCCCACAAAACAGAAATCAATAAACGATTTCTGTGTTATTCTCTATAGAGTTGTAATTTTCTTTTCTATTGTGTAAAAGAAGTCTTATAAAAAGACTATTTTCTTTTGAATCTGTTGTAATCGATCGAAGATACAATGAATTCCACAATAGCATTAATTTTCGACGAAAACAAACAGGCAACCACAATGAGAGCCAACAACCTCGCTGCCAAGGCCATAGTGTCGCAACCGATCAAGATTGTGATCAATGAAGAGATCGAATATGAGTTCTATCAAGCAAACCTCATCCTCAAAATCTTCCTCGCCTCGCAAATGTAGGAAAATTTCATCTTCCAAGAAAGTTTTCCAGTCTTCAACTCCGATGAAGACTACGGGTGAAAATTCTGCTTGCAATGTTTCTGCTCCTAATGACCCCGCACCACTTAAGGAGTCATTGAATCATGACCTACCGATACTGACTAAGAGGGCTCGTCAGAGACATCGTCAGCGCTGTGCTCGTTAATTGGCTAAAGCCTTACAACAAACCGACGGGGTTCATTACTATGCTAACATAGAGTCGAGGAAGCATAAAGTGAACCAGTTGCCCCAACGGCAAAACACTCACATTTCTGCACAACTTACAATAGAGGAATGGACTCTCATCAAAAGGGCTCGTTCGACCCTTAAAGAACGTATACAAAATCTTTGTGCAAATGTCGCTCGTATCCGTGCCTTTCGTCAACAAACGCAAGGAGAGGAGAAGGAAATGGTGTCTGAAAAATCACCGAAGAACTGCAAGGTTTGGATTCCCAAAACCAAACATGCTCGAAAATTGAATCAGGGAGATTCCTCATTCAACCGTGGCAGTCCATACTACCGTGGCAAGACCTTTGACCACGGTAGTCACGACTGCTGGGCCACTTCTTCCAACCACGACAGTCTTCGCTGCCACGACACACCGTTCAATCACGACACCAACCCCTGCTGCGACCAAAAGAAGGTTAACAAGAGCGCTCCTTCGACTTCATCAACGTCTGCTCCTGGTCTGTCTACTATAACTATGCCTGCTGTGTCACCAGTGAAGCCTTGGGTCAGTCCTGACCTATCAAAATTTAAAGTCACAATGGCGCATCGCCTCGGTCCTTTGTCTGACGATCGAGGCAAAACCTCGATCAAAGAACACTCGGATCTGGCAAATAAACCCTTAGTAGTTTCTTACACCGGGGGTCGTAAATATCCTCCTGTCAGAACAGAATAAGTCCAAAGAGAGAAGATATCAATTCATTCTTGTTTAGGGCTTGTAAAAACTCCATGCCCGCAAAAAGGTGAATTTAAACATACGACCTTGGATCGCCCAGAGGCGACAACTAATCGTCATGTGTATGTTAACAAGGTTCAAAGATAGAAGATAGGTTGCTCGAATAATAGTGATGATGAGCTATACTATCAAACTAATAAGTCACGAAAAAGGGTTGATTGAGAAGCGAAGTCTTATTGCGTGTGTGAAAGGCTCATTAAGACAGTACTGACAGAATGCAGTTGTTCCAAGACTGAACCAACGAGAGTCTCAGTATTTCAAAGATTTTCTGCTAAAACATCAAAACCCAAAATGAGGCATTTCTGTAGGCGTATAAAATTGCTTATAGGTCCCTTAGCACAGCTCGGCACAAACCAATGAACCATCGGGCGACATATCCAAACACGAGCGTCAGTCCACAACGCCGAAGCCAAGTAACACGCAACAAAGCGGATTAACGAGGCAACGATGCTAACGAACTGCATGCAAACAATGGAATACATCTATTCGCATGCGGAATCAAGCTAATAGTTCGGTGAGTCAACGAGTCATCCAACCATAGAACGGATTTGAACTCAAACACCGAGGCGGATTTACTGCCATATTGGGATTCAGACTGTCAAATCAGAGTCCGGATTAACAACAAAGCGGGTTTACTGCCAAATCAGGATTCAGATCAACAAATCAGAGTCCAAATCAACCACGAGACCGGAAAAACGGCAAAACCCAAACACCAAAGGGGACTCGGCCAAAACCGAGCCACCTATAAGTGGCTCGGCCAAAGCCTAGCCACCTATAGGTGGCCGGCCCAGATCTGTGCCAAGGCACAGATCTGAGAGCCTATAAATAGGCCTTTGCTCATTTGTTAAAGGGGGAACTTTTTGGAGCCGAAACTCTGCCGGATTGAGAACTGAGCTTGGAGTTTTGAAGGCTTGAAGACTTGGACGTTCAGATCTGGTTCTTGGCGAGCTTCCACATCACAAAAGGCAGGAGTTCGAGAGAGAGAAATCAGATCTGAGATCTACACGAAGTAATACCCCGGATCAAAGCTTGGCCTTTGATCCCGAGAACTAAAGGCTATTATTTCCTTGGTGAAATAGTACCCCCCGGCTGTTATTTCCTTAGTGAGATAACACCCGTCAAATCGTGTAGATCCGACCGAATCTAGATCGCGCGGTGGTCCACAGATTAACCCCGGTGTTGGCAAAGAACCCACAAAAGCGAGTGACCGCAAAACAAGAGCTCGTGATTCGTTCGAAAAAGGAAAGTTGTAATCTTTTTATTTTTCTTTGATTTTGTTGTAACCGGATCGATCAGACCAAGTTCGAGGAGTACCTTTCATCCTCGTCTAGATCGACCTCCCCCCGCAAGTCCAAGAAGTCCAAGTTCTCTTCCAACAGAAAGGTGCGTTGGTACGAAGAAGTTGAAGCTACCAACGACGACCTCATCTCGATTGACGCCAAAGTTGCGTCAGATGAGGCTCCACCAATCTCCAACCAGATCAAGCTGGTTCCAACCAATTCCTCCGTCACCAAAGGAGCGGTGACTCTCTCAAAGAGAGCCCGCCAAAGGCGACGTCAACGCCTGGCGCGGTAATTCGCAAAGGCGATGGAGTTAGTTGACGGGATCCGCTACAACGCGGATCTGAAGAACAAGAGAGGCAAACAGCCTCAACAACAGATGAACGGTGCCTCTTCCAAGCCGCCAACAATGGAATGGGTCCGTGTCAAACGGAATCGTTCGACACTCGAAGAGCGCATTCGCAAGCACCGCGCAATGTCAGCGCAGGCACGGGCTCAAGTCCAAGAAGCCCGTAGAGGACTGTAGAAGGAGGTGGCCAAGAAGCCGCCACCAACCCGCCAAGTATGGAAGCCGAAGTCTGAAGCGGCGATTCAGGCTAAGGAACAATCATTGCAGCCTTCAACGCAAGTCCTCTGGCGAATCAACCAACGTCGCCGGTAATCCCAGTAGCTACTCCAGGAGATCCCGCGGAATCATCCCGAAGGAGAAAGTCAGTCTTGGAGCGCCTCGGTCCAATTCCCGATGAACGAGGCAAAGCTCCAGTTCAAGAACGTTTGGGCCCGATCAAGAAGCCCCGAACGACTCAACATGCTGGGGGTCGCCGTCATCTTCAACATGACAACGAGTTCAAGGCAGCTGCGCGCGCCACTTTGCGCATTGAAGTCCAGGAGCCCGCTGAGAATTCACGCCCAAAAAGGCATGTCTCGAGGTGCGTGACTCTTGAAAGCCCAAAGAAGGCAGTTCGCCCTCAGAAGGAAACATTGTCGTCTGATGACGATAACGTTATACCTGAGAAATCGTGCTAACACACGATAGGTTATTCCGACCTTCAAACCGACGAGTTGTACTATCGTGTTGGTGGTACTAGGAAAACCAGGAAGAGGAGTCCTCGAAAACTAGAAACTCAGTGCCCCTGTTCCAAACTCATTCGGGCAATATTGTCTGAGTACAACTGCATCAAGACGGTCCCCGAAAGAGTTTCGGTCTTCGAAAGGCTCAGTACCGAAACACCAAAACCAAGGACTAGGCGTTTCCGACAAAGAAGAACGGTAGTTGAAGACGGAGAATTCCCGAGGGTCACCACCAATATGACCAGCAAAAGGACATCGACGCGGGATAATCCCAAGTCAATTCCGGAAATACCCCGACGTGTAACCCGTCTGCAGTCTGGAGCTATCATACGAGGAACTTATGGTAGGATTCAGATAAGATTACCGTCAGAAGATTAAGAATCGGATGCCTGCTCTGCGATTGCATCGGACAACACGGTATCCAGCGAGGGACAACCCCGCGAGGCACTCATGATAAGCGCCGAACAAGTGGCCAAGATGCTCGAAGAAGCCATGGCTAAACAGCAGGAGAGCTTCAAGCACGAAATGCAGATGGCCATGCAGAGTATGAGAGAAATGTATGACCAGCAAATCCAAGCGCTGACAAACCAGCAAGGCGAGCCAAATCGTCGTAACCAGATTGATCTGGAAGATGAGGAAGCTCACAATGCCAATAATCCTCCCGTCAATGCAGGGGGTGGTAACGAGAATGTTGATGAAGACTCAGGTGAAAACCTGAAGATTAAAAATCTCAAGAACAAAATCAATACGTTGATTTCCGTTCAAGAGATGAAGAAGACGGGCATTCCTTGTCCGTACCCACGAGAATGGGAATCAATCCCCTATCCGGCGAAGTTCAGTCTAATTAACTTCACGCCATTTGATGGGAAGGGTTCACCCACGCAGCATTTGATTTACTTCAAATCGCACCTGGGTGTTATCTCTGGTAATGAGCCTCTGATGGTACGGTCCTTCGTTGGCACTCTTCGCGGAGCCGCCTTCGATTGGTATCGTCACCTCAAGCCAGGAAGCGTGAACAGCTGAGATGCATGGAGATTAAATTCCTCGCTAACTTCTTCGACGACGACACCGAGATTTCAATTGGCACACTATTTGATGATGTTTTCGTCAGGAACAAGTTCTGTTGTAGAATTCATTATAACTGTTTATCGATTACAATGAATGCAAAAGAGTGAGCTTCGTACTTTGTAAAACTACTCTTTACAACAAAAATCAAATTACAAGCTCCTTAGAAACAAATGCAGGATCGTTGTTTGGATCGCTGCTTGCGTAGGATCTTTGCCTGTGCCGGAGGCGCGTTAGCCCGTGGACCACCGATTCACAGATTCTGATTGAATCGTGAAGGTTTTGGAGATTCTTCCTTCGTTTATCGAAGTAGGAATTTGAAGCGAATATCTTATCGATGTAAGATATTCACTCTTCTAAAGATCAAGTCAGAGCTTAGATCTCTAGGAATGGCCAAAAGCTTCTTGAGGATGTTTGTGAAGAAGGAAGACTCTCTCTTGCTCTAATTCACCAAAGGCTCAAGCCTTTTCTGCTCCAATATGCTCTCTGTCCTTTATCTCGTGTGTAGGGAGATATTTATAGGGGTAGGAGTGCACAATAGTTGAAACGGGGGCGAAATAACCGACCAGGTAACTGTTCTTTAGCCGCTGCAGTCTATACTACCGCGGCCATTGGCGCGGCAGTATAGGCTGCCGCGGCCAAAGAGACGGTTATGAGCACGTTCCATCGTGCTCAAAACCACTCTCCCACGAACTTTAACCACCTTTTTCGTGGTTTAACCGCTTTTCCACGTCAGCACACGTTCTATCTTTGATATGCTGCCACGTGGACTTCAAAAAATCATCAAATAACTGTCTTATAACTGCCACGTCATCCTCTTATAACAACCGCGACACTATAGGCCGCCGCGCCTAAGCCGCGGCACCTTGGTCTGCCGCGCCATAGCCGCGGCGCCTTGGTCTGCCGCGCTATAGCCGCGGCGCCTTGGTCTGCTGCGCCTTAGCCACGACGCTTTGGATTGCCGCGCCTAAGCCGCGACACCATTGGCTGCAGCGCCACAGTGCTGTCTGATGACGTGTATATCGTTCTTCTATGTTGTCTTGAGTGGTGTTAGGATGTCTGTAAGCACTTTGGACTCGAACTCAGAAGCGGATTTACTGCCAAATCAGGAATCCAACTTACTGCCAAATCAGATCATCAAATCAGAGTCTCAGGTCAACCGAAACACGGACAAACAAGACAACGGAAAACGACTCGAAAATGTCGGAAAACACCGCCCGCGGGGGCTCGGCCAAAGCCGAGCCACCTCAAGGTGGCTCGGCCAAGGCCGAGCCACCCCCTGGGGTGGCCGAGCCACCTCAGGGTGGCTCGGCACAGTGCCGGCCACCCAGAGGTGGCCGACAGTGGCCGACGGTGGCCGACATTTCTCTTTTTGCGGGCACTGTCCTGAGAGCCTATAAATAGGCCTAGAGATGTTCATTTTCGGAGGTCGAACTTTCAAGAGCCGAAACTCTGCCGGATTGAAGAGCAAACTCAGAGTTTTGAAGACTTGAAGACTTGGACGTACAGATCTGATCCTCGGCGACCATCCACGTCAGAAAAGGCAGGATCTCGAGAGGAAGAAAGAACAGATCTGAGATCTACACGAGGTCATACTCCAGATCTAAGCTTGGTCTTAGATCTCGAGATCCGAGCGATTATTCCCTTGGTGGATTAATCCCTCCCGGCTATTATTCCCTTCGTGGAATAATACCCGCATAATCGTGTAGATCCGACCGGATCTAGATCGCGCGGTGGTCCACGGCAAACAACCCCGGCGCAGGCAAAGAACCCACACAAGCGAGCGGCCGCAAAACAGGAGCTCGCGATTTGTTCACAAGAGGAAAGTTGTAATTTTTACTTTTTTTTCTTCTTTCTTTGATTTAGTTGTAACCGGATCTATAAAAGACCGGATCTTTGTAATCCAAGATGACAATTATCTCATTAATGAAGAAAGCAACAGTTTTCCACGCGAACAATCTGGCCGAGACACCCCAAGGGTGTCTCGGCCAAGCCGAGACACCCCAAGGGGTGGCCGAGACACCCCAAGGGGTGTCCTCACTTTTTGATGCCCCCCCTCTTGGTTTCCTATAAATAGCCCCCTTTGGGCCTTTGTTGAGAGAGGATTTTTGGAGAGCCTTGGCGAAGCCCTGCTGCAGTGAAGAGTGGTCGTGAGCTTCAACCGAGGAAGAGAGGTCTTCATCAGATTCTTCATCGCCCGTCTGATCCTTAGTATTAGCCCTTGGCGTTAATACTAAGAAGAGCTGATATCTCGCTTTAGCCGAGATAGACGCTTATAGCTTCTAGATCTCACGTGGATCGACGAAGCTCTGTCCGATTTATCCGGATCAGATCTGAGTGCCCCGGTGGTCCACGGATATCAACATCCCCGTCACAGGCAAAAGACCCACGCAAGCAAGAGATGATGAACAGATCTTGCGTTTGTTTGAAAAGAGTTTTATTTCTTTTGTTTTCATTGTGTAAAGGTCTTATAAAAAGGCTATCTTTTTGTTTCATTGTAACGATTGAAGTTGTAATGAATGCAGCAATGAATACAGCAACTTTTTCCGCAAACAAGCTGGCGACCACAGTGGGAGCCACCGATCTCGCTGTCAAGATCGGAGCGTCGCAGCCACGGATCGAGATCCCGGTCGTGGAGGAGGTCGAGTACGAGTTCGACCAAGCCAAGTTCGAGGAGTACGTGTCCTCGTCCGGATCTACCTCCCCCCGCAAGTCCAAGAAGTTCTCCTCCGGGAGAAAAGCTCGTTGGTTTGAAGCTGCTCGGGAAGCCCACGAAGCTCTCAACCCAACTGACGCCGAAGTTGCGTCAAATGAAATTCCACCGACCTCCAACCAGGTCAACCCTGCTCCCGCCAACGCCTCTACTATTCAGGGCGTTGTGACTCTCTCGAAGAGAGCCCGCCAGAGGCGTCGTC
>NC_033800.1:66998028-67040484 GCF_001876935.1 Asparagus officinalis | reverse complement strand
GTAATTCTTTGTAAACGATCGAAGTTTTAATGGAATCTGCAATGGAAACAACTTTTGACGAAAACAGTTCCCAACTAACTTGATACCATCTTTACACGTGGGTAGACCGTTATTGACTGAAGATAAGGTCAAATCTCCCATTCTCATCCAAATAACCGCATCCGAGGCCCTATAAATATAAGCCTAGGGCCTCCATTCTATATGGTTGGAATTTTATCAAGAGGATGATGTGCTGCTGGATTGAAGAGTTAAGGAGCACGGAGGAGGCTAGCTAGATCCCGGTGAACTTCGACATAAAGAAGGAGTCTTTCGAAGGATCTGAAGCCCCGACCCCCTTTCCTTAAGATTAGGCTTGGTCTTAATCTCGAGAAGAGTACTGATTTTACTTGGTCGATATTAGTACTTTAGCGAATACTTCCTTGGTGAAGTAGGAGCTCTGATCAATTATTTTATCAATCGGATCTGATCCGTAGGCGGTCCACGGATAACCCCGACACCGGTAAAGATCCATCGCAAGCAATAGGAGATAAACTGCTATTGTGTGTAGTTTAAAAGAAAGTTATTATTTTTGTTAAAAGTCTTATAAAAAAGCTATTTCTTTGAGTTTGTTGTAAACGTCCAAAGTTATAATGAACTCATTAATGAAATCAACTTTCCACCCAAACAGACGAGAGGTAAAAGCCCATATCCGAGAGGTGGTAATAGAAGGAGGTCAAAGTCTAGAGGCCATCACCAATTAGCTAAAAATCAGTGGGCGTTTTGTAAGGAGTAGGGATATTGGAAGAGAGATTGTCCAAAGATCAAGGAGAATGAGAATAACAAGAAAAAGGGCTCGAAGGCCAATGAGGTGAATATTGCGAAATACGATGATTCGATAATTTGAGCTTTTCTCTATTGATTACTCCGGAGGTGAACCATATGGATGCATTAGATTGGATACTTGATTCTGGCGCTACTTATCATGTGACTCCCAAGCGAGATTGGTTTACATCATTTGAAAGACTCGATGAGGATGTTGTTGTTATGGGAAATGATCAATCCTGTGGTATTTGTGGGATAGGTACCGTAAGGATTCAGATGCATGATGGAGTAGTCCATGAATTGAAAGAGGTGAAATTTGTTTCTCAGCTAAAGAAAAATCTTATTTCTATTGGAGTTTTGGAGGCAAAAGGATTCAAGGTGACATTTGAAGATGCTGTAGCAAAGGTTACTAAAGGATTTTTAGTGGTGATGAAGGGAGTTCGTAGTTGAAACTTGTATTATCTGAAGAGGAGTACCGAAATTGGCTAGGTAGCTTCAGCTATTTCAGAGGCGGACATGCGCAGACTTTGGCACTACAGGTTGGGGCACACAAGAGAGAAGTCACTGCAGGCGCTGTGCAAGCATGGACTATTGAAGGGAGTCAAGAGTGGAAATATTGAGTTTTGTGAGCACTGTGTTCTTGGAAAGAAGACGAATGTGAAGTTCAGGATATCCATTCATAGGATGAGGGGCATCCTGGAATACGTACACACAGATGTTTAGGGTCCCACCAAGACCGCATCACTTGGTGGTCGATATTGGTTCATCACGTTCGTTGATGACTATTCTAGGCATTGTTAGGTGTACACCATAGCGAAGAAGAGTGAAGTCATAGATATATTTGTGGAGTGAAAGAAGAGGTTAGAATTATAGATTGGGAGAAAGATCAAGACATTGTGATCCGATAACTGTGGTGAGTACACATCAGACCCCTTTCAGCAGCTATGTCGAGACAAGAGCATAGAAAGACACTTCACAGTTAGTCATACACCGCAGTAGAATGGGGGTAGTAGATAGGTTAAATCGGTCTTTACTGGATAAGATCCGATGTTTTTTGGCGTATAGTAGTTTGGAGAAGATCATTTGGGCTGAGGTACTTTCATATGCGAGCCACCTCATTAACAGGTTGCCTTCATCTGCGATTGAGGGGAAAACCCCTATGGAGATGTGGTCGGGAGAGCTAGCACATGACTATGACCAGCTCAAGGTATTTGGGTGCCCTGTATACTATCATGTTAAGACTAATAAGTTAGAACCTCGATCTAGGAATGCCATATTTGTAGGATTCAAACGTGGTGTCAAGGGATACAAGCTATAGGATCTAGTTGATAGGAAGATTGTGCTGAGTAGAGATGTTACTTTTGACGAGACTTTAGTTTTGAAGATTCCCAGCTCTCATCAGGTGGAAAGCACCCTAACGGAGGAGATATCGCAGATGGTGGAGATCGATGCAGCTCCACATTATCCAGATGGCACAGTATCCATTAGAGTCCTGACTGAGGTGACGCCAGGCAAGCATGGTGATGAGGAGGAGGATACGACTACAGATGTGCAGGATCAGGGACCGACGACTCAGGTTTAGGATTCTATTACGGTTCGGAGATAGAGGAGAGACATACGGATGCCAGCACTGTATACCGACACAGTAGTTGCATATGCACTTCCGATGGAGAGTATCGATGAGTTGGTGCCTACTACATTCAGAGAGGCCGAGCAGAGTTCGGAGGCTGAATCATGGCAGGTAGCTATGCTGGAAGAGATGGAGTCTTTTCATAAGAACGATACATGGGAGCTTGTTCAGCTTCCAAAGGGGCAGAAGGCAATTGGTTGCAAGTGGGTATACACGAAAAAGGAGGGCATTGAAGGCACTCCAGTGAGGTTCAAAGCTAGATTGGTTGCGAAGGGCTATGCACAGGAGAAAGGTATTGATTATAGTGAGGTTTTCTCTCTGGTGGTGAAGTACTTTTCGATTCGGATTTTGCTAACTTTGGTGGTATAGTATGGTTTGGAGTTAGATCAGTTGGATGTGAAGATGATATTTTTTTCATGGTGATATTGATGAAGAAATATATATGACTCAGCCATTGGGATTCCGAACTACGGAGAAGGATAAGTTGGATTGTAGGTTGAAGAAATAGCTATACGGTTTGAAGCAGTCTCCTCGACAGTGGTATAGACGATTCGATGAATTTATGATCGGTCATTCGTACACTCGGAGCCAGTTTGATCCTTGCGTGTATTTTCATAAGTTAAAAGGAGGTGCGTACATTTATTTGTTGCTTTATGTCGATGACATGTTGGTTGCCTCTATTTCCAGGTCTACTGTAGATGAGTTGAAGGCACAACTTTGAAAGGAGTATGAGATGAAAGATTTGGGAGAGGCTAAGCGTATTTTAGGGATTGAGATCGACAATGATAAAAAGAAGGGTAGAATTTATTTAACACAGGTGGCTTATTTGAAAAAGCTTCTATAGTGATTTCATGTCAGCATGGATACGAAGCCAGTTAGTGTACCTTTAGGAGCCTATTTGAAGCTTTTAGCTGATCTTTCACCGAAAACAGTTGAAGATAGAGAGTTAATGTCGAAGACTCCATATGTGAGCATGGTTGGGAGCTTAATGTGCACGATGGTATGTACGAGGTCGGATTTGTCACAGACGGTGAGCATGGTTTTGAGATATATGCACGATCCAGGAGTGAGTCATTGGGATGCCGTGAAATGGATTTTGAGGTATATTCGAGGTACTTTCAATGTTGGTTTAATTTTTGAGCGGGACACTAGAGATGAGTAGTTGTGCATTGGTTATGTTGATTCGGATTATGCTGGTGATTTGGATAAGTGTCGGTCTACGACGGGATATGTGTTCACTTTGACCCATGCGCCGGTGTGTTGGAGATACACCTTATAGTCTATGGCAACTTTGTCGATGATGGAGGCAGAGTATATGATGATTACAGAGGCTGTGAAAGAGGCTATTTGGCTTCGAGAACTTTTGAAGGAACTTGGTATATCGTAGCGATCCGATATTATTCATTGTGATAGCATGAGTGCTATCTATTTAGTGAAGAATCGGGTTTTTCATGCGAGGACGAAACACATTGACGTTCGTTATCACTTTATTCTATATGTTCTTGAAGATGTCGATGTGGAGATTGTGAAGATCCACATGAATGATAATCCGGCGGATATGCTTACTAAGGTGATTTCGATAAATAAGTTTGATCATTGTCGAAACTTGTTGCACATTCGTGATTGTTGAGGCTGTTGACGACCATTTGGATAAACTATGAGCGGCTTGATTCCTTGGAAGAGGGGGGTACGTAGGCAAACACATTAGTGCAGCCGAGTTTGGAGAGACGATGCATTGATGCTTGATGCTCTTTGTTTGGTATCGGCTCGGTTTTGGGAAAACTTCGCCGAGGTGGAGAATTATGAAAACGACGAAGGAATTGAGAAAAAAATTAAGAAAAACATGAAAAATAAGCAAGACATGCTCCACCATATCCTGGTGTGGTGTCTGCTACTCCCAGGTGGTAGAATATGTCCCCTATTGTTAGGGGTGTGGTGTCTGCCACACCCATGTGTGACAGAATCTGCCCTGTTTTTAAGGGTGTGGTGTCTACCATCCCCGGGTATGGCAGACTCGTTTTAAGAGTCCTATATTGTTTAGGATTGAGTTTATTATAAATATAAACACGTTTTAGGGTTTCTTAAGGAGAGAATTAGCAGTCTTTCGAGCACTTTGAGAAGGAGATATTGTGAGAGAGTTGAGAGCTTTAGTTAGGGTTATATTTGTTGGACCCTAGAGGGGGGGTGATTAGGGTCAAGAGGCTCTAATATGTAATTAAAAAACAGTACAAGCAAACCACAAAACAGTAATGCGATAAAGAAAGAGAGATAGAGTTAGGAGTTCGTTATCCTTGACGCGCGATGTGTTAACGAGGTTCGGCCCTCTGGCCTACGTCCCCGCTCCCCACTCTCGATGAGAAATCCACTACACACCCGGTTTGGAAGCCGGAACTTTGTCTACACAGCGATCTCCACAGATCTCTCTAACTACACAGTTTGATCTCACAGATCACTCTCCCTCATAGTTGATCTCAACAGATCTCACTCACACAGCAGAAGAAATAGTGAAAGAACCTCTCTTTACACAGCCCCTATAGCAAAGAGAAGGTATACTGAAGCTGGGAGGTGAATCACACTTGAAACAGAGAGAAGACAGACTTTGAAAATTTTTCTCAGGAAAACAGAAAGCTCTCTGGTTTTCAAAACGTTAGGGCTAAGGAAGAAGAAGAGGTCTGGGGGGTTTTTATAGAAAAGTTTAAATCATTTTAAAACAAAACCCAATCTTCCCAAATGAGATAATAATCTCTTCTTCAGACCCTCATCACAGACTGTGCCAATCACTAACAAGTGAAAGCACAGTGTTCGATGTAAATGACCGTTTAAAAAAGTCACGGCTGACCAAAGACAAAATCCGGTTGACCGAAGAGAATTTCGGTCGACCGGAAAAAGCCTTCGGTCGACCGAAAAAGTGCTTCGGTCGACCGACCGAAAAGTTCGGTCGACCGCGAGCAGCTAAGGAAAATATGGAAAACAAGCAGAGACTCATCGGTCGACCGGCGCGGTCGACCGATTTAAAGATCGAGATTTCGGTCGACCGTACCAGTCGACCGACGACTCTCTGGAAAAATACTGATGAAAGGTCATAGGATCGGTCGACCGTACCGGTCGACCGATTTCTGATATTTTCTTGAAAAAAGATTTTTAACCAACTTAAAATATTTGCAAAATATTTATTTGACCTCTGAAAATTCTGAAACTTTGTAAAATGTTTTTAATACTAAAAACAAACTGTTTGGAAAAAGAATTTTGCAGATAGGTACTCATACTTGTGAAAAATAGTATTTTGTGAAAAAACGCTTAAAAGCACAAGTTTAAAAACGTGTGTGTGATTCCCAATAGCTTCAAGTAAACTCAGTAACTCTTTGCCTACATTCTAGCACTAGAGAGAAAAACAAAAGAAAGCTAATATCCTCATATAGAGAGCAATACTTGAGCTTTGATATAGTTTTAATTGGATGAAGCTTTTAGTCGAATTTGTCGTTCTTGAAATAACATTGCTTCATCTCTTGGCCTCCTCCTCCTTTGTATATTTTCGTTGTAGCGTATATTCCATCCATCCTCCGTTGATGGCACTAACGAGCTTGACAAATGAATTTACTACATTTATACTCAATAAGCCATTAGTACCGATAATGGTGGTTGTAAGAACATCATCAAAACATAAGGGCTAACAATCTCCCCCTTTTTGATGATGACAACCAACCATTATATAAGAGCAAAAATAAGATAGCTTATAGATAGGTGCTCCCCCTATCTATGAGCTCCCCCTAAATATATGCAACAAATGAGGAGAATTCTCTCCCCCTTTGTCACCATCAAAAATAGGGTAAAGAGAAATGCCAAATGCAACATGCAACTAACCAAGCAAGCAATGTAGAACTTTCACATAGTGCATAAGCCCAAACCATTTCTTATGCGACAAAAATCATCCTCTCCAAGAGGCTTAGTAAATATATCCGCTAGTTGAGATTTGGTGTCAACAAATACTAGGGATACATCTTGTCTCTCTACATGATCGCGTAAGAAATGATGGCGCACGTCAATATGCTTAGTTCTAGAATGCAAAACCGAATTTTTGGAAATATTTATGGCACTTGTGTTATCACAAAAGATTTTAATATTTTGAAAATTCAAATCATAGTCAACTAAACTTTGTTTCATCCATAAAACTTGAGCACAACATAAGCCGGCGGCAATGTATTCCGCTTCCGTAGTGGACAATGCAACACAATTTTGTTTCTTGGAAGCCCAAGAAACAAGGGAATTTCCTAAGAATTGGCATGTTCCACTAGTACTCTTGCGATCTACCTTACATCCGGCAAAGTCGGCATCACAAAAACCATATAAATCAAAAGTGGTGCTTTTTGGATAAAACAAACCAAGGTTAAAAGTTCCATTAACATACTTAATGATCCTTTTAACCGCAATTAAATGAGATGCTTTAGGAGAGGCTTGAAAACGTGCACAAGCACATACACTAAACATGATGTCGGGTCTACTAGCGGTGAGATAAAGAAGACTACCTATCATACCTCGGTATAGTTTTTGGTCCACATCTTCACCACTCTCATCCGCATCAAGCTTAACACTAGTACTCATGGGAGTAGGCGCATGCTTAGAATTCTCCAACTTGAATTTCTTCACCAATTCCTTCGCATACTTGCTTTGTGAAATGAAGATCCCATCCTTAGTTTGCTTGACTTGGAGCCCGAGAAAGAATGTAAGCTCTCCCATCATACTCATCTCAAAGTGATCCTGCATAACTTTAGAAAATTCCTTGCACAAGGATTCATTAGTAGCACCAAAAATAATGTCATCCACATATATTTGAACCAAAATGAAATCATTTTTCCTTTTTCTCACAAAAAGTGTGTTATCAATTGTTCCTTTTGAAAAACCATTTTCAATAAGAAAACTAGAGAGGCGAGCATACCAAGCCCTAGGAGCTTGTTTCAACCCATATAAAGCTTTTTGTACCCGGTAAACATGATTAGGAAAAGCATGATCTATAAAACCGGGGGGTTGCTCAACATACACTTCCTCTTCTATAAAACCATTTAAGAAAGCACTTTTGACATCCATTTGAAATAGTTTGAAATTTTTAAAACTAGCAAATGCCAAAAACATCCTAATAGATTCCAACCTTGCAACCGGTGCAAAGGTTTCATCATAGTCTATGCCCTCCTCTTGATTGTATCCTTGGGCAACCAAACGTGCTTTATTTCTAGTTACAATGCCATGTTCATCAAGTTTGTTTCTAAAAACCCATTTTGTACCAATAACACTAGCATTGTTAGGTCTAGGAACTAACTTCCAAACTTCATTTCTTTGAAAATTGTTTAATTCTTCATGCATAGCCAAAACCCAAAACTCATCATTTAAAGCATCATTAACCTTTTTAGGTTCTAGTTGAGATAGAAATGCAACATTACCACATTCACTCAAGGCTTTTGAGCGAGTTATAACTCCTTTTGAAGGGCTCCCAATGATTTGTTCCTTTGGATGATTTGATGTGAATTTCCAAGCTTTAGGTGGTTCAACTTGATCTTGAGCGTTTGTGCTATCCACATCCTTTTGAACTTCTATAGAGGGAGTGTCATTGATTTGCAACAAGTCCAATCCTCCCTCAATATCATCATCATCATCTTTCCTAGGCAACACAACTTGAGAGCCAACATTAGTCTCATCAAAAGTAACGTTTATAGACTCTTCAACAACGAGGCTTCGTTTATTGAAGACCCTATAAGCCTTACTTCGAGGTGCATAACCCAAGAAAATACCAACATCAATTTTGGAATCAAATTTATCATGGTGATCTTTTGTATTTAAAATAAAGCATTTGCAACCAAAGACACGAAAATAACCAATGAAAGGAGTTTTTCCATAATAAAGTTCATAAGGAGTTTTCTTAAGCTTTGGTCTAATCAAAACACGATTTAAAACAGGGCAAGCCGTATTGACGGCTTCCGCCCAAAAATATTTTGGTAAATCAAATGAGTTTAACATAGTGCGTGCCATCTCTTGTATGGTACGATTTTTCCGTTCAACAACACCATTTTGTTGTGGTGTTCTAGGAGCGGAAAACATATGAGTTATACCATGATGAGCACAAAAATCATAGAAAAATTCATTTTGAAATTCACCACCATGATCACTTCTTATTTTAACAACTTTCAAATCCTTTTCATTTTCAATTCTTTTAACATGATTAGCAAATTCTTCAAAACAATCATTTTTCTTAGCAAGAAATATTGTCCATGTAAAACGAGAAAAATCATCAATAATCACAAAAACATAGTGTTTGCCTCCAAGAGAGGTAACACGCATAGGACCAAATAAATCAAGATGAAGTAATTGCAAGGGTTTAGAAGTCGATACCTCATGGATGGATTTGAAAGAAGACTTTGTTTGTTTACCTTTGGCACAATCCTCACAAATTGTATCTTTTATGAAGTGCAAGCTAGGTAGCCCTTTCACAAGATTCTTCTTAGACAATTTTGATATTAACTCCATATTTGCATGTCCAAGTCTCTTGTGCCAAATCCAAGGATTTTCATCAATTGCCGCAAGACACTTCACATCTTGATTCACTAACTCATTCATCTCAAAAATGTAAACATTAGACTTGCGATTTGCAATAAAAACAATTTTTCCATCCATACTAATGATGCATTTATCCGGTTTAAAAGAAATATCAAAACCTTTATCACTTAATTGGCTAATGCTAAGAAGATTATGATTCAAGCCATTTACTAAATAAACATCTTCAATAATGGGTGAGGGTTTCTTACCAATAGAACCGATACCAATGATTTTACCTTTCTCACCACCACCGAAGGAGACATTGCCTCCTTCAATCCTTGATAGGGTTGCAAATAACTCTTTGTTGCCCGTCATATGATGTGAGCAACCACTATCAAGGTACCACATCTCCTTACGTCGTTGCCGTGACGTTCCCTACAAAAGAAGAAGATGAAGGTGTAGTAGCTTTAGGTACCCATGTCTTGGGTCCTTGGTGGTTAGTAGTTTTGGTACCTTTGGGTACCCATATCAAACCATAAAAATCTTCATTGTCTTTAATTCTACAATGAGTAGAAATGTGTCCATGTCTCATACAATAGGTGCATACAAAATTTCTTTTGTATGTACGGATGTTAGAACCATGAAACCTATTTCTACCATGGTGATTATAGTTGGCATAAGCATGAGTGGATCTAGTCCTACAACCCTCAATTTCTAGTCTTTCAATCTTTGATCTTAATTGCTTGTTCTCAAAATCGAGATCTCCAAGCAATTCATCTTTTAGAGCAAGAGAGGTTGTTAGTTGTTCTAGCTTAATATCACAAGAGGCATGCAATTTCTTAAAAGAAGAGTATTCTTTAGACATTCTTCTAAATTCAAAGTTCAACTCTTCTAAAGCCATAGCTATGTCACATTGCATATAGAAAGATTCACTTTCGGCCTCGGATATTACCTCATGTTCATTTGCCATGAAACAAACATTTGGGTCATGAAGAGCAAGTTTGGCTCCTTCTTCATCACTATCCGAGTCACTTGGTTCGGATTCTTCCCATCCGGCATACATAGCCTTCTTCTTCTTGTACTTCATGTACTTTTCTTTGAGCTTAGGGCAATCCTTAGCGATGTGACCCGGTTCATTGCATTCAAAACATTTACCTACACGAGAGGAAAACTTGTTGTTAGATCGGGGGTTAAATTTCTTGTTCATCTTTATGAGTCTAGATATTCTTCTAGAGAGATGAGCCACTTCTCTAGAAAAATCGACTTCACTCTCCAACGATGAAGATGAGTTGTCACTAGCTCCTTTGAGAGCTATGGTCTTCAACTTTGGTGACGGCTCCTCAACTTCACGTGATGGCACTTCCTCCTTCTCCTTCCCCTTGAGCTTCTTCTCATGCACTTTGAGCTTTCCAATAAGGCTATCAAGAGCTAAGGTAGTGAGGTCATGAGCTTCCTCAATGGCCGTAGCCTTGGGCTCCCATGCCGGAGTCAATGAGCGAAGTATCTTGTAGTTCATCTCTTGAATGGATAATTGCTTATCTAGACCATGTAATTCATTGATGATATTAGTAAAGCGAGAAAACATAGCATCAATGGATTCATTAGGAAGCATTTTAAATAGCTCATAATCATGCATAAGCCCACTAATCTTAGATTCCTTAACTTGGGGGGTTCCTTCATGTGTGATAAATAAATTTACCCAAATTTCGTATGCGGTTGCACACGTGGAAACTCTATTATATTCATTAGGGGAAAGACCACAAATTAAGGCGTTCATAGCCTTAGCGTTGAGATTAGCTAGGTGCCTTTCTCCATCGGTCATGTTCCCGACTTTGGACTTTTCTTCATATTTCTCTTCTATGAGCTCTAGGATGTCAAGGTCAATGCAACGAAGGTAAATTCTCATCCTAGCCTTCCAATAAGCAAAATTAGTTCCGGTGAAGAGAGGTGGTCTAGTTGTGGATTGTCCTTCTAACATATGCATATTCAAAGAGGCCTCCATTAGATCTTTTCTCTAAGGTGATTAAACCAAAAAATTATATAGAGACCAAGCTCTGATACCAATTGAAGGACCCTAGAGGGGGGGTGATTAGGGTCAAGAGGCTCTAATATGCAATTAAAAAACAGTACAAACAAACCACAGTAACAGAAGTGCAATAATAAAGAAAGAGATAAAGTTAGGAATCGTTATCCTTGACGCGCGATGTGTTAACGAGGTTCGGCCCGCTGACCTACGTCCCCGCTCCCCACTCTCGAGGAGAAATCCACTAACACATCCGGTTTGGAAGCCGGAACTTCGTCTACACAATGATCCCACAAGATCTCTCT
This sequence comes from Asparagus officinalis, assembly GCF_001876935.1. Classification (NCBI taxonomy): domain Eukaryota; kingdom Viridiplantae; phylum Streptophyta; class Magnoliopsida; order Asparagales; family Asparagaceae; genus Asparagus; species Asparagus officinalis. The sequence continues at coordinate 67,029,203 of NC_033800.1, read as the reverse complement.
CTCACTAGGTTTTATAGAAAAGTTTAAATCATTTTAAAACAAAACCCAATCTTCCCAAATGAGATAATAATCTCTTCTTCAGACCCTCATCACAGACTGTGCCAATCACTAACAAGTGAAAGCACAGTGTTCGATGTAAATGACCGTTTAAAAAAGTCGCGGCTGACCAAAGACAAAATCCGGTTGACCGAAGAGAATTTCGGTCCACCGGAAAAAGCCTTCGGTCGACCGAAAAGGTGCTTCGGTCGACCGACCGAAAAATTCGGTCGACCGCGAGCAGCTAAGGAAAATATGGAAAACAAGCAGAGACTCATCGGTCGACCGGCGCGGTCGACCGATTTAAAGATCGAAATTTCGGTCGACCGTACCGGTCGACCGACGACTCTCTGGAAAAATACTGATGAAAGGTCATAGGATCGGTCGACCGTACCGGTCGACCGATTTCTGATATTTTCTTGAAAAAGGATTTTTGACCAACTTGAAATATTTGCAAAATATTTATTTGACCTCTGAAAATTCTGAAACTTTGTAAAATGTTTTTAATACTAAAAACAAACTGTTTGGAAAAAGAATTTTGCAGATAGGTACTCATACTTGTGAAAAATAGTATTTTGTAAAAAACGCTTAAAAGCATAAGTCTAAAAACGTGTGTGTGATTCCCAATAGCTTCAAGTAAACTCAGTAACTCTTTGCCTACATTCTAGCACTAGAGAGGGAAACAAAAGAAAGCTAATATCCTCATATAGAGTGCAATACTTGAGCTTTGATATAGCTTGAATCGGATGAAGCTTTTATTCGCCAATAGCTTCAAGTAAACTCAGTAACTCTTTGCCTACATTCTAGCACTAGAGAGGGAAACAAAAGAAATCTAATATCCTCATATAGAGTGCAATACTTGAGCTTTGTTATAGCTTGAATCGGATGAAGCTTTTATTCGAATTTGTCGTTCTTGAAATAACGTTGCTTCATTTCTTGGCCTCCTCCTCCTTTGTATATTTTCGTTGTAGCATATATTCCATCCATCCTTCGTTGATGGCACTAACGAGCTTGACAAATGAATTTACTACATTTATACTCAATAAGCCATTAGTACCGATAATGGTGGTTGTAAGAACATCATCAAAACATAAGGGCTAACAATATTTGAGTGATTTTGTGAGTTATAATCCGCTATTTTTCTCCTCCATATAGTAAAATCTCCCAATCCTCTTCCCGTAGATGTAGACAATTGCCGAACCACGTAAATCTCTGTGTTTGGTTTGATTTATGACGTATTTTGTGAATTGCACTCGTATTTGTTTTGGTTTTCTTCTCTCATCATTCATCGACTCGTTTGGTTGCCGAGCATGCTTCCGCACGACGTGCAACAAGTCAGGCTCAAGATCAAAGGTATAACGTGTAAGAAATCATTGTACATATATGATCATATTCTCTACAGGTACTCTCATAGCACAAACAAAAAATTTACTTTTAAATAGACTTTCAAATAAAACACAAAATTTTCTTACGAAGAAGAAGATTTCTTGCATTTAGAGGAGGAAGATTTTGACGATCTTGAAGAAATCCTGGATGTTGATCGGAGGAGCGTCAATCCGAGGGCTTTTATGGTCGGAGGAACTACGACGAAGGGGAGAGAGAACTTTGGGTGAGTTTTGTGGTCAAAGGAGAGTCGATGCCAAGCCTTTTGTGGTCGGAGGAACTATCGAATGAGAGAAGAGCGAAATTTGGGGATTTCGGCATACGCGAGAAAGAGACCGATTTTAGGGGATGGGGATATGAGTTAAGGGTAGTGTTGGTATTATTGAAAGTATTATACAAAAATATATTGTTTAATAAAAAATGAGTTTAAAAGTAAATGGCTATGGGCATTTTGGGTTTATAGGTCTAGATAGAACTTAATAAGTTTTTTGATAAGTAAAGGTCAAATTTTGGGTCTAAAAGCAAAAATCCTAAGGGGGTGTTAGTCAATTGGGACATTTTTATGCAAAATGAGATAATTGATAAAGTGGAATAATTTTTCGCTAGTGGGATATTTTAGTGAGATAAATAGGAACAATTTTGTGAAGCGTGATATTTTGATAAAATAACGTGGGAAAATTTTTTATAATCATGAAATATATATATATGTATTTTGAAGATATAAATACTATTTATGTATTTTAAACTTGCTATTATTGATTGATAATTGCTTACAAAAATGTTATTTATTATTAAATAATTTTTAGTTAGACTATAAGATATTGACAATTATTATTATAATGATGATCTAATGATGGTGATAACCATAATAGAAAAGAAGTAAAGAAAAAAAAAGAAATATAAAAAAAAAAAAATATGAGTTTTAGTTTTTTACCATCTATTTCCAAGTTAAAACTTGGAATAATTTGAGAGACTAGAACTCTCATTTTTGTATAGAAAAATAAAAAAAAGTGGGATACTTTTGTACCATTATCCTAATTCTAGTTTTGTTAGAGTTCTGCTTGACTAATATTGTAAAATTTTATTCTAGTTTTAGTTTTATGTGACTAACACCTTAAAAATTTATCCTATAGATTATCCCTGTTCCAATTTTAAGCTAATAGAGAATGAAAAACAAAAAAGAAGATAGCACAAACCAAAGAAATCACACCACTCAGTGCGAGGTGGTAAACGATCGAATCGAATCGAATACTAAAGTATTCATATTTGTATTTGTTTAAAATTATCGAATTCGAATGCATACTCTAATATTCATATATTTAGTTTTTCGAATTCGAACTCGAATACTTGGTATTTGATAAATATTCATGAATATTCACGAATACTTATCGAATATCAAAGTATATTTATTCTGCTAAAGAATTTAATTTTCAAATAGTATTAAAATTCATAAATAAAAATTATTCCTTTATAATATATGATGTATATATATTTAAATCAAGATTTTAATTAGAAAATAGATTTAATATTATTTGAATCTTAAAATCAATGTATAAAACTTAAGTAGAAATGGTAAGTGGGTAAAAAATATAACATCATATGTGCAATAATATAAATAATTAGTTACGATCAAATTTTAAACGAATATTTAATAAACAAACGAATCGAATATGCATCTGGTTAAATTCTATTCGTTAGTAAACTCGAATACTAAAAAATATTTGTTTAGCGATAAATGAACTACCGAATCGAATATGACCGAATAGTTATTCGAATAATTATCGAACTATTTGTTAATTATTTAGTTCATTTCCACCCCTAAGTGCGAGCACGGCGTAGCGTTTGTTCTCGATAATGTGAATGAGTATCAATCAAAATAATTAGATTTTGACTAAACAATGACAAAAAGCCATTTATGGTAAAATTAATTAGTATTAATTCAAATGGATTCCCAAATATATCTTTGTTTGACCGAAAAAAGTGTCCACGTGCGCAGCTCCTTCATTTTACGTGCACTGCCCGTGTAAAAATGGGCTCGCATCAGATTAAAAAAGATCCCAGTTTTGCCGCGAAAGAGGAGATGAACCGGCAGAGTCTTCCAATGGAAGGAAGCGGTCATCAGAGCTCCGATCAGGGGGGATCGGGTGGTGGAGGCCATGGGGGAGGCCATATCGGTTCTTCCCAACTGGAGGGACGGCATCCCCCAGGGAGGGAGGCAAAGGATCGTCAATAAGATGTAAGCTCATCATCTCTCTCCTCTCTCCGATCTCTTGTTGTCTTGATTTGATTTCATTTCGTTCGGTGATCGATTGAGAAATTAGTTGGATTTGTCTTGCTTAGCGAAGCCCCAATTCTCTTAACAGATTTAGGGTTTCGGTAGATTGAGTACTGATCAAAGGAATGTAAATGAAAATTCATGTTATTTTTGAGAGTTCAATGAGATATTTGCATTTGGGCAGATGTTAGACTTCAAAATTCTCGGATTTTTAGGATTGAAAGGAAGAAAATAGAGAAAGAAGTTAGTTTTGGGATAAACTTAAAATGCGATCTTTCTATTATTGATGCAGAATCTGCATTTTATAATGGTGCTGTTTTCTTCAAACATCTATGTAGACATTTTCATTAGAGTAAACATTCACTTCAAGATCCACTTCAAGATCCACATCTATGTAGACATTTTTATTAGAGTAAACATTCACTTCAAGATCCACATATTTCGAGGATCAAAAGAAATATAGCTGAGAAAGTATGTAGTTTCCAGATAAAGTAAAAAAATGTAATATTTTCTGATAGTTCTAGATGTCTGAAGGACCAAACTCCACTGGAAAACTAACGGTTTCACCAGTGTTCGTCGATGAGGGTTTCCTGTTGAACCTTTTTGATGTGGGGTCTCTTAAAAAACATTGTATAGATGAGGGTTTCGTGTGATTTACTCATTACTGTTACCCAAAATCTTCAAGAATTGCAAGACCTTTGGCTTTTTCTTATCTCCCCTCCTTTACTCGATCAACAAGCTATGAACCTTATGCATGAGGCACAAGTTGCTTGTATGAAAATAATAATTACATTACCATCACCTAGAGATATTTGAAGATTTCTTTACTCTTTTTGATATTAGAAGTTATGAACCTTTGTCATATTTTGCAGACTAGTACATGATAATCTCTTCATTCTCATCAGTTATGTGATTGTTCATCATTACACAGAATGGAACTTTTACAGACACATGAGCGAACATACGTTCCTTCCGACCACTTGGATGTGCTAAGAGAGGTTGCTACCAAATATGAGGACAGAGCTTATACTACGGCTTCTAGTGTGGTACAGACATTCAAAACCTTTGATCTTTTTTGCTACCTTTAAGTTGAAGATCTAGTCTGCAAACAGAATTACTGTTGCTTGTGTTCCTCTGAAAATAGTACCTAGGAGATTCAAATGTTTTTGTCCATATTACGCATTCTTCACTACAAACAGTGACTTAGGGTCTTTGTGTTCCTGCAAAATAACTGACTCGTGTTTGTAAGATAACAATCTTTGGGACTTCTAAATTCTCATCGGTATATACCAAGAATGTTTTGACCAAATGCTAATACTGGAATATTGGTGTACTAAAAGCTAGAAAAAATAGTCTCTTACTTAATTCATTGGAACACATAAATTTATAACCATTTGTGATGAACTTACATTCTGCATCAATCTTTCCTAACAAAAATTGCACCCCATGGTGCAGTTAATAGTTTCATGTTTGCAACAGTTTTATTTTATTTACAGCATGAATTTATGAATGGCGGATCAATCATAGAGCTTTAGTTAATGGTTGAAATACCACCTCATGTTTGTTTTATTAGAGACAATGTCTGTTCAGCAACTCCAGCTATGTCCACAAAGGTGAGCATTCTAGTGGACAAGCAAAGCTTTTACTAGAAGACTGCATTTTTGTTTAATGCAAGCTATGCAATACTCCCACTGCATCTCCACCATGAGAATGCGGCTTGTTGGCATCAAAGTCCTATTTGCATTACTATGTTTGATATTTCTTGTTTCGAGGAAATGCAATGTTCCCATGTTTAATGAATTAATTTCGTAGAAATGCATTGTTCCCACATTTAATGCATTGAATGATGTTCAACCTCATGTTTTCCTCAAAAATTCTTGCGGACTAATGCAGTGTTAGATGAGTCAAGGTAAGGTTCATGAATCCTGGTTGAGTTGGAGGTTGGATTATAACTATATCTCGGATGTCGGATGCTAAACACATCCACTAGATAATGCATAACTCATGCTTAGGGAGTTTTAACTTGGCGAACAACTATAAGAAACAAACAAAATGAAATGGTATTGCTATTCCATGATTGGTATTTATTCACTTGAAATTGCATTCTAGAATCTACTCAACCAAAAATTAAACCTGAGCAGAAAGTTCTTGAGTTTGTTCTCATTGTCTTGAAATTCAAGAAAAACACACAAAGATGCTTGCTGTTTCATGCTTTGTTTGTTGACTTCCAATATCTCTTGATAGTTGTTTGTCTGATTATTTTGATGTTTGAAAATTGTCACTTATCATCATTTATATTGCAAATCTTTCTTTTGATATTTTCTGTGTTCAGGATTGTGCTGCTTGATAAGTTTTCAGCACGTAGTAGATTACCAAAGATTATATGATTCTGAATTTGAAATCGATTCATGATGGTAAGCATCTTTGGCATGTTAACTTGGGAGGCACTTGACCACTGGTGAATTATATCACTATGGGTTTTGAACGAATGAGATTAATTTGCGATAATCAATTTCTACAGATGTTTCAGTCATTACTTTAGAAACTGCTTATATCTTTGTTGTTTGTTATGATATGTTTAACTATCCTATGCGAAGAGAGTCACTGTTTTCCCTTGATTTTTTCACAGTCAGACTATCTGGAAGTAATTTCTCTCAAAGTGCTCACTATAAGAGCAAGGCAGGAACAGGCTCAGCCTTCTGCTCCAGTTAATCCAGCAATATCAAACATCGCTGCTGTGAACCAAAATCGTTCACATGCAGGTAATTTTTATGTTTCTCTGTGAACATATTTTACAAGCGGCACACTTCCTTTCACTGTTCCCTCCATCCCACTACAATGATAATTCAAACTCTTGGAAGCTGTAAGTTTTGCCAAGAGCTTGCTTTGTTGACTCCATTAATGGCAATGTAAGAGCTGCTTTGATATCCTCAGATCCGTCATTTTTCACCAGTGTCATCATCATAGTTTATTCTTTCATCATAGGTTTATGTATACCTCATTCAGACTTACGAATCCTGCTATATTATATTTTTCATGTTGACTGTATTTGATTTATTGTCGAGGCAAAACTTTCAGGTTATGATATTACTAAATCTGTGGAATTGCATTTTGTTTTTTTTTTTACATTTTTGATTTTTTTCCTTTTGAATGTTTGCCACTAATACTAGCAGGTGGATTTCACAATCTTCGTTTTGATATGCTCTTGATTACTTGCTTTTTTCTTTCTCCTTATTGTTTTCTTACTAATCATCTTAATCCCATTCCCCAAATTTGAAAACTGCAATATATTGCCTTAAATTATCTTTCTATTTCCTTTCAGAAGTCTTTACATATGGAAGGATTTAACAGGTGTATTAAAATTGACATCGCCTGAGATAATTAAGGTAGACAGTAACTAGTTTCTGGTATGGGTTACTTATGTACTGTTGAACAAAAACTCTTGTTACTTCTCCGTTGATGGAAGAAGAGTGGCTTGGGAATTTTCTGTTTGTCTGTCATTAGAATTTACAGGTTGGAATAAAAGTACCAGAGGGAACATGATGGGTAACTTTAACGGTTAAAGGAGGGTGGTAGATTGATTATTAAGCACAAGGCAGAAAAAGTTGTTTGGTAAAATTTGTTGTGCAATCAGATAACTTATATTTATTATTCTAGTTGTTGGAAGTTCATAGTTGATATAGTATTGTACTTTGTTATTCTAGCACGATAAGGGACTAAACACTTACTTTAGAGTTTTTAAATGAAGGACAGATCTTGAACAGAAAGTGGTGACTGAGGAGGTTGAAGCACATTTTACTAAATTAGATATGGAGCTTGTATGTGTGTGGGTGTGAACATTGAGATGTGAAGTGCCATCGTTAAATGCAGATTTCACTCATAGACCAAAGTGTTAAATGAATAATTGATGGGAAACTGGAAAACAAGAATCAAAGAAGAAAATTAAGATTTTCACCGATCAATGGCCTTATACGTGAATAAACACTCTCACGTCCTTTAACTCTCATAACAAGTAGGATTTCACATCCAAGATTGCATTGCATAAAATCATACTTTTACCAGTAACATTTTCATCATGCTTTTATTGAAGAAAAGCAGCCATTCAAAGATCTACAAAAAATTAGCATTAAAAAACTAATCCCTAATAAGAATAAAATCTAGTCATCCTACAGTAAAAACTTCCCTAAAACTAGATTCTAAATGATTCCGAATTTTAATTTGTCATTTGTAGATAAAGCTATAAAAGACCTTGATTAAATAAGAATAATCTAATTGTAAAACTAGTTTTGACCATCTTTTTTCCTTGTTTATCTCTTCTTTAGTGGTTTTACAAGAAAAGGCTGTGCTACATCAAATCTCAAATATGAGAACTTGATGAGATTTACCGCAATGGATCGAAGTTGTCTGCGAGTTTGTTTTCTTTCAAGAGATATAATTGAAGATTATCCTGCATAAAGTTATTGAAATTTGGATAGATGTCAATATTTGCTCATGATGTTGGATCTTTTCCCGGTACCAAATGATGAGGAACGGAAAACAAAAAATGAGGAACAAAAAGAATAAAGAAGAAGTAAATAAAGATTTCGACGTCATCCTTGAACTAATGACCTCACACTTGAATAGGCAGTCTCATGCCAATTAAGGCCGCTTACCTTCAAAAGTATGGTTTTACATCTAACACAACATAATACAATCTCTAAAATCATAATTTTTTTATTATCTACATCATGTCTTAAGTAAAGAAAAAATAGGCTTCATAAACCTAAAGAATTTTATCACTGACAAATTAATCTCTAATACGAAAGAAATCTGTTTGTACAAAAATAAAAAGATTCATAAGAGTTATGTTCTAAAAGATTCCTAAATTTTAATTTCTTTATAGATAAAGCTATGATAAAAATACTAAATTAAAGTCCTCATTCCAAAATAAATTTTGAATTTTTCACTTCTTAAAATCTTACCTTGTGCATTTCGACAAAAAAGATTTTGCCATGTTTCAAGAATATACCATTTCCATTTCATCTAGGGGATGTTTGAAAAATTGAAAGTGAACTGAAAATATGAAAGTCATTTTTTTTTACAAGCAAGAAAGTATATCCACGTCGGCATGCAAGTGAATTGCAATGTTTGTTTACAAAATCAAATTATTGTTCAAAGTAAAAAAGTAAAGAAGATGTGACAATATCATTTTATTTATTTATTTATTTTAAAATCATATTATACTTTCAACGATCTTTTGGTAGCTAGAAATAAATGAACTGAAAGTGAGTTTTATATACTAGATAAAATTACTCCTTTATTTGTTTAATAAAAATTAATCCTTCCCAAAATTTTATATATCTTGTCATTCCTCATATTAATTGTTATAAATTCTTTAAAATTTATAGTTGTTATGCAGCAATTTGATAATTTGAGGACTAATTTAAAAATAATTAGGGTTCAAAGGAATATATAGAAAAATCCGAAAGATAAATTCATGGTCCAAAGTTCTGGACCGTATAAGCCTTACAACTAAAGGAGCGGTTGATGAAAGACACTATTGCTGCAAGAAGAAGAGATATAATTGGAAATTATTTTTAAATTAATAAAAAGTGGTCCCTACTTTTTCACTTTCATATGACGTTTACTTTTTTTTGGTGAAGTAGAATATGCATTACGCCCTCCATGACATAATTTCTACGTTTCACTTGCACATACACTTTCAATAAGGGTGTGTTTGTTTTTATGAAAGTGAATTGTAAAAGTGAAATGATTTTAAGACTTTTGGTGTTTGTATTATTGAAAGTAATTTTGAAAGTGAAATGTTAAAATGAGTCTACATCAGCTCTAATGCATGTTTAAGTTCCCCTAAAAAAGTGCTGAAGTCAAGTGAAAGTGAGAAAAAAGTGGGGACCACTCCTAATTAATTAGTATATTGAAAGTGAGAAAAAAGTGGGGACCACTCCTAATTAATTAGTATATTTATTATTTATCTTACCTTATTTTTCCATGTTATTCGGTGGAAACAACCACCTCCCCCAAAAATTTTCTTACCTGCTAATTATATTATTTCTTTTATAGTATTTAATAGCTGTGTACATTGTTATGTCATGTATATAGTACGAATTAGACAATTTATGAACATGACTATACATTTTAGCGTGATTGTTGTACAGTTGTAACATGACTAGGCATTTAATAAGCCATTACGTTAAATATAAAGTACATAAGTAAAAATATACAAAATACAAAGAATCTATAAAAATTAGTACAAGTAATTGATGATATATATACCTGATGCTTTCAATTCGTTCTTTAGTTGTTACCAGAATAATTATTAGAGTTTAGAGTGTAATATGAATTTAAACAACAAATAAATAAATAATTTCCACATCATCTTTTTTTTCCTAGTTCCAAGATTAATTCATTTTTACAAACAAACATTGCATTTCACTTTCATGTTGACATAGATCCACTTTCACACTTGCAAAAATAAGTGACTTTCACACATTCGAGTTACCTTCATTTAACCAAACACCCCCTAAAGCAAACACCTCAACCGATGAAAGTGAGTTGCTTTATCACTTTTCAAGTAAACAAACACCCCCTAAGTATCTCCAAATATTATTAAACATAAACTGTGTGTTTTTGTAACTTCCACTTGATGCTTTGAGTGGATGCAAGTTGCAATATTAATGTATTGTTGCAATATTAATGTATTATCAATAGTAAGTAGATGATATATCTAGACCATATTTCTCTTTGCAACATATTTTCTGTCTATAGATGTTTTACACTTTTACTATGTGGATGTTGATGCTTGAAGTGGAACATGCAATAGATGGTGGGCTGGCCATGCGTTCTGGGTGGCTAGGCTGTCTAAGATTAAAAGCTAGGAATCTCATCATAGCATTTAACTCAATAGTTGTAATAAGGACCAAAACTTTGAAACATTGTTCTTCTAATCTTTCTTAAGTTTTCTCTATGCTGTAGAGCAAGATGAACATAGTGGATATTGATAATTTGATACCCTTCATTCTTCCTTCCTTTCATCTATATATCTTGCTGCCTATCTACATATAGTCACTAGCAAGACTAGCAACTAATCATACAAATGCTTCTATGATGCGACAGGTTCTCTTAATTCTCTTATGTGCTAGTACTTTTTTTTAGTTCCAAATTAATAGTTACATGCAAGTAATCTTCCATTTCAAGGATGAAATTGATTTTGAACGTCTGTGTAAGCCTGCTTCCTTATTAACTATCTCATTTCAAAAAAATTTAGAATCTATTGTTCATTATGTGTTACCATATTTTCTTATTACATGTATGCATGTTGCTGCCAATATGGAACGTTATTATCAGGTTATTGACCCATCTAATTTCTCATTTGTTTTTGAAGGGATTCAATATGAGCCGGTGACTTTGTCCCATCCTAATCAACTTAACCAGCGGCGGCATATTCTAGCGAACAGATCAGTTGTTGATTGCAAAAGGAATTTGATTCTGATAGATGATTCCAGTACCAAGGTAGTTTCCAACTTTCCATTACTCTGCCTCATTTCTCTTTCCTTGTTATGCTTGTAAATTTAATATTAACCACACCTGAATTCTTCAAACTTTAATTTATGGAAGATCAAAATCTTTAATCATTTTTGGCATATTTATTGCTCAGTGGATTCTGTTAATAAGATATTAATATGACGTGTGCCCTCCTGTGGATGTGAATAATAACTTTCTTTCCTTTGATTTTAATCTAGTCATATGTGATTTTATTGATCTTAAAGGTTATCTCATCTTCTTAAAAGCATCATGTCGCAAAAATATATTATACTGATTGTTCCAGCATCATCAATAACAACCACCAAAAACAAAGTCTTTATCTTAAATTTTCGGGGCCATATACATTATTGATTGTACTGATATAATTGGAGGTCTTAAATTCTGAGTCAAATAAATTGGACCCTCTGGGTGGATGACTTAGGCTTTTTGTCATACAGCTTTCATATAGAATATTCTGTGCATGGCGTCTGAACTTTGAAGTATATTTAATTTTGAGAATAAGTGCTACTTTGATGCTTGCCTTTTGTATTCCGCAACTTACACGGAGTACAATATTGTTAGCATCTTCGTCTGTTTAAATGATCATAGCTATGAATGAAGTCGCTAAGAGGCTGTACTGTATTGCATTGCTGTTGATCCCTTCTATTGTTTCCTGAGAACTAACCAAAAATGTGTCAAGAAGGCTGGAATTGGAGCCCAGTTGCAAGCCACATATTACTAACTCCACTCAGAATAGGGTTAATTGGATCAATGTTCATTGTAGTTATCTCATAATTGGACCTTCACACGTATGTTTCAATTGCTTGGATGATTGGTCATGTAATTAAATACTAATTGGATTATTAGTCACTTCTAACACTTCTCGTCAATTTGAGTTGTATATTTTCATTTATTTTTAAGCTATACAGCTTACTCAGTATGTCCCGAGTTAATATTTTCAAGAATAGAATGTCAAATGCAATGCAATTACTCAATACAAGTTACTTGATATGTCACAAATTTCATGTTCGTAAGTGATTACTGTTTTATCCATATGAATAAATCCATTATGTCAAATGATCAAGACTTTTTTATATCACGTCAATGAAAATTCATTATGTTAATTGGTGGAAAGAATTAGAAGTGATTAACGATCCAATTAGTATTTAATCTTATGACCATTTAAACTATAGGTATGAACATCCAATTATGAGATAAATAAGCCTCCCATTTCATTAATCCAAGGGGCTAGGTTACCCGGACACTTCATCTAGGCTCCCGTATCCGTGTCCGACATTTCTTGGACACTTCTTGAATGTGTATGTACATTTATTCAAATGTGTACTCAATCATATAACACACAATTTAATCCCCCCCCCAAAAAACTCGTGATACACTTCTTGAACATATATCGTACACTTCATCTCAAATTTATGCTACTCATTGCACTCGAGATAGTTTCGTTTTAGCACATACCTAGTTCATAAGTACGATTTTAAAGGGTTATTTGGGTATCTAGATAAAAAATGAGCGGATTTTCAATTTATAATCTACTCAATAAAAGAAACATAAAAATGGTACAAGAATTTTAGTTTTCATGATATGTGAATGAAAAACAATATCGGCCTCAAATTGATTATTAATTTTCATATGTATGTATATAGCCGTGTTCCTGTACCCCAACTTACAAATTTGACATGTCCAGTATCCATGCTCGTGTCCGTGTCCTAGGGGTGCTTATTAATATTAATCTCTCATAATTTAATTTTTTTATCTAATGTATAATGTATAAATGACAGAGAATAAAAATAAGCAAACCAGTGCCTGAAAAGAATGCAGCAGCTCAGGAGCCTACTTTTACCTGTCCTAATTGTAAAGGCACATTGGTTTCTCCTTTCGCCACTCTCTGTGGCCATATTTTCTGTGAAGACTGCATCAAGACTTCCATCAACAGGCGAAAGAAATGCCCCTCCTGTGAAATGAAACTTACTGGGAAAAATAGCATTCACAGAGTTTTCCTTCCAGGGCTACTCGACTGATTTCAATCTTCTAAGCTTTCTTGCTGCAGTTACAAGCTAGACTGATTTCAATCTTCTAAGCTTTCTTGCTGCAGTTACAAGCTAGACTGATTTCAATCTTCTAAGCGTTCTTGCTGCAGTTACAAGCTAGATTGATTTCAATCTTCTAAGCTTTCTTGCTGCAGTTACAAGCTAGACTGATTTCAATCTTCTAAGCGTTCTTGCTGCAGTTACAAGCTAGATTGATTTCAATCTTCCTTCTAAGCGTTCTTGCTGCAGTTACAAGCTAGATTGATTTCAATCTTCTAAGCTTTCTTGCTGCAGTTACAAGCTAGACTGATTTCAATCTTCTAAGCTTTCTTGCTGCAGTTACAAGCTAGTTTGTGTGCCCCTAGACTCTATGATCCATATTGGAAGATGATTTTCCTTCATTGTAGTTCTTTGTGCAAACGCTTGAGTATATAAAGAGCATTATAAAACATTATTATTATCCAGGCTACGGAGCGTAGGCATCCGTCTGGTTGTTATTTATAGTAAATGGAAGTGGGTGGGGATGGTTTGGCACTCTAATGGTGATGTATGTTTTCAGGATTCCACCTATCACTTTGACCTTTTTCATTTAGTGAATTTTTAATAATTAGTCAGTAGCATGGCTTCTCAGCCCAGTGATGTCGAAATATTTAATTTCATGTTGTATTGTCTATGGCCTGGATGAAATCCCCCCTCCCCCCCCCCCCCCCCCCCCCCCCCCCCACTGCCCAGAGCCACTTATGCCTTGTGCACGGGATATTATACTGATTGAAACCTATTACCAGTGCGCGGAGAAGTGTTTGGCAAGGTGGCGGTTCCAAAAAAGGTTAAACTCTCACGTATGAGAGTAGAAGATATTCAACTTTTTTAAAGAAATTGTTCCATAATTGAGTCACTGTGTTAGTTCCTTAAATCTTTTGTATTCTAAAATTAGTCCCCCAAACCATAGAAACTGCTATTAGGTTCGTCAAATTTTGACGTATTTGTAGATTAGCCCCTCCTCTCAAGAATATAAATAGCGATTAGAGAGATTAAATTTGAAAAAAAAAAACGATGAGAACTGACGGGCTGGTAGTCCACAACGATAGATTTTACTAGCTGTCCCTGCAATTGCTACTTCTGCTCTTGATTGGAGCGATTAATTTCAAAATAAGTTATGAATCGAGGAGCCCAATAGGAACATTTAAGGGGCTGATTTCAAAATAACCTAAGAATGGAGGGACCTAATAGCAATTTTCGTGATTTTAGGGACGTGGTCGAAATATGAAAGACTTCTTACTAGGGACGCGTTCAAAATATGAAAGATTTATTAGGGACCGGTATGGAAAAAAGGGAGCAGGGCCCCGTTGGGCCCCTACCGGCTCCGCCTGTATAGGTTCTTTTTCCTTGGAATTCATGGCGCAGAAGCATGATATCATTGCTACTTGGAACGTTAAACATACTCACTAGAACTAGAAGGTCCTGAGGACCGGCAGTTATGTACGTAGCCTACTGACTGCGCGTAGCATTACAATTTTTCTGTGAAGATTCTGCAGTCGAACTTCTTTAGGTCGTGCAGACAACAATGCATGTCATCCTCCGTTTGGTTTACTGGTTTATGATATGTACAATAAATCAATAATAGAATCAAACTTTAGGACTGAATCTGGTTTGTTGGTTGCCTTTAGTACTGTAAGCTAGAGGACCCTGATCGAATACAAAAACCCACAACCCCCGTCCATACTGCCGCTTCATCCAGCGAACAAACGAAGATGGAAGGATGGCGGTCAAAACTCTTTTATTATTTGTTGAAAAAGCTACTGTTCACTCCGAAGAGTTTCTGGCTTATGATATCAATTTTTGACGAATTTTAATCATTTAGAATTTTTGATGACTCTTAAGTTTACGAACTTAGAACTCTTTCAAATGAAGAACTCACTTATATTTCTTCAATTTTCTCTCTTCATATCAAACAAGGATTACAATAGCCCTTTATATAGGCTTCAAAAACAAAAACGTCTAGGCATACCAATAGTCACAAATTAAACTCCTATTTTAATGCCATAAAGATAAATGTCATAAATGAGTAAGTTACTCTTATTCTTCCATAACCTATGTCTCTTCACCTTCTAAACTTATGACCCTTGCACTTCTAAAACTCATTTATTCTAGCATTTTAATTTGATATTCCAACACGCCCCTTCAAATCAAAATGTCTTTATGCCAAGCATGTCTCTTAGCCTCATGAAAGTTTCACCTGATAATGGCTTGGTGAATATGTCTGCCACTTGTTCAGTGGTGTGACAATGCTTCAGTTCAACGGTTTTCTGCTTTACATGGTCTCTGAGAAAATGAAACCGTGTATCTATGTGTTTGCTCCTCCCATGATGTACTGGGTTCTTTGCAAGCTGGATGGCTGATTTGTTGTCCACAAAAATTACGGTCGAGTCTTCTTGTGGATGATCCAACTCCTTTAATATGTTTCGCAACCAAATTGCTTCACATACTGTAGATGCAGCCGCCACATACTCTGCTTCACATGAAGATAAAGCTACAACTCCTTGCTTCTTTGAGGTCCATGAAAATGCAGTTGACCCAAGATAGAAAACATAGCCTGTGGTGCTTTTTCTCTCATCTTGATCACCTCCCCAGTCACTATCTGAGTAACCAACTAGTTGTGCATTTTCATCATATGCATAGAAAAGACCCAGGTTGAGTGTGCCTTTGATATACCTTAGTATCCTCTTCGCAGCTAGCTAGTGAGATTCATTCGGTGTCTCCATATAGCGACTCACAAGTCTGACTCCATAAGTAATATCGGGCCTTGTGATCGTCAAGTATCTCAGGCTGCCAACTAGACTTTTGAAAAGAGTTGAATCCACGAAACGTCCGTCTCCTTCTCTTGATAGCTTCATTCCGATGGCTACTGGGGTGTTCACAGGGTTGCATTCATTCATCTTGAACTTCTCTAAGATCTCCTTCATGTACTTCTTCTGGGATATAAAAATCCCCTCTTGTTGCTGCTTCACTTCAATGCCAAGAAAATAGGACATCAATCCATTGCCCGTCATCTCAAATTCATTGAACATTGCCGCCTTGAATTCAGCAAGCATCTCGGTACTGCTTCCTGTGTACAATAAATCATCAACATAAAGACAAATTATTAGAAATTCGCCTCTATGGTTCCTCTTCATGTAGATGGCGTGTTCATAGGGACATTTAATGAAGCCGTTTTGATGAAGATAGCCATCAATTCGGGCGTTCCATGCCCGTGGTGCCTGCTTTAAGCCATACAAGGCTTTCTTCAAATGGTACACTTTGTCTTCTTACCCTTTTATAAGAAAGCCTTCTGGTTGTTGCACGTAGACCTCTTCCTCAAGAACGCCATTGAGAAATGCTGACTTGACATCCAAATGATATATATTCCACTTGTGATGAGCTGCAAGTGAAATTAATAGTCTCACCGTATCCAGTCGAGCAACCAGAGCAAAAACTTCTTCATAGTCGATGCCGTACTTTTGTTTGTAACCTTTCGCTACAAGCCTCGCCTTGTACCGATCAACTTCACCATTTGTTGTGCGCTTGATCTTGTACACCCACTTGACCCCTATTGCCTTGTGATTTTGTGGAAGAGTTGTCAACTCCCAAGTATCATTCTTTTGGATGGCGTGGATCTCCTCCTCCATTGCTATTCGCCAACAATCTTCTTTTACGGCTTCTTGAAAGGTGAGAGGTTCATGATCAGCATATAAGCAGAAAAGATTTGACTCTTCGTCTTCTTCTATCTGCTCATAGATCTCCCTGAGGCTTCTCATTTTGATGGGACCTCGTTGCATGGTAGATTCGCTGCTACTACTTTCCCCAGAAGATGGAGAACCTCTTATATCCGATTGTAGAGCTTGTATGCCTTTGACTCCTCCTTATATCCGATGAAAATGCATTTTTCACCGCGATTGTCAAGCTTCTTTCATTTGACTTCAGGTACTTGAGCATATGCAACACAACCAAAAATTCGCAGGTGTGCCACACTAGGCGTGTAACCGCTCCATGCCTCTTGAGGTGTCTTGTTCTTCACTATCTTTGTGGGGCATCGGTTGAGCAAATAAGCTGAGCACGCCACGGTTTCTGCCCAGAACTGCTTTGGCAATCCCTTTTCTTTGAGCATGGTTCTTATCATGTCGAGGATGGTTCGGTTCTTTCTTTCTGCAATGCCATTTTGCTGTGGTGTGTAGGCAGTAGTAAACTGTCTCTTTATACCTTGCTCCCTACAATATTCTTGAAACAGATTTGAGGTGTACTCACCACCTCGGTCAGATCGAAGAATTTTTAGCTTGTGGCCGCTCTCTGCTTCAACTAAAGCTTTAAAATGCTTGAATGTAGTAAAGGCAGCAAATTTTTCTTTAAGAGTGAACACCCACAACTTTCTACTGAAGTCATCAATGAAAGTTATAAAATATCTATTACCTCCCAAAGAGACGGGATCGATCGGTCCGCAGATGTCGGTGTGAACAAGTTGCAATGGTACACTTGCTCTCCATGATTTTTCACTGGGAAAAGGAAGTCGCGGTTGCTTGCCGATTACACAACCTTCACAAATATGATTCGGTGGATCAATTGTTGGTAGACCTCGTACCATGCCAGCTATAGATAACAACTTCAAACCGCTGAAGTTTAGATGGCCGAAGCGAAGATGCCACCTCCATGACTCATTCTCCATGAGTCCTTGAAAACACTTGTCGACTTTCGTGTTTAGATGCAAGGGAAACATGCGGTTCCTTGTCATCTTAACACAAGCTATGAGGCCTCCATTTGTATTTTTCAACCAAAGATGGTTGTTCTCCATATATACTTTGTATCCCTTTCCGAGTAATTGACCGATGCTAAGAATATTACTTTTCATGTTAGGAATATAGTAAACATCGGAAATATACTCGGGCTTACCATCCTTTTGGTAGATCTTAATCTTCCCTTTGTCTTCAACCGAGAGTTTTGAAGAATCTCCGAGGCTCACACTTCCATGAACTCCTTCTGTGAGTTCCATGAAAAGTTCTTTCATCCCGCACATGTGGTTGCTAGCACCCGAGTCAAGGTACCAAGCATCATTCTCAACACTTGAATCATCATTAGCAAGAAGAAGCGTAGAGTTGTTACCCACATCATTTGTTGCTTCGGCAAGATTGGTTTGGTCTTTAGTTTTGTGCCAACAATTTGAAGCATAGTGCCCAAACTTGTGACAGTTATAGCACTGAACATTCTTGTTACTTCCACGACCAGGTGTGGATCTTCCACGATTGCTTCGTCCTCGTCCTCTAAAGATTTGGATCTCCACTTGATTTTGAGTGGTTTGTTGTTGGGGACCACGTCCTCTGCCTCTACCACGACCACGACCACGACCTCTTCCTTGTGAGCCTTGATTACTTAGAGTCAATGTTGACTCTAGTACTTGCTCCAAAACTATGGAACTAGCCTTCTTTTGCATTCGTTGTTCATGAACTTGGAGAGATCCCAAGAGCTCCTCTATTGAGATATCCTCCAAATTCTTTGACTCCTCAATTGCCGCCACCACGTGCTCGAATTTTGATGTGAGGGATCGGAGCAACTTCTCCATCACTCGGATGTCCTCCATCTTCTCTCCATTTCTCCTTATTTTATTCACAATTAGAAGTAATCGTGAATAATAATCGGAGATTTGTTCTTCATCTTTCATTTGAGCGGCTTCAAGATCGCCCCTCAAAGTTTGGAGGCGAATTCGCTTCACCCGCTTAACACCTTTGTAGATGGTTGCAAGGATTTCCCATGATTCCTTGCTTGTCGTTGCTTCGGCAACTCTCTCAAAGGTAGTCTCGTCCAACCCTTGATAGAGTAGAAAACGAGCCTTGCTATCCTTCTTTCTTTGTTCTCTGAGAGCCTTCTTCTCTTCGGCGGTATAGGTGGCTTCTACTTCTGGGGTAGGTTCCGTGAACCCATCAATGATCAGCTCCCACAACTCTTGAGAACCAAATAAGGCTCTCATTTGGATTGACCAACTCTCATAGTTATCTTTCAATAATTTGGGCACTTGAGGATTGACAAGATTATTTGTGGTAGTCATGAGAAGAAGAGTGAATAGGAAAATTGGATAAAGTGGCTCTGATACCACTGATGACTCTTAAGTTTACGAACTTAGAACTCTTTCAAATGAAGAACTCACTTATATTTCTTCAATTTTTTCTCTTCATATCAAACAAGGATTACAATAGCCCTTTATATATGCTTCAAAAACAAAAACGTCTAGGCATACCAATAGTCACAAATTAAACTCCTATTTTAATACCATAAAGATCAAAAACAAAAACGTCTAGGCATACCAATAGTCACAAATTAAACTCCTATTTTAATACCATAAAGATAGATGTCATAAATGAGTAAGTTACTCTTATTCTTTCATAACCTATGTCTCTTCACCTTCTAAACTTATGACCATTGTACTTCTAAAACTCATTTATTCTAGCATTTTAATTTGATATTCCAACAATTTTTCACTAGCTAATTAACACTGTCAAGTATGTGAAAACATTAATTTAGGAATGAAAAGTGAAATTATCACCAAATGGGTATGCATTCCTTAAGTAAGTCTCGCGGCATCGTTAAATGATCATTTACCGTCAATTGACATTTCTGAAACGAAGAGCCACCATTGCTCAACTTTATTTTACTGTAACCATGCATGCTAAACCGTAAGTGCATACGAGTATGTGCAAGTGTGCGCATGTACATATGTATGCATATTAGGTTGTTATCTGTGTGATTGCAAAATAAAATTAATATTCATCTGTTGACTGTGTTTTTATTTTATTTTATTTCAGGCGATCCCGAACCTGGAGCTTGGGCTCAGTTTGCCTCCACAGAGCAAGGATGGTCTCTTGATTTAAGTCATTGCAAATTTTAGCTGATATTTATCGTTCTTTGGGATGCAGCATATAAGCTTAAACACGTAGCCAGAACATTGCAAATTTTAGCTGATATTTATCGTTCTTTGGGATGCAGCATATAAGCTTAAACACGTAGCCAGAAGGAGAAAAGGCTCTAAAAATGATTATCGTTCTTTGGGATGCAGCATATAAGCTTAAACACGTAGCCAGAAGGAGAAAAGGCTCTAAAAATGATTTCTATTATTCCTAGGCATTTGAAATAAAGCATATTGCTAAACATTCTTCTTGTTTTTTTTGTCTGCTGTCTGAAATTTCCATAAGTGGATTAGCTTACATTGGAGGGAATAGGATTGCCATACTGTAACCATGCATGCTAAACTGTAAATGCATACTGTTGGAAATAAAAATTGTTTAGACAAAGATTAACACGAATTAAGTTTTAAATAGTTGATTATTAAATCAGATAATATTAGATAAATATTATAACCCAGAAATGAAACTGAATGAAACGAAAATAAATAAAAGTTAGAAATACGGCATGATGGTCGAGGTGAATAACTTACCTGCAGGCGAAAGCGTGGCTGCAGACGCGACATGGAGGCGACACGGGTGAAGTCGCATGTTCGAGAATCGCAGGCGAGGTTGAGGCGTGGTTCGATCTCGCCTGCAGGCGAGATGTGGGAGGCGAAGTCGATCTCGCTTGATGGGAGTGCTCGCCTGATGGGCTGATGTTGCCTGTCGTGTGCGCGGGGCTCGAGGTGATCGCGAGGCTCGGTGAAAGCCAGCTGGTGCCAGCTGGAGGAGGAGCTCGCCTCACCCTAGGGTTTCCCTATAAAAGGGAAACCCTTGTTCACCATTCGTAGTGAGTGAACAGAGAACGAGCAGAGAGAGAGAGCGGAGAAGAAAAAGAGGCGGCGGCGAAAATTTTCCCTTCTGCGGTTTTTCTCTCCCTCCCCATTTGTGAAAACCCAGTTGTCCTCTGCTCATTTATTGAGGAGGAGTTTGGTGTATTAAAGAGGTTTTTTTTGGTTATTTAAGAGAGAGTTTGAACAGTGTTTTATATTGAAACACTGTTATTTGATTGAGAGATCTCAAGCTTGAGATCCTCTTTCTTATTTGTAATTTCTTGTGATTAATAAGAAATTAATTGTGCCGCTCCCGTGGACGTAGGCAAATTGCCGAACCACGTAAAAATATCTGTGTTTGTGATTTGCTTGTCATTAGTTGTTGGATTATACCCGTGTTGGGTTTGTTAATTCTCTTCCGTGCTCACGGACTCGTTCGGTGTGCGAGCACGCTTCCGCATAGGCTCTCAACAATTGGTATCAGAGCTCCATATTTGAGATCTAGGGTTTTGACGTTGGGTGGAGGAAGATTTAGTTTGGAAGCTTGGTTCTTTGAGTTCTAAGTTTCGGTGGAGATAGCTTTGAGGAGTGTCGTGGTGATCTTGCTTTCCTTGTGTGGTTAGGAGATCAATTTAGAATCCAATTTAGGGTTCAGTTGGGTATCTTCTTAATTCTATCAAGTTTGAATTTTTTTCCTATAGTTTGGAGATTGTGAGTATGGTAGAAATAATTGAAGAAAGCAGCAAGACTGTGTCGGATACAGTTCAAGTTGGTTTTCAGAACACTAAGATTAGTGTTGTAAAATATGAAGACAAAATCAACTTTGGTTTGTGGATGAGCGACGTACAGGACGCGCTTAATGCACAAAATTTAGAGGAGACCATCATGGTCCAAGAGAGACCACCTAAATATGAAGAGTCGGTATGAGAAAAGATGAATCAGAACGCTTGTGGGGTGATCAGGTCCTGTTTGGAACAGGAGCTGAAGTATGATGTGATTGGGGTAACGTTTGCAATGAAAATGTGGGAGATTATCAACAATAAATATCTAACGAAGAGTGTTGAGAACCGTTTGCACTTGCTGCGTAGATTATTCAGATTTCAGATGTCCCGAGGCACCTCACTAGAAGCTCATGTGAACAACTATACTAAGTTGTTGTCGGACTCGGCGAATGTTGATGAGAAGATTTTGGATGAGTACAAGACGATTATTTTGTTGGGCTCCTTACCGAATGAGGAGTATGATACCTTCGTGCTCACTCTGTTGAATGAGAGATCTTCTATCAGCTATAGTGAAGTTACTAATGCTTTGACGAATTATGATTTGAGGAGGAAGGACAAGGAGACTTCCCGCGTTAGCACTTCAGGAGAGGCCTTATCAACGAGAGGTAGAAGCCCATATCCGAGAGGTGATAATAGAGGCAGGTCAAAGTCTAGAGGCCATCACCAGTTAGCAAAGAACCAGTGTGCATTCTGTAAGGAACAAAGACATTGGAAGAGAGACTGCCTGAAGCTCAAGGAGAAGGAGAATGGCAAAAAGAAGGGCCAGAAGGCCACTGAGGTGAATGTTGCTAGCGGCAATGATTCTGATGATTCGAGCTTTTCTCTTTTGATTACTCCGGAGGTGAATCATTTGGATGCATCAGATTGGATGCTAGATTTTGGCGCTACTTATCATGTGACCCCTAGGTGAGATTGGTTTGCATCTTTTGAGAAGCTCGATGGGGGTGTTGTTGTTATGGGAAATGATCAATCCTGTGGCATTTGTGGGATAAGTACCGTGCGGATTCAGATGTACGATGGAGTAGTTCGTGAGTTGAAGGAGGTGAGATTTGTTCCTTAGCTGAAGAAGAATCTTATCTCAGTTGGAGCTCTGGAGGCGAATGGATTCAAGGTGACCTTTGAGGATGCTGTAGCAAAGGTTACTAAGGGATCGCTGATGGTGATGAAGGGAGTCCGCAATCGAAACTTGTATTATCTGAAGGGGAGCACTGAGATTGGCCAGGTAGCTTCAGCTATTTCAGAGGCGGACATGAGTAGACTTTAGCACTATAGGTTGGGGCACACAGGTGAAAAGTCACTACAAGCTTTATGCAAGCAGGGGCTATTGAAGGGAGCCAAGAGTGGAAAGATTGAGTTCTGTGAGTACTGTGTTCTTGGCAAGAAGACGAATGTGAAGTTCAGGACTGTCATTCATAGGATGAGGGGCATCCTGGACTACGTGCACACAGACGTTTGGGGTCCCACAAAGACTGCATCACTTGGTGGTAGACATTGGTTCGTCACTTTTGTAGATGACTATTCTAGGCGTTGTTGGGTGTACACCATGACGAAGAAGAGCAAAGTCCTAGATTTGTTTGTTGAGTGGAAGAAGAGATTTGAACTACAGACTGGGAGAAAGATCAAGACGTTGCGATCCGATAACGGTGGTGAGTATACTTCTGACCCCTTTCAGCAGCTATGTCGAGACGAGGGCATAGAGAGGCACTTCACAGTTAGTCATACACTGCAGCAAAATGGGGTGGCTGAGAGGCTGAATCGGTCTTTACTGGAGAAGGTCCGATGCTTATTATCGTAAAGTGGTTTAAAGAAGATCTTTTGGGCTGAGGCACTATCATATGCGAGCCACTTCATTAATAGGTTTCCTTCATCTGCGATTGAGGGGAAGACCCCTATGGAGATATGGTCGGGAAAGCCAGCACACGACTACGACCAGCTCAAGGTATTTGGGTGCCCTGCATATTATCATGTGAGAATAGATAAATTGGAACCTCAAGCTAGGAATGCTATATTTATAGGATTCAAGCGTGGTGTCAAGGGATACAAGCTATGAGATCCAGTTGATAAGAAGATTGTGTTGAGTAGGGATGTCACGTTCGATGAGGTTTCTATCTTGAAGCTTCCCAGCTCTCATCAGGTGGAGAGCGACCCGACGGAGGAGATATTGCAGATGGTGGAGATTGATGCAGCTCCACATTGTCCAGATGGTACAGTATCCATTAGAGTGCCGACTGAGGTGACGCCAGGCGAGCACAGAGACGACGAGGAGGATACGGATACAGAAGTGCAGAATCAGGGACCGACGGCTCAGGTTTAGGATTCGATTGCGGTTCGGAGACAGAGGAGAGACATACGGACGCCAGCACGGTATACCGACACAGTAGTTGCGTATGCACTTTCGGTGGAGAGTATCGATGAGTTGGTGCCTACTACATTCAGAGAGGCCGAGCAGAGTTCGGAGGCTGAATCATGGCAGGTGTATGGGTTAAAAATTGCCTATAGGTCCTTAAACACAGTTCAAGACAAGGAAAAGACGATAAACGTTATTATCCAAGTCATGAGAATTTACCCAAACATCAGCAGAATGTACAAGCTATCGAAGCGATGAAGCGTACGCAAAACAAGGGAACTGGAAGAGTCACAAATCGCCAAAGTATCGAAAAAGCGAACGAAACACCACCATGAGGCCCGTGTAGGCGCGAGTCACCAATTGGTGGCTCGCACCTATGCGAGCCACCAAATGGTGGCTCGCACCCATGCGAGCTCCATGCGAGCCACCAAATGGTGACTCGCATAGTTCCGAGCCACCAAATGGTGACTCGCACAGTTCCGAGCCACCAGGACTCTTGTTGAACACAAAACCTCCCCAAACACGGATTTCGATGATTTTTAAGGATTCTTTCGTCCCAGAACCTCTCCAACTGCTTTAAAGTTATCTCTAAACATGTTTAGATGGTTATTAACTGCAGATAACGTTTAAACACAAATTCTTATTCAAAAGGACATCTCCAAAGGCCTAAAAATAGAAGTCAAGGGTCTCCTTTCAAGGGCATCTAGGATCTGTGATTGAGAAGGCGAGGTGCTGTCAAATTGTCCAGTTAACCACGAATTTCAGAGGAGAATCATCAGAGCTTGGCGAATACTTTCATAAAGAAAGCCTCTTCGAAAGGTTTGCGATTCTCTCTCCTTCTTTCCTCCGGATTAAACTTGATTTTAATCTCAAGAAGAGCCACATTCTCGCTTGGTCGTGATTGTCGCTTCCGCAATTGTTTCCTTCGTGAAACAAGAGTGTAATTATATTGTCTATCGGGTTGATCTGCGGTGGTCCACGGACTAACGCGTCCCCGGCACAGGCAAAGATCCCACGCAAAGCAGCGGGAGATAAACTACTGCTGTGTTTTGTTTGATAAAGTTGTAATCTTTATTTTTCGCTGTAAGGAGATCTTATAAAAAGATCAACTCTTCTTTCAGTTTGAACTTGTAATCAATAAACGGTGTAACAGGTTTGAAAACAATGGAAAAAGCAACTTTTGACACAAACAAACTGGCGACCACAGTGGGAGCCGACAGCTTTTCTGCCAAAGCTGTAGTGTCGTAACCAAAGATCATCATCCCGATCAACGAGGAGGTCGAATACGAGTTCGACCAAGCAAAGTATGAAGAATACTTATCCTCATCCTCCTGATCATCCTCTCCTCGTAGGAATAGGAGAAACTCCACGAGGAAAGGTCAAGGACACTTGGATTTGAAGGTTCAAAACCAAGAACCTTATCCCGCAGCGGCTCAAGACACTCCTCGCGAAGCTAAAGTTGCTACCGAGAACGAGCCGACCTTATCAAAGAGGGCGCGTCAAAGACGGCGTCAACGCCTTGCACGCCAATTGGCCAAAGCCTCTGAGCAAGTGGATGGAATCCGCTATGAAGCGGATCTGAAGTCTAGAAGACGCCACCCGCCACGGCAGCAAGCTGGTAACTGGTCCAAACCTACGACGAATGAATGGGTCCCCGTTAAGAGGACACGTTCAACTCTTGAAGAACGAATCAAGAAGCGCCACGCTTTACTTGCACATGCAAGAATTCTGGTACAAGAGGCCAAGAAACTACAAGAAAATGGTGCAGACGACAAACTGACGAAACCACGTCAAATATGGAGACCAAAATCCAAGATGAAGTCTAAAAAAACCAACTCACTGGCTGCTGGCTCGGCTAGGGCCGAGTCATCAATTACTGGCTCGGCCAAGACCGAGTCACCAAACGCTGGCTCGGCCAAGGCCGAGCCACCAAACGCTGACCCGCGTAACCACCGAGCTGGTTTATCTCCGTCTGCAGAAATTTCGCCACCGCCAAGCCGGTTCACTTCCATCTGCAGAAATTTTTCCTCCCGTGACCAGTTTCAAGTCTCTGACTGCTCCTGTTTCTGTTCCGGTGACTTCCTTACCTTCTGCAGAACCCCACGGCAGCGTGGACTTGTCCCGATTTAAAATGAGCATTACGGATCATCTCGGTCCTTCGCATAAAGATAAATCCCGTATAGTTCGTCACGCTGGGGGTCGTACGCGATTCTCCAGTAAGTCAAAGGCCCCTCCTACGGAGAAGGTACCAGTAACCACTCGCCTTGGACTCCGGGTAGAAGTCCAAGAGCCTGTTGAGTCCTCACACGCACGAAGGCGTGTTTTCAAACGAGCGACACTTGAAAATAATGACAAGGCATTATATCCTCGAAGAGAGCCTTATTTGTCAGAAGACGACGATATTAGAATGGGGGCATTATGTCAACATAAGATAGGTCACTCCAATAATCCTATCGATGAGTTATATTATCAGACCGCGAGTATGAATAGATCTCGAAAGAGAAATACTTGGGAAATGGATTCTCGTTGTCCATGTACCAAGCTCATTAAGGCGGTATTGTCAGAATGTAACTGTTCCAAGACTGCCTTACAAAGGATTTCAGTGTTTGACAGACTTTCTACAGAAACGCCGAGACCCAAATCAAGACGCTTCCGTAAAAGAAAGCCGGCCGTCCGAGAATGTGAATTCCCAAAATTCACAATTAACATGGCAGAAAAAGGAAAATCCACGCGACGCTACAGTCCTGAACCTTTTCCGCAAATATCACAATGATTGACTCGGCTGCGAACCGGGGCTATTAGGCCTAGGGATTACAACAGAATTCAGAGAAGACAGTCCTCAGACGATGAGGCGTCGGATGCTAACTCCGCAATCGTTTCGGATGCCACTGTGTCCAGTACGGGACAGACTCGAGAGTCGTTCATGATCACCACCGAACAGATGGCTCAGTACGGGACAGACTCGAGAGTCGTTCATGATCACCACCGAACAGATGGCTCAACTTCTTCAAGAAGCTTTGGCAAAGCAGAAAGAGGATTTTAAAATTGAAATGGAGATGGCAGTGCAACGTGTTAAAGATTTACATGCCCAACAACTCCAGTAATTGACAAATCAACACGGTGAATCTAGCCGTCATCCAACTACTAATCAGATAGATAGCGACTCAGAAGTGGAAGAAAATATCAATGCTGATGACCCTCACGTTGATCAGAACGCTGGGGGTGGTCCTACTAGAAATGACGACACTGGGGGTCGCGCTAATATCCATCCTCAAAATCGCCAGAAGAGAGAGGTAGGCGAAGACCTTCAAATGAAAGACTTGGAAAGGAAAATCAATGCTTTGATGTCTGCCCAAGAAGTAAAAAAGACTGGCATTCCGTGTCCCTACCCGAGAGAGTGGGACTCCATTCCATACCCGCTAAAGTTCAGTTTGATTAACTTCACGCCGTTCGATGGGAGGGGTTCCCCTACCCAACACTTGATTTACTTCAAGTCCCACCTGGGGATCATTTCGGGCAATGAACCTCTCATGGTGCGATCGTTCGTAGGAACCCTTCGCGCAGCTGTGTTTGATTGGTACCGTCGGCTTAAACCAGGAAGTATCAATACATGGGATTATATGGAAGGCATGTTTCTCGCTAATTTCTTCGACGATGATACGGATGTATCGATCGGAATGCTCTTTGAAGAGAAGCAGAAAGATGGAGAGCTCGTGGAGAATTTTGTTAAGCGCTTTCGAAACAAGGCAATGAACTGTCGAGACCCGGTCACGGAGGAGTTCATCCTCCAAACGTGCCACAATAACCTTTCCATAGATGTGCTGGAAGCTATGAGCATTGCACCATCTAAGACATGGAAGGAATTGAAGGTGCGAGGAGAGCAGGCTGAACGCTTCCTCAAAAGGAAGAAAGCTGAAAGGGGACAACCGGCAAATAATACCCAAAAATAGAAATTTACCCCCCCGTGGTAAAGGGAAAGGACCGGCGAACGCGGTGGACGCAAATCAGACATTTGAATTACAACCCCAACAGCAGCCGCAGCAACAAGCGCCAAAGCAACAAACGCCTCAATGGCAACAACGACCTCCAAGGCAACAGAAAACTTCTGAGCCAAAATTCCCGAAGGAATACTCCTTCAAGGAAGATGAAGTCCCTGGCATCTTCAAGTATTTGATGGAAAATAACAAAATTAAGCTGCCTCCGATCACTGATCATGAAGGAGCTAAGAAAATCACGGATCCGTGATATTGCGCATTTCACAGAACAGTCCATCATCCTACAAGTGCTACGCTCTCAAGGACAAGATTCAGGCCTTGATCGATGTCGGAATCATCACTCCGAAGCAGCCTAAAGAAAAGAAGGTCGACGCAAACGCCGTTTCTGTTAGCTTTGGCTCGGTCCCTCTGGCATGGTTTCAACCAGAGCCCGTATACAAGGTGCAAATGAAGACTGTCAACGATGATCCTTATGGACAACGTCAAAAAGGACTCGTACAACACGTAACTTCTAGCGGCGAAATTCTTTGGGTCCATCCGAACTTGTTAGGAGATGAGCAGTGGGTAGGATCCTCATCTAAGAAAAAGTACAGTCTGATTGAATCGTGAAGGGTTTGGTGATTCTTCCTTCGTTTATCGAAGTAGGAATTTGAAGTGAAGATCTTATCAAAGTAAGACGATCACTCTTCTTAAGATCAAGTCAAAGCTCGAATCTCAAGGAATTGCCAGAAGCTCGAGTACTCTGCTCTGTCTGCTCCAAAAATGTTCAGCCTTCAGCCTCCTCTAAAAATGATCTCAGGGGGGTATTTATAGCCCCTGGACGAATAGTGCTTCCGAGACAGTGTTTACTGTCTCGGCGGCCGAGACAGTATTTGCTGTCCGAGACAGTAAAGACTGTCTCGGAAAACTCCAAACTGCCTAATGGCTTCATAATAACTACCTTCCCACGTTCAAACTTGGTTATTTTGACAGTTATTCACGTGATTCTCGCCCACGACGTTTCCCACGTTCTTGAACAGTTGGTGGCCATGTGTCGATAGTTATTTAAACAACTTTTGATAATTTCAAAGCTGTATCGCGTGCGAGACAGTAAACACTGTCTCGCGTGCGAGACAGTAAATATTGTCTCGCGTGCGAGAAAGTAAACACTGTCTCGCACTGCGAGACAGACTATACTGTCTCGCCCTGCGAGACAGTAAATACTGTCTCGCACGGCGAGACAGCAAAGGTTGTCTCGCATGCGAGACAGCAAAAGCTGTCTCGCACGGCGAGACAGCAAAGGCTATCTCGCACGGCGAGACAGCAAAGGCTGTCTCGCACGGCGAGACAGTAACTTAATTCTTTCGAGACAGTGTAAGGTCATCTTTTGTGCTCTTTGGATGACCTCCTTGTTGTCTTGAGCTGTGTTTGGATATCTATCAGTATTTTTTGACGCCTACAGAGATGAAGAGCAAATTGAAGGTTTGCATTTCTTTTCTCTTTTATTTCTTTTTAGTAATTTCTTTATTATTGCTTATTAGTTAGATTTAAATTCATGCTTGTAGTGTAGATTTATTTTCTTGTCTTTTTNNGGCAACTCAGCTAGTTCCCACGTCTGGTTTGAGATGAGAGACTTCATCTCATCTTTCATAGCAAGCTCCCACTTGCTCGCATCTCCACCCTGACAAGCTTCATCATAGCTTTCAGGCTTCCCACCATCTGTCAGTAATAGATAGTTCATATATCTCCTGTTGGGTATAGGAGGACGAGAAGATCTTCTTAATATCGGAGCTGGTGCATCGGGCTCAAGGGATTGGAAAACTACTATACTGACTCCTTTTTGTTCGGTGCTGAATCCAATACTGAATCATTGATATTTTGTACTAAACGACATTGTACCCTTTGTAATCAATCATGGCGATGGTGAATCGTCAGATGGAAGTTGTAATTGGCAATTTGCGGTAGAAGTAATAAATGATGATTAAGAGTATTCGCCTTGTCTTCATGATGTAATGCAAGGGTTATATGATAACCCCGATATACATATGCCATTTTAGTCATCTTGCATGATGAAGAAGCGTATCCAAGACTCGTTTGGAACAACTCTCGTCCTTCACGCAAAGGCAGGGGGTGAAAACGAGTTAATTTTTGGCAAACGGGAGATATCTCCACCATTAGATCCCTTCTCGAAGGGGGATAATGACGATGATAGACCCGGTCCTCACTTATTCAGATACAGTCAACAATCGCGTAATTTCATGAAGAAATAGGGATATAACTTCACACTCGAAGAATGTCTTTGCTTTGGTCGAGGTCCTCGAGTCCCACCTCGCCCGGCCTATGTACCAAAGGGAAAGCCGGACAATTACTATAGCTATAAAAGGGGGTCTAGGTTATGTCTCTTCATCCAATGACGAATGTTGCTAGCAAGTCATCAACCGATTAATGAATAAGGACGGATACTCATCTAATTTTTCAGACTGGGACTCTGATGTTAGCTTTGGAGAAATGTTCAAAGGGCTGATGTTGAATATGGCAATAGTCGATCCTGCCACAACGGAGGAAGACGATCAATTGCCAACTTGGGAAGATCTTTGGATCCATCACTTGAATATCCAATATGGCGATAGATTCGAACAAATAGAACCTCCCACCAAAGACAAAGTAGTCCAGGTGAACATGGGCGACGAAGAAAATCTGAAGCCCATATTCGTAAGTGATAGCCTTCCACCATATGAGAAGGATGAGTTGATTACCCTCATCAGGGAACATATCGATGTTTTTGTCTAGAATTATGAAGATATGTCAGGACTTGATCCAAACATGGCAATGCATCGTCTCAACATCAAACCAGATGCCAAACCTGTCATGCAAGAGTAAAGACGGTTTCGTCTGCAGATTATGGAAGCGATTGAGTCTGATGTTAAAAAACTAATTGACTTAGGCTTTATCAGGCAACAACTTCCGGACTGGCTAGCAAATATTGTAACGATCGTTAAAAAGAACGAAAAAATTAGGATTTGCATCGACTTCAGAGACCTGAATACGGCATGTCCAAAAGACGATTTTCCTCT
>NC_033800.1:66993323-66993884 GCF_001876935.1 Asparagus officinalis | reverse complement strand
ATGAACCCCGTATAGTTCGTCAGACTGGGGGTCATACGCGGTTCTCCAGTAAGTCAAAGTCCCCTCTTACGGAGAAAGTACCAGTAACTAATCGCCTTGGACTGCGCGTAGAAGTCCAAGAGCCTGTTGAGTCCTCACGCACACGAAGGCGTGTTTTCAAACGAGCGACTCTTGAAAATAACGACAAGGCATTATATCCTCAAAGAGAGCCTTATTCGTCAGAAGACGACGATATTAGAATGAGAGACGAAGGCGTGTTTTCAAACGAGCGACTCTTGAAAATAACGACAAGGCATTATATCCTCAAAGAGAGCCTTATTCGTCAGAAGACGACGATATTAGAATGAGAGGATTATGCCAACACAAGATAGGTTGCTCCGATAGTCATATCGATGAGTTGTACTATCAGACTGGGGGTATGAATAGACCTCGGAAGAGAAATATCCGGGAAATGGAGTCTCGTTGCCCATGTACCAAACTTATTAGGGCGGTATTGTCAGAATGTAACTGTTCCAAGACTGCCTCACAAAGGATTTCGGTGTTTGAAAGACTTTCTATAGA
>NC_033800.1:66902026-66993255 GCF_001876935.1 Asparagus officinalis | reverse complement strand
ATTAACATGGCAGAAAAAGGAAAATCCACGCGACGCTACAGTCCTGAACCTTTTCCGCAAATATCCCAACGATTGACTCGGCTGCGAACTGGGGCTATTAGGCCTAGAGATTACAATAGAATTCAGAGAGGATAGTCCTCGGACGATGAGGCGTCGGATGCCAACTCCGTGATCGCTTCGGATGCCACTGTGTCTAGTACAGGACATACTCGAGAGTCGTTCATGATCACCACTGAACAGATGGCTCAACTTCTTCAAGAAGCTTTGGCAAAGCAGAAAGAGGATTTTAAAATTGAAATGGAGATGGCAGTGCAACGTGTTAAAGATTTACATGCCCAACAACTCCAGCAATTGACAAATCAACGCGGTGAATCTAGCCGTCGTCCAACTACTAATCAGATAGATAGCGACTCAGAAGTGGAAGAAAATATCAATGCTGATGACCCTCACGTTGATCAGAACGCTGGGGGTGGTCCTACTAGAAATGACGACACTGGGGGTCGCGCTAATATCCATCCTCAAAATCGCCAGAAGAGAGAGGTAGGGGGAGACCTTAAGATGAAAGACTTGGAAAGCAAAATCAATGCTTTGATGTCTGCCCAAGAAGTAAAAAAGACTGGCATTCCGTACCCTTACCCGAGAGAGTGGGACTCCATTCCATACCCGCTAAAGTTCAGTTTGATTAACTTCACGCCGTTCGATGGGAGGGGTTCCCCTACCCAACACTTGATTTACTTCAAGTCCCACCTGGGGATCATTTCGGGCAATGAACCTCTCATGGTGCGATCGTTCGTAGGAACCCTTCGCGCAGCTGTGTTTGATTGGTACCGTCGACTTAAACCAGGAAGTATCAATACATGGGACGATATGGAAAGCATGTTTCTCGCTAATTTCTTCGACGATGACACAGAGGTATCGATCGGAACGCTCTTTGAAGAGAAGCAGAAAGATGGAGAGCTCATGGAGAACTTTGTTAAGCGCTTTCGAAACAAGGCAATGAACTGTCGAGACCCGGTCACGGAGGAGTTCATCCTCCAAACGTGCCACAATAACCTTTCCATAGATGTGCTGGAAGCTATGAGCATTGCACCATCTAAGACATGGAAGGAATTGAAGGTGCGAGGAGAGCAGGCTGAACGCTTCCTCAAAAGGAAGAAAGCTGAAAGGAGACAACCGGCAAATAATACCCAAAAGCAGAACTTTACCTCCCGTGGTAAAGGGAAAGGACCGGCGAACGCGGTGGACGCAAATCAGACATTTGAATTACAACCCCAACAGCAGCCGCAGCAACAACAGCCGCAGAAACAAGCGCAAAAACAACAAACGCCTCAATGGCAACAACGACCTCCAAGGCAACAGAAAACTTCTGAGCCAAAATTCCCGAAAGAATACTCCTTCAAGGAAGATGAAGTCCCTGGCATCTTCAAGTATTTGATGGAAAATAACAAAATTAAGCTGCCTCCGATCACTGATCATGAAGGAGCTAAGAAAATCACGGATCCGTGATATTGCGCATTTCACAGAACAGTCCATCATCCTACAAGTGCTACGCTCTCAAGGACAAGATTCAGGCCTTGATCGATGTCGGAATCATCACTCCGAAGCAGCCTAAAGAAAAGAAGGTCGACGCAAACGCCGTTTCTGTTAGCTTTGGCTCGGTCCCTCTGGCATGGTTTCAACCAGAGCCCGTATACAAGGTGCAAATGAAGACTGTCAACGATGATCCTTATGGACAACGTCAAAAAGGACTCGTACAACACGTAACTTCTAGCGGCGAAATTCTTTGGGTCCATCCGAACTTGTTAGGAGATGAGCAGTGGGTAGGATCCTCATCTAAGAAAAAGCACAGGGGTAAAGGCAAAACCTGCTATCCCACCACAGCAATTCTCGAAAAAGATGATGAAGGTATCCCCACCTTATCACTCTCCGAAGACGAACAAGAGGTTCTTGCCACTAGGGGTGGGGATGAATATCATTACAAATACCCTGAGACTTCTGACGCAAATGCTAAGACATTAGCCGAACTGGGGGTGGTTACAACTCCCCCTGCACCGGTTGAAAAAGCTCAACAGAAGTCAGCTAATAAGCAAAAATAGAAAGAGCCTCGACCCCAGGAGGCTCAGAACCCGAAGCAGTCTCGATTCAATCGTCCGATTGGGAGAGATAAACCGGGAAGTTCAAACACTCCTTACCGCTTTGATGTCATGGCTCAGCTAGCTAACATCCCAGCAAGGATAACTTTGTATGAGTTGTTGCGCCTCTCCAAAGATACTAGAGAAGCATTGAGAGAAGCTTTAGCCGATTCTGACGCGTTCCTTACTCAAGTCAAACCGGCCTACGAAGAAATGGAATCACAAGTGCAGCTTTGTAATTTATTGGCCAAACAATTCCCTCATATCACGTTCACTAAGGACGACATGCAAGTGAGGAATTCAAAGCATGACAGGCCTTTATATTTCACTGGATACATTGCATCCAGCGTAGTTAACCGGGTCCAAGTCGACCCGGGGTCCGCTGTTAGCATCATGCTGCTCCGATTGATGCATAATCTCGGAATCCCAGCAAGCAAGCTAGCTTCCACAGGTACCGTTATATACGGGTTCAATACCAGTGGATCCAGACCTTTGGGTAAAATCCGGATAAAATGTCAACTTGGAGATCTAAAATCCGAAGTTACGTGCTACGTAATCGACGCAGAGACCTCCTATAACTTACTATTGGGTTGACCGTGAATCCATGGTAACCTTATAGTTCCTTCTACCCTTCATCAGTGTCTAAAATACATAGATGCCAATAATGAAGTCAAGACGGTGGTCGCAGATAAGCAACCGTTTAAGGGATTGGAAAATTACTTTACTGATTCCCTCCTTTACGGTGCTGAATCTGATACTGAATCATCGGCTCAAGGCACATATAGTGGGGGAGAAGCTGACACAGAAGCATGATTTGATTACAATGGTGGTTTTGTACTAAATGACATTGTACCATTTGTAATCGGTCATGACGATGGCGAATCGTCAGACGGTAGTTGTAATTGGCAACTTGCCGAAGAAGTAATAAATGACGATTTAGAGTACTTACCGTGTTTGGCTAATGTAATGCAGGAGTTGTACAATAATCCCGAGGCACATATGCCGCTTCAGTCGTCTTGCTTCATGAAAAAGCGCTTCCAGGACTCGTTTGGAACAACCTTTGTCATTCCTGCTAAAGCAGGGGGTGAAAAGTTAGTGTTCGGCAAAGGGGAAATATCCCCTCCATCGTATTTCTCCCCAAGTGAAGATAAAAATGAAGAGAGATCTGGCATTCACTCATCC
Organism: Asparagus officinalis; assembly: GCF_001876935.1. Taxonomy (NCBI): domain Eukaryota; kingdom Viridiplantae; phylum Streptophyta; class Magnoliopsida; order Asparagales; family Asparagaceae; genus Asparagus; species Asparagus officinalis. The sequence continues at coordinate 66,989,941 of NC_033800.1, read as the reverse complement.
CGATATAGTCATCAAGCGCGTGATTAAATGGAAAAATGGGGATATAATTTTGCGCTTGAAGAAGGACTTTGTTTTGGTCGAGGCCCACGAGTTCCACCTCGTATGGCCTATGTACCAGAAGGAAAGTCTTATAACTATTATAGCTATAAAAGGGGTCTGGGTTACGCTTCTGATGACGAATGTTGTTGGCAAATCGTAGACCATTTAACAAATCAAGATGGGTACTCATCCGACTCTTCCAGTTGGGATTCAGATGTCAGCCTGTGAGAAGTATTCAAAGGCTTGATGTCGAATATGACCACAGTTGATCCCTCCATGATTCAAGAAGATGATCAACTACCGACTTGGGAGGATCCCTGGATTCACCATCTATATATACAGTACGGAGATCGATTCGAGCAAAGAGAACCTCCTACCGAAGATAAAGTGGTCCAGATAAATATGGGTAATGAGACGAATCCAAAGCTAATATTTATAAGTGACAGTCTTCCACCAGATGAAAAAGAGGAGTTGATTTCCCTCATCAGAGAATTCATAGATGTTTTCGCCTGGAATTATGAAGATATGCCAGGACTTGATCCGAATGTGGCAGCCCACCGTCTTAACATCAAACCGGATGCAAAACCTGTCAAACAATAGCAAAGACGGTTTCGTCCACAAATCATGGAAGCGATTAAAGAAGAGGTCAAAAAATTAATTGATTCTGGTTTTATCCGGGAAGAACAACACCCGGACTGGCTCGCAAATATTGTTCCGGTCCTCAAGAAGAATGGGAAAATAAGGATATGCATTGATTTCAGAGACTTGAATAACGCATGTCCGAAAGATGATTTCCCTCTCCCTATCACCGATGTTATTATCGATAACACGTGTGGGTTTGAGAGAATGTCCTTTATGGACGGGTTCTCAGGTTACAATCAAATCAAGATGTACCCGGATGATGAAAAACATACTGCATTCAGGACGCCCCTCGGAGTGTTCTGCTATACCGTGATGTCTTTTGGGTTAAAGAACGCGGGCGCCACATATCAACGGGCTATGTCTAAGATTTTTCAAGAACATCTCCGTAAGACTGTCGAATGCTATGTCGACGATTTGGTAGTAAAGAGCCGTAATAAAAATGATCATATCAAAGACCTAAGGACTATGTTCGAACTCATGCGAACGCACCAGTTAAAGATGAATCCCACCAAGTCCTTCCTTGGAATGTCCAGCGGTAAGTTCCTGGGATTTGTCGTCACTACAACGGGTATCCGCATCGACCCTGATAAAGTAAAAGCAATTAATGAATTGCAACCTCCGAGAAATCTCAAGGAGCTCAGAGGATTGCAAGGACGGTTAGCTTATATCCGTCGGTTCATCTCGAACCTTTCAGGGAAATGTCAACCATTCTACAAACTCACAAAGAAGGGTGTGTCGTTTGTGTGGGACGACGCTTGTCAAAAGGCATTCGAGAGTATCAAAGAATATCTCTTAAAGTCCCCTGTACTCGTTGCACCGAAATCGGGCAAACCGTTCTTAATTTATATCAAGGCGACGAGCCACTCATTAAGTGCATTACTTGCACAAGATGACGATAACGGTCATGAACAGGCAGTATATTATCTAAGTCGCACCTTAGTAGGTGCAGAATCCCGATATTCCATGATCAAAAGGGAATGTCTCGCCTTAGTATTCGTAATTCAAAAGATGCGGCATTACCTGGTAGGATAGACTATTTATGTCATCTCCAAAGTTAACCCAGTCCGAGTATTCATGACACAGCCAGCTTTCATGAATTGGCGTTTAGCAAAATGGGCCTTACTCTTGTCCCAATATAACTTGCACTTTAAACAACAGAAGTCAGTGAAAGGACAGGCCATCTGTGACCTCTTGGCAGCTAATCCAACTACGGATACTGCTGAGATATATGACAATCTGCCAGATGAAACCCACGAAGTCAACGTAACTTCCCATTAACAGGTATGGTGTTTGTACTTCGATGGTGCTTCTCGAGCGACCAATGTAGCAAGTGCTCCCGGACCTTCTAAGATTTCCTCCGGAGTTAGAGTCGTCTTAGTTTCTCCAGGAAAACATGTGATGCCTCGAGCTTACTCGCTAACCAAGCCGTGTTCAAACAACGTAGCAGAGTATAATGCGTTGCTTATTGGACTCAGCTTTGCTAAAGAACTGGGGGTTGAGTATCTCGAAGCCTTCAGCGATTCTCAACTAATAGTTAAACAAGTTCAGGGGGAGTATGAGGTCAAAAATCAAGATTTAATACCCTACCACAAGATGTCCATCGAGATGGCAGAATTGTTTGAAGGATTCTTCATCGAATATATTCCATGCCTACAAAACACGTACGCAGATGCGCTGGCAGCACTAGCTGTGTCCCTGGCACAGCCTCCCAAAACGGAACAGTCCGTTACAGTGAGAACTCACAAACTCTTCGTGCCAATTCACGATGAGGATGACAACGAAGAGGACGTTCAAGAGGTATATTCAACTCAACTCGAGCTTGAACCCCGAGATTGGCGTTTCCCTATCATTGATTATGTCTTGCATGGAATCTTACCAGAAGATGTGAAAGAGAAGGATTAAATCCGACGGAGAGCAGCGAGATTCTACTACAACACAGAGAGTCAAACGTTATATCGCAGGGGGTATGACGGTTTGCTGCTACGTTGTTTATCAATTAAGGAGGCGAAGGAAGTCCTCAAGGAAGCACACGAAAGGGTTTGTGGCGCACACCAACCCGGTCCTAAACTTTATGACCGCATCAGAAGAATGGGGTATTTTTGGCCTTCTATAATGAGTGACGCGATCGCATATGCCCGAAGATGTCATGAGTGTCAAATACACGCGAATTATATGCACCAACCGCCGGAGTATTTACATCATTCGGTCACATCATGGCCATTTGAGACCTGGGGAATGGACATTGTCGGTCCTATAAATCCCCCATCAATCAAAGGTGACCGATTCATTTTAGCAATTACTGACTACTTCTCCAAATGGGCTGAAGCGGTCCCACTCAGAGAAGTTAAGACAAGCAACGTCATCGCATTCATCAAACACCATGTTATCTACCGGCATGGTGTCTCAAGACGAATCATACATGACAACGGTCCTTAATTCGTCAGCAACGCCTTTATCAGGTTCTGCGAAAAGTTCAAAATTTAGGACGTCTCCTCAACAGCTTACAATCCCACAGCGAATGGATTGGCTGAAGCTTTCAATAAGACTATCATAAAACTGTTGTCAAAACTCGTGAAGACCAATAAATGAGATTGGGATGACAAGCTCGGCGCGGCCCTATGGGCCTATCGTACCACGGTGCGTACACCTACGGGAGCAACCCCGTATTCTTTAGTGTACGGATGTGAAGCCGTCCTTCCGCTGGAGATACAAATTCCATCTCTTCGAATCGCTCTCGCAACCCAGATGATGACCGAAGAACAACATCAGAAACGTCTCGAAGAACTCGAGATGCTTGACGAGAAACGCTTAGAAGCTCAACAGCATATTGAGTTCTACCAAGCCAGAATTTCTCGAGCCTTCGACAAGAAGGTTCGACACTGGAGTTTTAAAGAGGGAGATTTGGTCTTAGATGAAAGACGGCCTATGATCCTTAACTCCAAGAAGAAAGGTAAATTTGAACCCAAATGGGAGGGACCATTCGTAGTAGAGACGGTTTACTCGAGTGTCGCATATCACCTGGTTACCAAGGATGGCGACCGGCTTATGATGCCAATAAATGGCAAGTTTCTGAAGAAGTACTACCCTTAGTACGCTCAGAACCGATTATTAAACGGGAAGTTCCTGGAGAATACCATATACGATATTCTTAAGGATAACCCAAGACCAATCAGCTGTTCTCTAAACAATTCAAGTTTAGTCATAGAGAACCCCTGCTGTAATCTTCTAAACACTCTCTTGTTGAGATGAGATTTGATTACCCTTTAGAATCAATCTTTCCTCATGAAAGAGTTCTCAGTGCCCCTCACTATCAGATCAGTTCACAACAAGCCTAACAAAGTTCTTTGGGCCAAGTCTGACTCCCATTATGATTTGTATTCACGTTCCCACTTTCAATTTGCCTTCCCCTTTTTCGATGAATGAAGGCTTTCACTCTACCTGAACGACCAAACCTATAAAAGTTAGGGTCGCCTCAATATCCCCTTTTGGTCCAACTGACAAATCACTCGGGCCAGGATCAGATTTCTCTTCGATAAACGAAAACATCTCATGTCTGTTCCTCTAGCCAAACCTATAAAAGTTAGGGTTGGAATTTGAATTTCATCTTGATAAACAAGAAAACTTATTTCCAAATCAGATAACCTAGACTATAAAAGTTGGGGTCAACTGAATCCTCTCGATTCTCAGGATGGAGATCCCATTCTTAGTTTCATCTTGCCGATTCTTAAAGTGGAGATCCCACTTTTAGTTTCTTCTGCATACCAAGGATAGAATATAAAATTTTGCTCCTTTGGTGTCGGGTTCACTTCTCCCTCAAAAGAAGGACTGAAGAAAGAATAAAAAATTCATCCTCTTCAGTATCTGGTTCGTTGTTTCTCCTATAAAAGGATGCTACATTTTAATAACTCCATAATCCATGCCTTATGGGTAGGGGGAATTTTATCCTGAATCCTAAGCAAGGATAAGTCAACGCCTAACACGCGTTGTCGGTTTAGTCTTTCACCGATTGAAAAAGATACCAGAATCTGAGTCTGGGGAATTTTATCCCGAAGCCTAAGCAGGGATAAGTCGGCGCCTAATACGTGCTGCCGGTTTGTCCTTTACCGTAAAAAGTGACCAAGTCTACGTATTCAAATTCGTAGCATTAAGTCTAAAGGGGTTTATCCCTTTAGCACAATGTTACTTGTGAAACGGACCTAGATAATTCACAGGCTAGCCCGATTCAAACGGTAGTCGGTAAAGACATATCAAATCCGTTGATGGTTGGGCATTTGCAAAAAATCCTATAAGTGTTGTGGTTAATTATTCTAAACAAAATGAGAAATCATAATGAGAATTAAAAAGCCACGGAACAAAACGTGCGTATCATTAAAAAAAAACAAGTGTTCAGATACAAACAACCACAATCACTTCACATTGTATTTCTGACTAATAATTTCTTGCTCAAGCTTGATTAACTCTTCAGCATAAGCACGCTCAAGCTCGTGCTGCAGCTCGATTTTGAAGGAGTCCTCAGAAGCAGATAAGAGTTAGGCGGCTTCTTCCTCCATCTTGGCTAATCGTTCCCTCGAGAGAATCACTTTACTGGATATCACGGCCTTGCTATGCTCCTCGCCGGCCTTGGTCACCTCCAAAACAGTTTTTCGCTGTTTTGCTTCCACTAGTTTCCGCTCAAGCTCCACTATTTCGGCGTCAACAGAGGCTAACGACGAGTCAATTTCACGCAAATGAGCCAGTCTTTCGGAAAGAACTCCTTCCGCTTGGTCAACGCGTTTTCTCTGCGCCTGGAGCCCAAGTCCGACGGATTCTCGAGATTCACGCCATGATTGCATACGAGCCTCCATCTGTGCAGCAACATAGCCAGAAACACCAACAGATTGAAGCTCTTGTAGTTTCACAAATCTGCACTCAAATTGGTTTACATTGTCGATCAAAGCTTCAGCTATGTCGGGGGAAACGTTTTCCTTCATTAATGCTATTTTACGTTCAAGGACAGGTCGAAAGTGGCTGAAAGGGATTCTCTTCTCCAGGAGTTTGCCAATCAGCGACTCTACAAAATTAAGGAAATTGCTGACCTCCAAGCAGAGGAGGAGCTTATCTGGGTCGTCATCAGACAATAAAGCCTCAATGCGCGCGCGCAAGTGAGATGACGATCCTAGGAAAAGAGAGCGCAAAACTATGAATATCCAGAAATGATAAGTCAAATAAAAGGAAAAGATAGCACAAGGGATTTACCAGTTCCCGAAGAACTTTCTGTGACCAAATGCACTACACCCGCTTCTCGCCGCTCAATTTCATGAGTCACGGGGAGCGTCATAGGTATAGTAACCGTGGAATCATCAACTCCCGCAGTTGGTCCCACAGGTAAACTCTCGCTAATAGTGGCAGCACCCCAAAGAAACCGAGAGTTGTTGCGGAAAGCCTGATGACCGAGCGTCAATAACAACTCCTGCCAAAAGCAAGAAATCAAGACCCTCAGATTCACCAGATTTTCCGTTAGGAGTAGTTGTATCGGTCTTTATGACTGGTCCTATGATTTGAACCCTCCGATGAGTAACAAATATCACTAATAAATCAGTGAAACATGGGAATAAGAATCTTACTTGCGGGCGAGTCAGCGGTGATTATCGGATCGGCGGCCTCGTATTGGGCTTGTTCCCGCAACATATCGTCCAGCAGCATATCGTCAGAAGCCGATACCGGATCACGGGAACCTAGATCCTCTCCTTCAAAAGGCGCATCTTGGGAGTCCCCCTCGTCACCTTGACCCTCTGTTACCGCATCTAAAAGAAAGTGCAAGAGTTAAAAATCGCTTCAACTCACCATACTTGCGGCAAAAGGAAAAAATCAAGTAAAAATCTACCTTCAACGGCAACGCTGGATTCCTGCACCCCCTCGCTTCGATCCACCTCTTGCAGCTTTTCTAACAGAGTAAGAAGTATAGAAACAGTTAGCGGGGATACGAATTCTCCATCGTTCAGTGCCCACCATCCGAAAGAGGCGCTACTGGTTTTAAGAATACCTGGACTCTCGACCTGTCTGGTTAAACCTGTCTCCACATCATGACCCGCTTCGGTCTCGTTAAGAACGTTAGTCTCAGCATCTGTACGCTCTTCTGGCCTGGTTCCCGGAGTTGGTGCCGAGAAATCAAGATCAGGCGAAGAGGCGTTAAAGGCGAAGTCGCTTGTAAAGTCCCCCTCTGCAAAGCGCGAAAATTGTTTAAGTCCGAAAAACTCAACATATATCAGAAGAAGCTATACAAAGAAGCACTCACCCCTTTCAGCGGCAGCTCCTTGAGTCTCTGGTATCGTTTCAGGACTGCTCCGCCGCTTAGTAGCCAGCTTCTTGTGTTTAGCCGGACGTGCCTCTTCTCGGTCAGCAGCCCTCTCCTCAGAAAATTTAGAACATAATTCATTCCTTGGAGTAGCCTGGGTTGCGGACCGGGATCACGCCCGAGGAATGAGGCTGGGTTCCTCTCTCTCCTCTTCAGAAAATTCACCTGGGATTTCAACCGACATCTTGTTAGGATAGGTGAACAAGACTTGCATCTTTAGCCTCTTTACAGGAGGTGAAGGTTTGCATGGTTGAAAGCGGTGAGTTCTTTTAGCAATTGCTAATTCAAATAACTCTAAAGAGAGGGGATCTAACACACCTATTTCCGGTGCCTCTTCTCCAGCATCGCCACCAATTCCTACACCGCCCCCAAAATGAGGTTTCGTAGCGGGTTCCTTCTGCTTTGAATGACTAGAAGGACCCGTCGATTCCCTACTTCTCCTCTTTCCAAGCTCGGATTCATGTACCATTCGAGTAGCAACCCGAGAAGCTTCTTCGTCGGTTGACTCAGTGATCGTTTGAACTGGCACATGTTCATTGGCCGCCAAAAGCCACCGGCATTGTAGGAAAGTCAGCTCTAACTTGCGCTCGACGCCCGGAAGATTAAATTTGACACCGGTACAACCAGTGATGTTCCAAAGCCACGCTCGAGCCCCATCCACTCAACCTCTGCGGGTCCGGAGCTGTTGGTTTGGGTTCCCGATGTAAATTTGATCGTAACCAAATTGGTGAGCGAACCGACATGGCAAGTAGGGTTCTATGTAGCAATGATTTCGGACGCGGAAGATCACATAGCCCGGCCGAATATTAACCAACCAATCGAAGCAGCCGGAATCAAGAAAAGTACGATCTGTACCCGGCTTCTCTACATCTATCAATGAGTTGCCATACTAACCTAAAAACCGGGGGGAAGCAAGTAGGGAAGACCCAACATTTGTGATTCTGAAGCTGCTTCCTAACATCCACGAAACCTCGTCCCTTCCACTTGCAGTTTTCTATTATTTGAAGAAAGGGAAGGGAGGGATCCACCGAGGTCGGCTCCCACATCATATCGGATCGATGAAGTACTAGCCAAGCCATTAAGTAAGTATAAGGGAGCTCCACCTTGGTGAGAGGAATTTGGGTAGGCGGCGAGTTCTCTTGAAGAAATCCGCTTACAACCTGACGTAGCCCTCTGTAAATACCCGCGGTCATTGCCGTAAGAAGACATAAGTTTTTCCGGTGAGCAAGCAGAACCGCTAGAAACAACACTTCTGGGGAAAGTACGTTAGAAGATTGGTATGGCACTACACATTTTTTTAGCCAGAGGGAAAGATACCCAGCAAGCAATGTCGTAGGCCCGATTGGTTTGACTCCATCCCATAAGAAAGTTTGAAACTTCGTTCCGGCAACAAAACCATCCTCAATACCAGCCGTGGTGTAAGACTGAGCATTAGACCTCTTGATTAGCTTGTTCACTTCGGAGACGGTTAGCGGCGACAACTCACAAATCGGTTCATCCAGAACACTGTCCGTATTCTTGAAAAGATAATCCGCGAACTTCTTTAAACTGATTTGCGGTCGCGATTTCTTCGATAAAGGATCAATACCTGCAAGAGCTATGTGATAATGGCAGGCAAGATCCCAGAAGGTGTTGTAATGGTTGGGAGTCCGCGATCTTAGTTGCTGCAGCTCCTTATTAGAAGGAAAGTACTCCTAATAAATCATGTTTCCCATCGGAAGACCGGAGATCTTATGCATATCATGCAGCGCTAATCCCAATTCCCCATGCTTAGTCAGAAACGTATTGGCGTCAGGATTGTAGAGTTCCAGCAGCACCAAGAACTGGGGAACGCTCATGGTCAGTCCGTAAGTTGTAGCACGAACGGCTGCGTATAAACCACCAGCCTTCAAATCCTCGCCAAATCGATCTAAGATGTAGTGGCTCAAGCGGGCGGTCGCTGGCATTTCTCGGCTCAAAGCCGCAAGCCGATTCTTCACAGTGTTTGCAACAGTGAAGATCTCACCTTTGGGTGGGTCATTCAATCCTATGATCCCCGGATGTAACCCCGTTATCCGATTCCGATTACTTGAGCCAACCGTGCCACGAGTAATGTAGCCGTAGTGAATACGCTCATGTTCTTCCGTTAATCGCCATGACATCTCCCGAGGAACAGCTTGACTCCGAAGCTCGGCTAGCGAACGGTGGCGAGGAATCGGAGGAAGGTATAGGTGGCCACCGTCGTCGTGATGCAGCCACTGCTTCATTCCAAGAAAACGGTGGCGGGATCTTCTATGGAATCCCTAAACAAGTAATCTGGCTTTCGTAGCGGGTGTGTAGAACTTGGGTCCTTCACTAACGGTGCATCCGTGATGAGTTGTCATAAACTATGGCACTCTCCTTTACGTACTAACCGTGGAAGCTCTTCTGGAACACCCGAAACAAACTGAGGAGCCAACAGAACAGGGATTGGCTCATCAGTAGAGGCATAAGCCTCACTGCAACGGTCCTCTACCGAATGAGCGCTAAACTCCCTCGAGAGAAATTCAACTAAAAAAAATAGGTAATTATCAAGTTCAACCATAAATGCCTATGTTAAAAAAAGAAAAAAAAAGAACAGTATAGGTGTCAAACTCGGCTCACAAATTGTGAGATAGAGTCACGGCCTTCGCCCCATAAAGGAGAGCGAAACGAGGAAATTATACCAACGACATAGTCAAGATGGATTATCTAGGAAAGACGATTAAGAGCCACACTATACACACGAAGTATGGAATATATCGTCGCACGAATAATGCGACAATATACCTATCCTTCGGAGTATAGTACGGCAAGAAATCGCCCCGAGATAATTCAGTCATGTCTTGACCAAGCAAAACACGACTTGTAAAGCGTCCACCCCCACGAAGGAGGGTGGCGACTCTTCCCAATTGCCTCATCAAGGAGGACAAAGCGGGGATGCAACATGCAGGATGATATCTCAATACGCAACTCACGAATGAAAGGGGCTGTTATGATATACCTGTGCAGCTGAACGGCGCCGGCTTGGGCAACTGAGCCGCCGAATGGCCTCGAACTACGCGAGATCTCTTGGGTGACATATTTGTAGAGAATTAACAGGTCAATTATAACGAAAATGGAGAAATATCACATTAATGCAAGGAAAAATGGTGCTCCGATCAGACTTAGTAGTGGGCTCGATACCGATACAGTTTCAACCCACGACACATCATGCAACAAATTAAGCCAGAATTTTAGGGATTTGGCTAAAGTCATCTACGGGGCCAACAATAAACCACGACGTGCCTACAAGTCCGGTATAACAGTTACTGTGCACAATTAAAAGTCCAAAGGTGTTAAACCTTAGCTTGGCCAAATTCGTGCATGCAAACAGAACAAAATCTACAGCCATGACTACACGTGAAATTATGATTACGGATTAAAGTCTGGGATCAGTCACAGCTCAGCACTAGGTATTCGGTCATTACCCAAGTTTGAAACCTATATTGTGGGTTTTCATCCATAACCGAATCCAAAGACCAAGATTCAAGAATCAAAACTTAAGCATTCCAACTCGAATTAAACCTCTATCGAAGGATTGACTACATGAAGAGGTCCAGAATCTCCGATCCACATGTCTCAAACCAGCATGTCAGACCCCATACACGACTAAGTTCAATTGTGGGATTCTATTCCAAGACCAACCAATCATTCAAGAACCCGAAGTCAAGAATTAATGTCGGCCACACATCTGAATTATTAGAGCAGGTAAACCCAAAACTGAACCCCCAAATGGTCGGCCATCACACAAGAACTATAAATCAATCTTGGTGTTTCCCCCAAATCACAAAAGCTAGGGTTTCGGGTATATGCTTAAAACCATAGTTCAATTAGGTACGGGGATTCGAATTAAAGCTCCGAGGGCTAAAACATACCTGAGACCTGATTGAAAACAGAGACAACGAACCCACGTCGCAAATCCCCTTCAAGATTCGAATAAAGAACCCTAAATCCCTAAATTGAAGCTTCAAAGTTCTAGCTTGGCTCCCAAGAATTTGTGAAAAGGGCTTGAAGAGGTCGAGGAGGACTTAAAGAGAAAAAAAAGAGAGGGAAGAGAGGAATTTTCGAACAGAGGAAAATGTCGAAACGACTGAAGAAGAAGAACAGTCGGTTTTTTTAAAGTACCGCCCGAAGCTTACTCGCAAAAACCCGAGTCACCACCAGCTGACTCGCAAAAACCCGAGTCACCACCAGCTGACTCGCAAAAACCCGAACCACTATTTGCTGGCTCGCACACATGCGAGCCACCATTTGCTGGCTCGCACACATGCTGAGCTATTTGGGCCAAATTTTGGGTGTTTTTTTGGTCGCTCGGTGATCATTTTCAACATATACGGTATCCGTATTCATACTCCAATGGGTATACGAGTTTAAACTGTTTCCCGCCCTCGACGGGAAGTTTCTGGAGAATATTGTGTAGAATATTCTTAAGGATAACCCGGCAAACTCCGATGGGCATATGAGGCTAAACTAATTCCCAAAACTCCTAAGAGTATATGAGTATAAACTGGTTCTCTCTGCTTCAACGTATAATTTTTGACCAATGTCTGTCAAGACGTCGTCAAATATGAATTCCCAACAAAGATAGTCAGCTCAACGTTAAATCAACGACACCATTTAGTTTCAATTCAAGACTTCGATAGCAGGTCAGACGATAAACGCAGAACCGTAAAAACTTCATCTATTCGACAGAACGCTGAATAGATTGAAGGCTGAAGGAGTCAAGAGATGAAGCCCATTAACAGGTCTTGCTGCAGATAAGGCCTATCACATCTAAAGTATTTCAGCCTCTTCTATAAAAGAAACAAGACCGAAACACTTTGGAGGGGGTATCTGTAGGGGTTAAAAATTACCTATAGGTCCTTAAACACAGTTCAAGATAAGGAAAAGACGATAAATGTTATTATCCAAGTCATGGGAATTTACCCAAACATCAGCAGAATGTACAAGCTATCAAAGCGATGAAGCGTACGCAAAACAAGGGAACTGGAAGAGTCACAAATCGCCAAAGTATCGAAAAAGCGAACGAAACACCACTTAGAGGCCCGTGTAGGCGCGAGTCACCAATTGGTGGCTCGCACCTATGCGAGCCACCAAATGGTGACATGGTGGCTCGTACTCATGCGAGTCACCAAATGGTGACTCGCACCCATACGAGCCACCAAATGGTGACTCGCATCCATGCGAGCCACTAAATGGTGACTCGTATAGTTCCGAGCCACCAAATGGTGACTCGCATAGTTCCGAGCCACCAGGACTCTTGTTGAACACAAAACCTCCCCAAACACGGATTTCGATGATTTTAAGGATTCTTTCATCCCAGAACCTCTCCAACTGCTTTGAGGTTATCTCTAAACACGTTTAGATGGTTATTAACTGTAGATAACGTTTAAACACAAATTCTTATTCAAAAGGACATCTCCAAAGGCCTATAAATAGAAGTCAAGGGTCTCCTTTCAAGGGCATCTAGGATCTGAGATTGAGAAGGCGAGGTGCTGTCAAATTGTCCAGTTAACCACGAATTTCAGAGGAGAATCATCAGATCTTGGCGAATACTTTCATAAAGAAAGCCTCTTCGAAAGGTTTGTGATTCTCTCCCCTTCTTTCCTCCGGATTAAACTTGGTTTTAATCTCGAGAAGAGCCACAATCTCGCTTGGTCGTGATTGTCGCTTCCGCAATTGTTTTCTTCGTGAAACAAGAGCGTAATTATATTGTCTATCGGGTTGATCTGCGGTGGTCCACGGACTAACGCGTCCCCGGCACAGGCAAAGATCCCACGCAAAGCAGCGGGAGATAAACTACTGCTGCGTTTTGTTTGATAAAGTTGTAATCTTTATTTTTCGTTGTAAGGAGATCTTATAAAAAGATCAACTCTTCTTTCAGTTTGAACTTGTAATCGATAAATGGTGTAACAGGTTTGAAAACAATGGAAAAGGCAACTTTTGACACAAACAGCAGGTAGCTATGCAGGAAGAGATTGAGTCTTTTCATAAGAACGATACATGGGTGCTTGTTCAGCTTCCAAAGGGGCGGAAGGCAATTGGTTGCAAGTGGGTATACACGAAAAAGGAGGGCATTTAAGGCACTCCAGTGAGGTTCAAAGCTAGGTTGGTTGCGAAGGGCTATGCACAGGAGGAAGGTATTGACTACAATGAGGTTTTCTCTCCGGTGGTGAAGCACTCTTCGATTCGGATTTTGCTAGCTTTGGTGGCGCAGTATGGATTGGAGTTGGATCAGTTGGATGTAAAAGCTGCATTTCTTCATGGTGATCTTGATAAAGAAATTTATATGACTCAGCCATTGGGATTCTGAGCTGCAGGAAAGGAAAACCTGGTTTGCAGGTTAAAGAAATCGCTATACGGTTTGAAGCAGTCTCCTCAATAGTGGTATAGGCAATTCGATGGTTTTATGATTGGTCATTCATACACTCGGAGCCAGTTTGATCCTTGCGTGTATTTTCGCAAGTTGAAAGGAGGTGCGTACATCTATTTATTGCTTTATGTCGATGATATGTTGGTTGCCTCTATTTCCAGATCTTCTATAGATGAGTTGAAGGTACAACTTTCAAATGAGTTTGAGATGAAGGATTTGGGTGAGGCTAAGCACATTTTGGGGATGGAGATCGGCAGAGACAAAGAGAATGGTAGAATTTGTTTGACTCAGATAGCTTATCTGAAGAAGGTTCTACAGCGGTTTAATGTTAGCATAGAAACGAAGCCTGTTAGTATACCTTTGGGAGCCCATTTGAAACTATCAGCTGATCTTTCACCAAAGACAGTTGAAGATAGAGAGTTAATGTCGAAGACTCCATATGCGAGCGTAGTTGGAAGCTTGATGTACGCGATGGTATGTACGAGGCCGGATTTATCACAGGCGGTGAGCATGGTTTCGAGATACATGCACGATCTAGGAGTGGGTCATTAGGACGCCGTGAGATGGATCTTGAGGTACATTATAGGTACGCTCAATGTTGGTTTAGTTTATGAGCGGGACACTAGAGGTGGACAGTTGTGCATTGGTTGTATTGATTCGGATTATGCCAAAGATTTGGATAAGCGCCGGTCTACTACGGGATATGTGTTTACTTTGACCCGTGCGCCGGTGTGTTGGAGATGCACCTTACAGTCTATGGTGGCTTTGTCTACGACGGAGGCAGAGTATATGGCAATTACGGAGGCTGTTAAGGAGGCTATTTAGCTTCGAGGACTTTTGGAGGAACTTGGTATATCGCAGCAGTCCGTCACTATTCATTGTGATAGCATGAGTGCTATCTATTTGGCGAAGAACCAGGTTTTTCATTCGAGGACGAAGCACATTGACGTTCGTTATCACTTTGTTCGGGATGTTCTTGAAGATGGGGATGTGGAGATAGTCAAGGTCCATACGAAGGATAATCCGGCAGATATGCTCACAAAGGTGGTTCCGAGCAACAAGTTTGATCATTATCGAAACTTGTTGCACATTTCTGATTGTTGAGTCCGTTGGCGGCCATTTGGAAGAACTACAATTAGCTTGATCCCGGTCAGAGGGTACGTAGGTAGCCATGATATAATGGTGCAGCTGTTTTGGGCCTGGTTTGGCATTAGCGGTGTTCTTCTGGTGTTCGTCCAAAATTTGATGTTTATCAAATGATGGACGAGGTGGAGAATTGAAGAACTTACCTGCAGGTGAAGGCGTGGCTGCAGACGCGGCATAGAGGCGACACGGGTGAAGTCGCATGTTCGAGAATCACAGGCGAGGTTGAGGCGTGGTTCGATCTCGCCTACAGGCGAGATGTGGGAGGCAAAGTCGATCTCGCCTGATGGGACCACTCGCCTGATGGGCTGATGTTGCCTGTCGTGTGTGCGGGGCTCGAGGTGATCACGAGGCTCGGTGAAAGCCAGTTGGTGCCAGCTGGAGGAGGAGCTCGCCTCACCCTAGGGTTTCCCTATAAAAGGGAAACCCTTGTCCACCATTCGTAGTGAGCGGACAGAGAACGAGTAGAGAAGAAAAAGAGGCGACGGCGAAAAATTTCCCTTCTGCGGTTTTTCTCTCCCTCCCCATTTGTGAAAACCCAGTTGTCCTCTGCTCATTTATTGAGGAGGAGTTTGGTGTATTAAAGAGGGTTTTTTTTTGGTTATTTAAGAGAGTTTGAACATTGTTTTATATTAAAACACTATTATTTGATTGAGAGATCTCAAGCTTGAGATCCTCTCTTATTTGTAATTTCTTGTGATTAATAAGAAATTAATTATGCCGCTCCCGTGGACGTAGGAAAATTGCCGAACCACGTAAAAATATCTGTGTTTGTGATTTGCTTGTCATTAGTTGTTGGATTATACCCGTGTTGGGTTTGTTAATTCTCTTCCGTGCTCACGGACTCGTTCGGTGTGCGAGCACGCTTCCGCATAGGCTCTCAACATGAGGCGTGTAATGCACTGTCCCAAGAATCTAATTGCCCCCTCTTGTATAGGGCTACGCGGCAAAAGTTCTCAGAGATACAACGACCCTCGGTCAGGCGACCTTCTTCTCGTCGGCACAAGCTTCAAGAAGATTTTGCGAATTCTTCGTCACTTTCAGGGAACCAGCAAAGAACAGTAGCAAATTTTGAAAGGAATAGAACAGAAAATAGAAGAGAACTGTTGTTTATTTTTTCACATTATCTTAACCCTCGCAGATACACGGCTTTATATAGGTTGTAAACTGCGACCATTAGCCCACAAATCCTGCTAGCCATTTCAAAATATTACTCATGTTAATGCTAGCCGTTACAAAATATTCATCCGCAGTTTAATGCTAGACGTTACAAAACATTAATCATATTTTTAATATGCGCCATATTAATTTTGTTTTAATTATTCCAATTAGCAAAAAACAAAATATAGTAGGTTAAGAGCCCCTCAATCCGGAGCTTCATTCATGTCTGCAGGTCGTGTGCAAGCGCCACCCGACCCGGCCCCGAGCCCAGCCCGGCCGGCGCGCACGTGCGTGGTGTGGAGCATAACCTTTATTTACTTCTAGGTATAGGAGAGAAGGGAAAGGCTTATAAACACTCTTCCCTCTTATTCTATTTCCTATGTGGGACTAAACTTTCCCACTACAATGTCAAGTTTTAAGTTACACTTATTATAATCCAACAATCCCCCACATAACTAAAACTTAAAATAATTCAGAAATAACAGTAAAAGAAGAACTTAAAAACAAATAAATAAGATTGCTAGTTCCCTTATACTATGTAATAGGTGTAGGTACTTTTCGGTTTGAACCTTCACTTAGTGACAATTGTATAGATCCGTGAGAGCTTGGTAGACTACGCTTTGAACCAGTCCATTTATCAGATTTCTACAGAAAACACACATAGTACAATTTTGAAGAATTCTAAGCGGGTTGCGCTATTATCGGCCTTGCGCAGGTATCTTTCATGTGTGTTACTAGGGAGTAGCTCTGATCCCATAGTCGCGGCCTCACAACTATACACATATAGGTGAATCCTAATAAGGATGCGAGCAAGTAAGCATCCTGCCTCATGGGTCTTGGATTCATTAAGAGTTTAACTCAACCTTTCACTTGCTTTTTATGAGCTCTGATCATCCTAGGGATGGGAGTAAATAAATTCAGTGCTCCTCACAATTATAATAAGTGTAACTTAAAACTTGACATTATAGTGGGAAAGTTTAATCCCACATAGGAAATGGAATAAGAGGGAAGAATGATTATAAGCCTTTCCATTCTCTCCTATGCCTAGAAGTAAATAAAGGTTATGCTCCACACCACACATGCGCGCGCCGGCCGGGCCGGGCTCTGGTTCGGGTCGGGTGGCGCGCGCACACGACCTGTGGACACGAATGCAGCTCTGGATTAAGGGGCACTGTGGATTAATATTTTGTAACGGCTAGCATTAACATGATTAATATTTTTAAGTGGCTAGCGGGATTTGTGGGCTAATGGTCGCAGTTTACAACCTATATAAAGCCATGTATCTGCGAGGGTTAAGATATATAATGTGAAAAAACAAACAACAGTTCTCTTCTATTTTTTGTTCTTTTCCTTTTGAAATATGCTACTGTTCTTTGCTGGTTCCCTGAAAGTGACGAAGAATTCGCAAAATCTTCTTTAAGCTCGTGCCGATGAGAAGAAGGTCGCTTGACCGAGGGTCGTTGTATCTCCGAGAACTTTTGCCGTGTAGCCCTGTACGAGAGGGGACAATTAGATTCTTAGGACAGTGCATTGCATGCCTCGACCATCAGGCCGTATTTCTAACTTTTATTTATTTTCGTTTGATTCAATTTTATTTCTGGGTTATATTTATCTGATATTATCTGATTTAATAATCAACTATTTAAAACTTAATTTGTGTTAATATTTGTCTGAACAGTTATTATTTCCAACAATCCAAGAATCTAATTCTGCTGTTTAGAATATATCATGCATAGCACGTTTATGTTTCATATTATGCTTGTTATGTTAATGCAGTCTACAACCGACATGCTACACTTGATTTTGTTGCTTGAATGTTTTAATCATATCTAATGCACTATAATAACAAAATTATTCATTCATTATCAGATTATGGCTACAAGTGAAATTATGTCGGCTAAACCAGAGAAGTTTGATGGGAATAATTTCCGTCATTGGCAAAACCAAATAATATTTTGGCTAATAACTCTAAATCTAATAAAAGCCATAGAACCCGACAACCCATCTTCATCTAGACCAAATACTAGGCAATCTTCCTCATCTTCCTCTTCAGATTCCATTCCTATCCCGAGAACACCTCAAGCAATAAAGTATCATTGTCTACACCGAATCTTAGGAGCCTTATCTGATAAGTTATATGATATATATTATACTATCACTAATGCTAAAATTCTGTGGGAAGCACTAGAGAAAAAGTATGGTTTAGATGATATGGGAATTAAAAAAGATTTAAAGCTTCTGATTTTAACAAATTTAAAATGGTAGATTCTAAACCAATGAATGAGCAAATTCATGAATTCGAACATATAGTTCACCAATTAAAAGTGAATGGATCTATCTTAGATGAAACATTTTAGATAACCTGTATTATAGACAAACTTCCCAAGTCCTGGTCAGATTTTGCCAAAAAACCTTAATCATACCCAAGAAGATCTTATCCTTGAATAAGTGTTGAATGCCATTAGAATTGAAGAGCAACATAGACTCAGAGAGAAAATGTGACAAAATCCGAACCCAAAGAACCCAAAATAAACAATGTTGAATCCAAATCCTTTCCCCAACACAAGAAACGTCCATTCCACCAAAATCAAAATAAAACATTTAAGAAGAAATCCTTTCATCAAAATAAGAACCCTATCCACTTTCAAAAGAAGGAAGGAGCTGAACGTCGATCCTGTTTCGTTTGTGGACGAACCAACCACCTTGCTAAGGACTGCTTTTACAAGAAGACAGAGCCACCCAAGCCTAGGAAGGGAGGACCTCCACTTAATAAGTCACAAGTAAACATGATGACTTCTAATTCAGCTGAGACTGCTTTTAGGTCTGTTCTCTTCACCCCTGAAGTAAACATGACCTTTCAAGCAAATAATTGGTGGATTGACACTGGAGCTAATATTCACGTTTGCTCTAATTAATTTTTGTTTTCCACCTATCAGGTCTCAAGTAAAAGAACTGTGACAATAAGAAATAATAATGTGGCTCCTGTATCTGGAATATGTCAGATCAACCTAAAGGTGACTTCTGATAAGACTTTGATCCTGCATGATGTCCATCATGTACCAGACATTAGAAGAAACTTGATTAGCGGATCTTTGTTAGTGCAACAAGGCTATAAGCTTGTTTTTGAATCAAATAAAGTTGTATAACTAAGGGGTTAAATTTCATTGGAAAAGGATTCTTATGTGATGGTCTTTTTAAATTGAATGTTAAGAATTCAACCCTTGCATCTCCAATGGCTTTGAATATCGAACATTCTATCACTTGGCATCAAAGATTAGGACATGTGAATTATAATTCAATTAAAAGGTTGATGCATCTCAATATAATTCCAAAGATTAATTTAAAAGATGATGAAAAATGTAAAATATGTGTAGAAGCCAAACTTCCTAAGAAACCATTTAAAACTATTGATAGAGATTCTGAGATATTAGAACTCATCCACAGTGATATTTATGATTCTGGAAGAACATCTAGAGGAGGTAACAAGTATTTTGTAACTTTCATAGACCATTGTTCTAAATATTGTTATCTCTACTTAATTAAGACCAAAGATGAAGTGATAAACAAATTTAAAATATATAAATCAGAAGTTGAAAATCAATTGGATAGGAAAATTAAAATACTAAGATCAGATAGAGGTGGTGAGTATACTTCTAATGAACTAAATTATGTGAAGAAAATAGAATTATTCATGAAATAACTGCTCCATATACACCTCAATCTAATGGAGTAGCTGAAAGAAAGAATAGAACATTAATGGATATGGTAAACTCAATGTTATTAATTCTGGTGTGCCAGAGAACCTATGGGGAGAAGCTCTCATGACCGCTTGTCATATACTAAATAGAATTCCATTCAAGAATTCTGATAAAAAACCTTACACAATTTGGAAGAATAGAAACCCTAATTTAGATCACCTAAAAGTGTGGGGGTGTTTAGCAAAAGTTAAAATACCTGGGAATAAGAGAAAGAAGATTGGCCCTAAAACTGTAGATGGAATATTTATTAGCTATGCTTCTTATAGTAATGCAAATAGATTTTTAATAATTAACTCTGACATTAATAAAATAGCCAACAACATCATAATTGAATCTAGGGATGCACATTACTTTGAAAATATTTTTCTTTACAAGACCAGAGTAAACAACACAGGTCCTAGCTCTAGCAATTTAGATCCTAGTTCTAACCAATGTGAAACTAGTTCTAAACAAATTAGACCACTAGAAAGTTTAGAGGAGCCTAGGAGAAGTAAAAGAACTAGAATAGAAAAGGTCCATGAAGATTTCTATGCATTACTTGTAGAAGATTCTCCAATTACATTTGAAGATGCAATGAAATCAGTAGATGCTTAATTCTGGAAGGAAGCTATAAATAATGAGATACAATCTATAGTTCAAAATCATACTTGGGAACTAACTGATCTTCCTTCAGGCTGCAAAATTATAGGATGTAAATGGGTATTTAAGAAGAAACTCAGACCAGATGGAACAATAGATAAATATAAGGCCAGATTAGTAGCTAAAGGATATACCCAAAAATATGGTATTGATTATTTTGATGTCTATTCTCCAGTAGCTAGGATTACTACTATTAGAGTCCTTATAGCTTTAGTATCCATTCACAAACTTATAATACATCAAACGGATGTCAAAACTGCATTCTTAAATGGAGACTTAGATGAAGAAATTTATATGGATCAACCCGAGGGATTTGTTGCTTCTGGACAAGAGAAGAAAGTATGCAAACTGATTAGATCACTATATGGTCTCAAACAAGCTCCAAAACAATAGCACATAAAATTTGATGAGATCATACTATCCTATGAATTTGTAATTAATCAAACAGATGAGTGCGTATATCATAAATAGATAATAACAACAAAATTATGATTTTATGCTTATATGTTGATGATATTCTTATTTTTGGCTCTAACATACAAAGCATAAATAAAATCAAACATTTTTTGTCACAAAATTTTGACATGAAAGATTTAGGTCAAACTGATTTAATTCTTAACACTAAAATCTTGAAAAATAAGAATGGATATGTGTTGTCACAATCACACTACATAGAGAAAATTCTTAAGAACTTTTATGATCTAAATTGTCAACCTGTTTCTACTCCATATGATCCTAATATATATCTAAAGAAAAATACAGGTTATCCTCGATTACAAAGAGAATATGCACAAATAATTGGATCATTAAGATTCCTGACAAGCTACACTAGACCTGACACTGCTTATGTAGTAAATAGACTTAGTAGATATATATCAAATCCTGATAAGAGTCATTGGGATGCTCTAGAAAGAATTTTGAGGTATCTAAAAGGAACTATGAACTATGGTTTACATTATAAAGGTTATCCATCTGTATTAGAAGGATACTCAGATGCAAATTGGATTAGTGACTCAGTTAATGTAAAATCCACCATTGGTTTTATGTTCCTTTTAGGAGGAGGAGTTGTGTCCTGGAAATCTACTAAACAAACAATAATGGCTAGAAGTACAATGGAATCAGAAATGATAGCTCTTGATACTACTAGTATAGAAGCTGAATGGTTGAAAGGTTTACTTACTGAAATTCCACTAATACAAAAACCATTACCAGCTATTTCTATTCATTATGATTGCAGGTCAGCAATTGGCAAATGTCATCAATAGAATGCAAATGTGAAGATGAATCGACACTTGAAAGTGTGACATAAATCCTTGAGATATAAGATGAAAAACCATGTAATTGTTTTCGCCGAAAGTCGTTTTCATTGTTGATTCCATTAAAACTTCAATTGTTTACAGCGAATTACAATGAAAAATAAGAAAATTATAACTTTCTTGGAAAATAACACAAAAATCGTTTATCAACTTCTGCTTCGTGGGACTTTGCCTGTGCCGGGAGTGCTTTAGCTCGTGGACCACCAAATCACATATTGTGAAGGTTTTAGGGATTCTTTCTTCGTTTATCGAAGTAAGAATTTGAAGCAAATATCTTATCAATGTAAGATGTTCACTCTTCCAAAGATCAAGTCAAAGCTTATATCTTTAGGAATCACTAAAAGATTTAAAAGCGTTTGTGAGGAATGAAGACTTTCTCTCTTGCTCAAATTCACCAAAAGCTTAAGCTTCTCTGCTCTAATCTGCTCTTCTTTTGGATTCGTGTGTAGGGAGGTATTTATAGGGATAGGGGTGTATAATAGTAGAAATAGAAGCAAACTGAATGACCACTTGCAATCTCTTTGGGTGCATCAGTCTACACTGTCGCGGCCATTAGCGCGTCAGTGTAAGCTGGCGTGGCCAAAGAGGCAGTTTTGACCACGTTCAGCCCCTTTTTGTAACTGTCTTCTCATGACTTTAAAACCACAAAATGCCACTTTTCTCGGCCTATAACTACCCCTCCACGTTAACACACGTTCTTCTTCTGATATGCCGCCACATGGACTCTCAAAAAAGACGTTAAAACCGTCAATAAATCTCATAGGAGGTTGTTGTTTGCGCGTCACCATATCCTGCCGCGTCCAAACGCGTCACGACATGCTGCCATGCCTAAGCGAGTCACGACGCACTACCGCGCTTTTAGCGTGTTACCATACACTGCCGCGCCAATGCGCGTCAGTCGTTGGCTGTTGCGTTAACGTGCGTCGATTCATGTCATTTCATCTATTCCTTTGCTTCTTTTAACTTTGGATAATCCCCTCTGACTTAGAAAATGACATGCATCATCCTCTCTTTGTCTTGAGCTATATTTGGATATCTATAAGTATTTTTTGACGCCTACAGATACCCCCTCTAAAGTATCTCAGATTCATTCTTTTATAGAAGAGTCTGGGACACTTTGGATAATATAGGTTTTATTTGCGATCCCTTCAGTACTTAGTTGAGGGGATCGCGTAGAAGTACCTGTAGATAGCTTCAACTCTTGATTTCTTCATCCTTTAGTCTACTTAGTGTTTTTTTAGAATAGCTAAAATTCTTCTAGTACTGCGTTTATCGCTCGATCGTTGTTGAAATCTTAAACTAAAGTTGGTGTTGGAGAACAGAGGAATAGTTTATACTCATATACCTTATTGGAGTGCTCGAGAATCAGTTTTAACCTCGTGTACCCGTTGGGAGGTTCAAGGAGATATAGTTTATGCTCATATACTCCTCGGAATTCTCAGGAATGCACACCAAATACAATAGGAAGTGTATACATGCGAATACCTGTGGAATCGCTGTGTGCGCGCGACGCCTTTTGCGCGTTAGTGTATACTGACGCGCTAACGCGCGTCAACATGTACTAACGCGCTATAGCACCTCAGTATCGACTTACGCGCATAGAAGCGGTCAGCTGGACTTTAAAAGGAGTGTCAGGCTGCTTTCTTGGGCCATTCTTCCCCGCTCTTCTGAGTTCGAAACCCTCTTAAATACCTTATAAAAGCACCTTTTGGCTCTTCCCCTCCTCACCTCTTCATATTTGAGTACTTTTGTTCAAACAAGATCTAGGGTTTCGAGTATTTTTCTTGATTTTCAAGCTTCCCCTTCGATTCTTCGACCCTCTAAGCTCGGTTCTCTTCGATCTCTAGTAGAACCGCACCCATGTCTTGTATATTGGGTTTGTTTTGCCTCTCTTGTTTGAGATCTCATTTAAAAACCTAACTTTTTTGGTTCTTTAGGTTAATTCCACCATGTCTCCTAAGAAGGCTCGTGTTTCCAAGGGCAAATCGGTGGCCCAAGCGTCAGAGGAGATTGAGGCCGCTGCTACATCGTTTGGAGGTAACTTTTTTAGCTTTTTCTCTGTCCAAAATTGATGATTTTGCATATATAACCTCGTTTGTCTCCTTTGAGAGTCATCCGGGAAGAGTTGACGTCCTCCTTCGAGGGGATTGACACTACAAACATACATATCTTGTAAGACATGTACTATAGAAAAATTATGAGTTTTGTTCAAACTTGCGGTTTCTTAAAGCCAACAGCCGTTGCTCTATTACCGCGGTAGCACATGCTGCCGCGGCTAAGCGCAGCCACATACACTGCCGTGATAACGCGCGGCAGTGAACACTGCTGCGGCTACTTAGAACAATGAATTTTTTGTTCTTTTAGCCTCCTCTTCATTCAACTATATTCCAATTTTTTTTGCAGTCCACTTTCCTTCTGTTGCTCTTTCTGGTGAAGAAAATACTAGTCAAAGTAGTACTCTTTAGGCCTCTTCTGATGGTGATATTTTGGTCAGAGGGGCCTGTCAGTTTAGTGAGGATTGTGCTAACAGTATCCCTGAGCTGATTTACGAGGGAAGTCATCGTACATTGCGCTAGTTACTGACTGAATCTCCCCTAACACCTGTTCGAGATTCTACTAAACTATTAAAGAAGTCTGATTATCTTTTTGGGGATTCAGTTGAAGATCCTAATACCCTTTGTTGTGGTCCCGAGGCTTAGTTGAATGAGTATGATGGGGACCTTCTGTTTCTTCCTCTGTTTCCCCGACACTACTCATTTTTGCAATTACGGAATTTAACCGTATCGAGGAAGATGTTGTGGCACTTGACAAAGGACCATGAACGCATCCATTACGGGTTCATCGGTAAGGATGCTAAGGCTCCTGGTTCTAGTGGTCGACATATAATCTGTGGTATTCACCCAGGGATACTTGGACCAAATAGTGCACCTCAAAACGAATTGATGATAAGGGCCAACACTGTGAAGAATCGACTTGCTCGAATAAGCAGAGAATTCCCCCTTAAGAAGTTTAGATGTTTTGGTTTGGTTCATTCACTCGCGGATAAGTGGTGGGCCCGGATGACCAGCTATGTACTCAAACGTTGGGGTCAGGAATTGGCTGGTCTAGGATTGGATATCCCAATTCGAGCTAGTATGTACGGTCTTCCGATAAGTGTGGATCATTTTCCCGCTTTATTCGAGTCTTATAATCGGGATACGAACACTTTTTTCACTAAGTATGGGGAATTAGGACTTCTACTCCACGAGATGATAAAAGTATCAGGATTGCCGATGGGAAACATTCTGTATCAAGAGTACTTTCATTCCAATCGTCAACTTCAGCGAATAAAGAGAATGAGTCCTGTGGTCTATGACATTCTTTGGGAATTGACCTGCCATTATCAAATAGCGATAGCAAGAATTGAAGTGAAGAGCAAGAAAGCTGCTCAGATCAGTTTAAAGCAATTCACCGATTATTTATTCCAGAATCTTGAAGGTCTGACTGGTGAAGCAGTTTGTGAGTTGCCTACACTGACTCCCTCTGATGTTAATAAGCTGATCGTGAAGATCAACGCTCAATCTTATACAACTGGATCATCTGAAGGTACTTTCTCAAGCGGCATGAAATTCCGAACCTTCTTGTGGCAAGCCACGAAAAAGATGAAACTCGAGACCCTTCTCGCCGGCTATTTAGCTGTATGGTTAAAGAAGTGTGTAGTACCACACCAGTCTTCAGATGTTCTCCCTCTTGAAGTTTTGTTTCCTGCCGTTCAATTGGCCGTCAGAGGTGAATTATCTTTGCTCTCAGCCATGATTGCCGACATCCATAGCGGTCTCCGCAACTTAATTAGCCAACACCTTCACAAAAGTGGACACCCAGCCTTCAAGTAAAATTCATATGTCAAGGATAGAACTACCATATACATATTTAATGGCGTGGTTGGTCCTCCATCGAACCGATATGATGTCAGCTCCCGACGTATCTGATCCGAAAATTCCTCTATTATAGCTTTTAGAAGGATGTAAATGGCTGAGTCCTTCCTGACAATGGCTCGATGTAGTGAGACAATTCAGGAACGCTAAATGTTGGGAATTTTATAAGTGTTTCCCCTAATTTTCTTGTGCAAATAATGACATGCTCATTGATGCGGAAATGCCTAGGACTAATAGGACTTCTCTCAACATGGGCGGCTTTTATTGGCTCATGAACATTCGACCGGGTTACACAGTTTTTCGGTCAAGAAATATTTGTATAATCGAGCCTTACATTCCTTGCAGATTCGCACGACAATTTGGCTACGATCAGTTATATGTCAGGAACCCAAACAAATGGCTAACAACATGTGGAGGTCTTATCGATGGAGTGCGAGGTTGGTTTTGGAATATTATCGGCTGTACCAATGCTCAATTTAGCTTACCCGTCGCTAAGCCCAATCTTCATATGAATTTTCTTTACTCCGATGGATCTTAGCTGCCAACGCACCCTTTAAGAAGAGGAGTATTTCTGAATTAGAAGCCGAAGTTGCTTCTCGGCTTACTACTGAAGCAGCCCGCAGGACTACAACTTCTAGGGGTGGAAAAAGGGCTACCACATCCTCTCGTAAAGGAAAAAAAGTGGTGGATTCCGATGAAAGTGATGAATTTGAGACGTCCAACGAAGAAGATGACACCGAGAGTGAGGCCGAAGCTAATACCCCTCCTTTTCCTGTAGCTCGCAGGACTCATCATGTTTCTTCACCTAAGTCACCAGGTGCTCCTTCAAAGCCGATACAAATGAAGGAGAAGACTATTCCTTTGTCATCTTCCAATAGGATGACTATCAGATGGCCTATTCGGGAAGAAGAAGAAGAAGAAGAGAGGAAGATGTCACACCACTCATTAGCAGGAAAAGATCCCGATCTCCCATTTCTTCCGAAGCTCAACCCCGCCCTTCTCAAGGAACTGAACTATGCACGAAATTTCATCATGAGAGTTCTGAGATTCCAAGAGATACTCGCTTATCCAAAAGGATTAAGAAGACTGCCCATCGACAACGCAAACTTCCCCCTTTATCTGAAGAGGAGTTTACCCAAGATCTTCCGGTTGACGAAGGAGGTAAAATCTTGTTTCCGTCTCTCTTTTGTTATTTTATTTCAAATATAGAACTTTATTTATTTTTATTCTGTCACAAGTGGGCAAGAAGAAGGAGAAATTATGGCCGAACCCTCTTCCTCTGGCTTAATGGACATTGATGAATCAAGTTTCACTCAATAAGTACATAAAGCGATGAGTGAAGAGCCCGTCGGTATAGACACCGCTGCTCCTCCAGCCACCGCATCGACCTCACCGACCGTCGACACATGTACAAATGTTTTCTCATTTGGAGGGAACTTCCGAGAAATAAGTGAATCAGAACATGTACCTCTTCCGCTAACATGTGCACTTTATCTTCTTTTAGTTAAACTAAAGGAAGTGGATGCGGGTAGTAACGTTGCTGATCCTACAGCTATCGTTAGAGGTAATTTTTATTCACTTTGGTTCATTCATACCCTTACTTACGTACTGATGGGTCTTTCTGTCCTGTAGATATTCCTATAAATGAGCCAGTAGAACAGGAAATTACTCATGATGTGGAGATCAGTGATTTCAATCTCGATCTCTTCGAGAATGACCATCAACATATTTCTGATCTGCTGTCTGACGAAACTCTAACTGCAACTGCGAGACCAACTACTGAAGTTGGTTCAACCGAAGTAGTTCCATCAGAGGGTATGCATTTCTGAACTTAGACCTTCAATTGATCTTTTGCTTCTTATTTTAATAATTAAATAAGAGTTTTAAATCGTAGGACCAACTATTGAAGTTGATGCATCTACTATCATTGGTGCATCCGATCAACCTGAAGGCTTTGGTTTCTTGCTTTTAATAGGTCCTCGGGCTGAAATTGAACTGTTAGTTGTTGTTCCTCTGACTTCTGATATTGTTTAGACTGAGCCCGTTGTAATTTCTGATCTGTCTTCACTTGTTCACGAAGTTGGAGTGTCGAAGGCAACCGTGGAAGAGCAAATCACCACAACTTCCACTCAACTTGGTACGTCTTGTTTTTTTAATGTGTTTTGTAGTTGGATTCACACCTTTGGAGCATTTGTTCATCCTTATCTTGTTTCTAGAACCCATTTCTAAGGGATTTATCGATCTGGACCCGAAGCCATCAGAAGATACAACTGAACAGCTATCTGAAGTGGCGAGTATACCACCAAGTATTGTTCCTGAACCAGTTCCGGTTGTTGTAGAGTCCACTACAGTATCGACAAGCCAAGTTAACCATGTCATGGAATCTTCCTTTAAACTTGGTATATTTCGGCTCGTTTCCATATACTAGTGTATATATCTTTTTTTTACTTATTTATTCTCATTGCAGCTCATTCTCCATCATTGTCCGATCGTATCCAAGCTTTATTGTCAGACGAAGACCCGGATAAAGCTGTCATTTGCTTTGATCTTCAAAGTTTTATCTTCTTCTTGAATACCATTGTTGATCGAGTCATCCTCAAAGGATCCCCTTTCAAAAATTTTAGAAGATCTCTCGATCGTCATGTCTTAGGAATTAGAGAAGATGGATATGCTGAATTAGCCGATTCGATCGAAGCTTATTTAATCGACCTCAAACAAAACGTCAAACATTTGAGGGATCTTCAAACCCACAGTGCATCTTCTTATATTGCTTCTCAAATGGACTTAAGGCTACAGGCGTGATGTGATTCTCAGAAATCAGTTGAATCCGAACTCTAAAAGTTAAGGGCTCGTGTTAGTCAAATCAGAGTAAGCATTGCCAAGAAGACACAAGCTAAGATTGACTTGCATCGAAACTTAGAGTCGGGTCGAGCCGAGATAGCCCACCTGAAGGAGCAACTTATGAAGGCTGAGGATGCTCAGGAAGTCTTGGAGTCCGATCTGGAGGCATTAACTCGAGCTAAGGCGAATCTATTTCAACAACTAAATCTTCAAGACTAGATACTCGCTGAAAAAGAATAAGAGGTCATCAAACTTCAAAGTATTGATGAAGAAAATTTTAAAGCTAACTTGATAGCTGAGCTTGAACAGGCTTATACGACAGAGCTCTCCAAACTTAAAGATCAAATTCGTCATTATAAGCTGTTGTAATTTTGAGAACATATTTTTTTTATTTTCTTCGTAGTTTTGTTTGAATGCTTTTGATGAATATAGCAAAATCTTTTCTTTATTGAGATTTTATTATGATTACTCATTCTTGCTTAGAATAAATAACCATAATACTTATAGGATTTTTGGCAAATCCTCAGCCATTAATGGATTTGATATGCCTTTACCGACTACCGTTTGAGTCCGGCTAGTATGTGAATTATCTAGATCCGCTTCACATATAACGTTAGGCTAAAATAATTAAACTCTTTTAGGCTTTGAACTACAATGTTGAATATGTAGGCTACATGTGTTAGATGTAGACTTATCTCTAATAAGGGATCGAGATAACATCCCCTATGCGTGAGCAACATGAATTTTAAAATGTAAGTAAGTTACATTTTCTTGATAGCAGAATGAAACCAGAATCAGAGAAGAGGGATTTGATATTCTATCTCCTAGTTTCTTATTTGTTGGTAAAGATGAACCCAGAATCGGAGAGGAAGAACTTTATGTTCTATCCCCACGTCTCTTGTTTGTTAGTAGAGATGAACCCAAAATCAGAGAGGGAGAATTTTATATTCTATCTCTGGGTCTCTTGTTTGTTGGTAGAGATGAACCCAAAATCAGAGAGGAAGAATTTTATATTCTATCTCTGGGTACAAAGGAAACTCAAAGTGAGATTTTCACTTAGAGAATCTAAATGGGTTTGAATAATCCTAACTGTTATAAGGTTTGATTACTCAACTTAAAAGTGGACCTCTCGTTCGTGGAATGAATCAAGAGGAGATTTTGGTTTTGGTCCTAACTGTAGTAAGGTTTGATCGAGTGGGAATTGAGACAATTTTACCTTTAATAGGCTAGGTTGTTCAAATAGAATTGAGGCCCTTTCGTTTGTTGAAAAGGAATCTCAGTTTTAAAAACGAACCTCTCGTTCATGAAAGAAATCGAGAGGGGATTTTGGCTTTGGTCCTAACTGTAGAAAGGTTTGACCAAATAAGAAATGAGAGCGGGGTACAAATAACAATGGAATGTTGACTTGTACGTACCACTCGATGGGAGTTTTTGGTGTCAAACACAAGGGTTTGACATAAAAGGATTCAGTGATTGCTATGTATTAATAAATTAAACTTTTAGATGCTGTATCATAATCTTAACATTGGGAATGTTCAAGATTAGATACAATGGGAGTTTGAAGAATTTTAATCCATGACGGATTTTGGTGGTGCGAGGTTGTGAATCATTAAGCCACCCCCCAATTGCAATGTGAGGGTTTTGTGAGGAAAGATCAATTGTCTTTTGTCATTGAATCTCATCTCACAAAAAAAATGTTTGAAAAGTCACAGTGGAAAATTCTTAATCATTTTTGGAAATAATTAGATAAACAACATGAAAGAGTCTTACTTACTTTTATAACAATTAAGAATGAATTATTCGAATGATCAGTTTTTATTATAAAACAATCAACTGATCTCGGGTTATCCTAAAAATATCATATACAGGATTCTCTAAGAACTTCCCATTTTAAATAAGTTATCCTGAACATACTAAGGGTGGTATTTTTCAGGAACTTCCCATTTATTGATATCATAAGTTTATTGTCGTCTTGAGTGATCAGGCGATATGCACCGTTTGAATAGATTGTTTCTATCGGTCCTTCCTATTTGGGTTGGAATTTTCATTTCTTTTTTGAATTGAGAATCATGGGTCTCCAAACGCCAAGAACCAGATCTCTTTCTTTAAAGCTTCGTTGTCGGGCTTTTTTTATCAAAAGCCCAAGAAATTCTAGCCTGATAAAACTCAATTTGTTGCTGAGCTTCCAAACGCTTTCCATCTAACATCTCTAACTCTTCGAGACGTTTTTGATGTTGTTCTTCTGTCGTCATTCCCGTAGCGAGAGCGATGCAGAGAGAAGGATATGGATTTCTAGATGGAGGACAGCTTCGCACCCATATATTAAGGAATATAGGGTTACTCCAGTTGGCGTACGGATAGTTGTACGATAAGCCCACAGAGCTTCACCAAGTTTGTCGTCCCAGTCTCTCTTATTGATTTTTACAAGTTTTGCCAAAATCTTGATAATCGTCTTATTGAAAGCTTCATCCAATCCGTTACCTGTGGGATTATAGGCAGTCGATGAAATATTCTGAATTCAAAATTTACTACAGAATTTGATGAATGTGTTGCTGACAAATTGAGAGTCGTTGTCATGCACTATTCGTCTCGAGACACCATATCAATATATAATGTGATGTTTAATGAACTTGATAACATCGCTTGTCTTTTCTTCTTTAAGCGGGACTGCTTTAGCCCATTTTGAGAAGTAATCGGCGATCGCCAGAATAAAACGGTCACCTTTGACTGAAGGTGGAAAAATAGGACCTACAATGTCCATTCCCCATGTTTCGAATGTCCATGATATCGCTGATTGGTGCAAATGTTCTGGTGGCTGATGCATATAGTTCGCGTGTACTTGACATGCATGACACCGTCGGGCATAGTCAACTGCATCATTTACCATAGTTGGCTAGTAATATCTTATTCTCCTAAGTCGGTCGCAGAGTTTGGAACCGGGTTGATGTGCACCGCATGTTCCATCGTACGCCTCTTTGAGTGCCTCTTCTGCCTCTCTATTGGATAGACAACGGAGTAACAGACCATCGTATGAACGTCGATACAACATTTGTGTTATAGCGTTGTAGTAAAATCTCGGTGCTCTTTGCCGAATCGAATCCCTTTCTTTTACATCTTCAGGTAAGATACCATGTAGGACATAATCGATGATAGGAAAATGCCAATCTCAAACTTTGGGTTCAACTCTCGTTGAGTGTGCTTCTTTGACAATCGAATCGTAGATTGGAATAATGAGTTGGTCAGTTCTCACTGTAATTAATTATTTTATCTCGAGAGACTATGCCAAAGATACCAATAACGCTGCCAATGCGTCGACATATGCATTTTAGAGACGTGGAATGTACTCGATGAAAAATTCTTCAAACGAACTTGCCATCTCAATGGCTGCCTGGTAGTATGGAATCAGATCTTGGTTTCTGACTTCATACTATCATCATATTTGATTAACTACCAGTTGAGAATCTCCAAAAGCTTCAAGGTATTCGACCCCCAACTCTTTAGCAAAATTAAATCCAATTATTAATGTATTGTACTCTGCCATATTATTAGAGCATGGTTCGGTCAACGAGTATGCCCTGGGCAATACGTGTTTTTCCGGAGAAACTAAAACGACCCCTACTCCTTAGGAAATTTTAGAACATCCGGGTGTACTCACTACGTTGGTTGCTCGGGAAGCCCCATCAAAGTATAATTGCCACACTTATTGATGTGATATGGTGTTAACTTCGTGAGTTTCATCCGGCAAATCATCGTACAATTTGGCTTTATCCTTTGTGGGGTTTACCACCAAAAGATCGCAAATAGCTTGTCCCTTAACTGATTTTTGCTGTTTAAAATGCAAATCATATTGGGATAAGAGTAAGGCCAATCTGGCTAAACGCCAATTCATAGAGGCCGGTTAGGTCATAAACACCCAAATTGGGTTTACATTGGAAATAACATAGATCGTCTGTCCAACTAAATAATATCGTATTTTTTGGATCACGAATACCAGGGCTAGGCATTCTTTCTTGATCATCGGATAGCGAGATTCGGCTCCTACCTGTGTACGACTTAGATAATACACAGCTTGCTCGTGACCGTTATCATTGTCTTGTGCAAGCAATGCACTTAACGAATGGCTCGTCGCTTTGACATAAATAAAAAACGGTCTGCCCGATTTCGGTGCCACGAGAATAGGCGGATTCGCTAGATATGTTTTGATATCTTCAAATTCTTTTTGATAGGCCTCATCCTAGATGAATGACACGCCTTTCTTTGTGAGTTTAGAGAATGGCTGACATTTTCCGGAGAGGTTCGAAATGAACCTACGGATATACGTCAATTGACCTTGCAACCCTCTAAGTTCTTTAAGATTTCTCAGGGGTTGCAATTCATGTATCGCTTTCACTTTATCAGGATCGATATGAATACCTTTTATAGTGACGAAAAATCTAAGAAATTTACCGCTGGACATTCCGAGGAAGGACTTAGTGGGGTTCATCTTCAATTGATGACTCCTCATAAGATCGAACATCATCTTCAGATCATTAATGTGGTTATTTTTATCGTGGCTCTTAACGACCAGATCATCGACGTAGCATTCAACAGTTTTTCGAAGGTGCTCATGAAAGATTTTCGTCATTGCTCGTTAGTATGTGGCGCCTGTGTTCTTCAAATCAAAGGACATAACGGTATAACAGAAAACACCAAGGGGTGTTCTGAATGCAGTATGTTTTTTTATCGTCTGGGTGCATCTTGATCTGATTATATCTAGAAAATCCATCCATAAATGACATTCTCTCGAATCCGCATGTGTTGTCGATAATGACATCTATAATTGGTAGAGGGAAATCATCTTTAGGACAGGCGGTATTCAGATCTCTGAAGTTGATACAGATTCTGATTTTTTCGTTCTTTTTAAGGACTGGAACGATTTTGGCCAACCAATCAGGATGTTGTTCTTCTCTGACAAAGCCTGAATCGATCAGTTTCTTGACTTCAGTTTCTATCGCCTCCATAATTTGCGGACAAAACCATCTTTGTTGTTGTTTGACGAGTTTAACATCCGGTTTAATGTTAAGGCTGTGCATTGCCACATTTGGGTCAAGTCCCGGCATATCTTCGTAATTCCAAGTGAAAATATCGATATACTCTCTAATGAGGGCGATTAGTTCCTCTTTCTCATCCGACAGAAGATCGTCACTAATAAATATGGGTTTCGGATTAATTTCATCACCTATATTAATCTGGACTACTCTATCCTCGGTAGGAGGTTTTCTTTGTTCAAATCGATCGCCATATTGAACATTCATGTAATGTACCCAGGGGTCTTCCCAAGTGGGTAATTGATCATCTTATTCCGTAGTAGTAGGATCGACTACGGTCGTGTTCGACATTAATCTTTTGAAT
Source organism: Asparagus officinalis (assembly GCF_001876935.1). Lineage (NCBI taxonomy): Eukaryota > Viridiplantae > Streptophyta > Magnoliopsida > Asparagales > Asparagaceae > Asparagus > Asparagus officinalis. The sequence goes on along the minus strand of NC_033800.1, from coordinate 66,956,351 downwards.
GTTTCTCCGATACTAGTGTCAGAATCCCAAGTTGAAGTATCAGATGAATACTCACTTTTATTTGTTAGCTGGTTAATGATTTGCCAGCAACATTCATCATTAGATGATGAAACGTAACCCAAACCCCTTCTACGGCTGTAGTAATCATCAGGTCTTCCTTTTGGTACATAGGTAGGACGGGGTGGAATCCTGGCACCTTGATTAAAACGGAGACCTTCACCGCGCGTAAGATCATATCCTTGCTTTCTCATGTAGTCACTTGCTTGTGAACTATATCTAGAGAAATGCCGTCCAGGTTCTTCATCATTTGGATTGGTGTCTAAGAAGAGATTGGGGGTCGGGGATGACTCCCATTTTTCAAAAATTATTTCTTTTTCACCCCCTGCTTTCGCAGATAGGATTACAGTCGTTCCAAACAAATCTTGGATGAATTTCGTCGTTGTACAAGACGAACAAAGTGGCATGTGTAGATCAGGGCTGTCATACAATTTTTGCTATATATTATCAAGACAATGTAAGTACTCTAAATCATCGTTTATTATTTCATCGGCAAGTTGCTAGTTACAACTTTCATCCGACGATTCACTACCGTCAAGATTGATTACAAGAGGTTCAATGTCATTTAGTACAAGACCTTCACTATAATCGAGCCCAACTTCGGTATCAGCTTCTTCTACGATGTTCGTACCATGGACCGATGGTTCAGTATCGGATTCAGTACCATAAAAAAAGGGAGTCAGAAAAATAATTTTCTAACCCCTTGAATGGTTGCTTATCCGCGACCACCGTCTTGACTTTATTATTAGTGTCAACATATTTCAGACATTGATGGAGGGTGGAAGGAACTATAAGATTACTGTGGATCCATGGGCGACCCAACAATAAGTTATAAGAAATCTCTGCATCGATCACATAACAAGTGACTTCTGACTTCAAGTCTCCGAGTTGACACTTCACTCGGATTTTTTCCAATGGCCTAGACCCACTAGTATTGAATCTGTAGATAACGGTTCTTGTGGATGCTAGCTTATTAGCGGGAATTCCGAGGTGGTACATCAATCGAAGTGGCATGATGCTGACGGTAGAACCCGGATCGACCTGAATCCGGTTGACAATGCTCGAGCCAATATATCCGGTGAAATATAACAGCCTATCATGCTTCGAGTTCTTCACTTGCATATCCTCTTTTGTAAAAGCAATGCAAGGAAATTTTGTGGCTGCCAGGTTGTAATGCTGAAATGACTCTAGCTCTTTGGGGGTTGGCTTAATCTGAGTGATGAATACTTCAGAATCGGCCAAGGCTTCTTGTAGAGCTTCACTGGTATCTTTTGAAAGACACAATGGCTCATACAGCGTGATCCTTACTAGAATATTAGCCAACTGAGCCATGACGTCGAAACGGTACTGAGCGACCGAACTTTCCGGTTTATCTCTTCTAATCAGTCGATTGAAATGAGACTGCTTCAGATTTTGAACTTATTTATGTTAGGGTTCTTTCTCCTTTTGTTTAGCTAGTTGTTAAGGTTTTCCAGCAGCCACATGAGGGGTTGCAACTACCCCCAGCTCCGTAAGGGTTTTAGAAGGTGCGGCTTTTACTACCCCCTGCTCAGCTAATTGCTCAGATGCACTTGGATAATTAAAGTGGTATTCATTTCCACTCCTGGTAGCGAAAGATTCTTGCCCCTCCTCAAAAAGCGGTAGAGCTGGGATTTCTTCATCGTTCTCTTCAAGAATCACCGAAGCTCCGAAACAATATTTCTCTTTTCCTTTGCCCTTCGATTTCTTCTTAGACGTGGATGTAGTCCATTGTTCGTCTTCAAGCAAATTAGGATGAACCCAAAGGATTTTGCCGTTTGATGTTGTATGTGATACAAGTCCCTTTTGGCGCTATCCATGAGGGTCATCGTTGACGATTTGTATTTTAACCTTTGATACAGGTTCGGGTTGGAACCAGGATAAAGAAACTAAACCAAAACTAATAGATACTGCATTCGCATCTACTTTCTTCTCTTTCGTCTTTGGGGCCACAATACCGAGATCGATCAAGGTTTGTATTCTGTCTTTTAAGACATAACACGCCTTGGTAGGATGATGAACCCTTCTGTGACATGCACAATATTTCGGGTCATTAGTCTTCTTTACCTCTTCCTGGTTTGTGACCGGTGGAAGTTTGATCTTGTTATTGTCCAAAAGATATTTAAAGATGTTCGGTACTTCATCATCTTTAAAAGAGTATTCTTTCGGTAACCTGGGTTCTGAAGCCTTAGGCTGCCTCGGAGGCTGCTAAGTCTGATGTTGTGCAAGTTGGAAAGATGATTGTTGTGATTGTTGTTGTTGCGGTTGTTGTGACATTTGATGAGCATCAACAGCAACCGTGGACCCTCTTCCTCTGCCTCGAGGGTTAAAATTCTATTTTTGAGGATTAGCTGGTGGCACAACCCTCATGACTTGTTGTTGCGGTTGTTGGAAAGATGTTCGGTTCTTCCTCTTGAGGAACCGTTCGGCTTGTTCACCTCTCACTTTCAATTCTTTCTATGTTTTAGAAGGCACAACCCTCATGACTTCTAGCACGTCTAAAGACAAGTTATTATGGTATGTCTGAAGAATGAACTCCTCCGCGAGCGGATCCCGACAGTTCATCGCCTTGTTTCGGAATCGCTTGACGAAGACATCAACTGACTCCCCATCTTTTTGCTTCTCATCTAGCAAAGTACCAATAGAGACCTCAGTATCATCATCGAAGAAATTGGTAAGAAACAATCCTTCCATATCCTCCCAGCTAATGATACTTCCAGGCTTAAGACCTTGGTACCAGTCGAAGGCAGGCCCACGAAGGGTTCCTACGAATGATCAAACCATCAAAACTTCATTTCTGGATATTGTGCCAAGATGAGACTTAAAATAAATCAAGTGTTGAGTGGGTGAACCCCTGCCATCAAAAGGAGTAAAGTTAATTAGACTAAATTTCGAGGTATAAGGAATCAAATCCCATTCTCTCGAGTATGGATACGGAATGTCCGTTTTCTTCACTTCCTGAGCCGTCATGAGAGCATTGACTTTGTTCTCAAGATCTTGCATCTTCTTGTATTCCTCCATATTCTTCTTCACATAAATTTGAGAAGGTTGAGTAGATGACTTAACCAGGCCACTATCCGAATTATCTTTATTAGGAAGAGGATCGACAAAGATAGTTCCATCCACTTTAGGGTCACTGTCAACCTCAGTTATACGCACAGGTATGGTGTCACACCGGCTAGATTCAGTCTTTTGACTTGATTCCGGCTGTTGTTGATGTTGTTGAGCCTGTAAATCTCACATCTGTTGCATCGTCAACTCCATCTCAGTCTTTATTTCAGCTCTGATTTCTTCGCGTTGTTTAGCTAACGCTTCTTGCAATATTTGAGCTAGCTGATTTGGTGTAATTGCCAATGATTCTCTGACTCGTCCAACACTAAACATGGTATCGTCCGAGGCAACCACAGAATAGGTATCTGATAGTTCTGTAGGTTATCTAAAAATCATTGTAGATAGTTGATTCCCATCAAATACCGATGATGGAAGTTACAATTTGACGGCTTTCAGAAGACTATAATTTGAATACATTCACGTGGATCGATGAAGATTATAATCTGACGACCTTCGCAACAACTGATAAAAGCTATAATCAACAGCCTTCACAATCAATATCGGGAGTTACAATCTGACGAATCTCACATTTTCAAGGAGTCAAGACGAAGGTTACAAGATGACAATCTTTGCAATGCTCTAGCAAAAGATATTACAAATCGACGGTCTCTTCAAACCAAAACGCAGATATCTCTCAAACCGTAAGGAATTTGACAAAACTAACAGAGCAAACCAAACCCTTTGGGGTTGGTTTGGTCAATTCCTTCTCGTCGAGATAGCTGATTTTCATATATAATTCGTCCAATTCTGACTTACGGTTTGAAAGTTATGACATGTTCTTCACAGAAAGTTATGTACTGAAGTCCGTCTACAAGACTAGACTTCGCTTGAACATTGGACTTAGCCTGAAGCTTGCCAAGCCCGCTTAAGGCTCGCCTTTGCATTACAGAATCAAAAACATAGAGTTCGTGGACGTAAAATACAGAGTTCAACTTTGCATTCAACGACAAAAACACACAGTTCATGCGGAGCCCAACTCTACGTCCCAGGTCCAAAAACGCACAGTTCATGCGGAGCCCAACTCTGCGTCCTAGGTCCAAAAACGCACAGTTCATGCGAAGCCTAACTCTGCGTCCCAGGTCCAAAAACGCACAGTTCATGCGAAGCCCAACTCTACGTCCTAGGTCCAAAAAACGCACAGTTCATGTGGAGCCCAACTCTACGTCCCAGGTCCAAAACACACAGTTCATGCATAACCCAACTCTGCGTCCCAGGTCCAAAATGCAGAGTTCATCTCTGCACAGCGCGACCTGTGCGTTTTCAGCCTAAAACAGGCCCAACTCTGCGTTTCAGGTCTAAAACGCAAAGTTCGGGCCCAGAACGCTGTTTTCAGCATTTGACTCGTTCAAGCACGATTTGAACGGTTCCAAAACCGTTTTCTCCCCACGATTTGAGGGGATCACTGCCCTATCATGGAGAGATTTATGGGGGATAGTTACACCCTATTAAACCCTCATTAAAGAGAGATTTAAGGGGGCGGTTATACCCCTAAATCCCTGATAAAAAGTGGGAAACGCAATTGAGTTGGGGCTGTCTTTTAGGATCTTAGACTTGGCAGCGAAGAGGAGATCTTTGGCTTGGCAGCAAGGGGAAGATCGACGTTCATCCTTCACCAACGTTCAACAATAGAGAGCTTTCATCCTTGGCTTATAAACTGATTTCGGTTAAATCAAGTCTTTCATAGAGTTTCAAATTCATTTAGAGTTATCAACTTGATCAGAGTTCAAAACTTGCTCTGCAAGTTCTTCTAAAACTCGCTCTGAGTTATTAACTCGTTAAGAGTTATTTTCAAACTTGCCACGTAAGTTTTCCACAACGTCAAATCGTGAGGAGAAGATCACGTTCCAGTGAAACAAGACGTTCGGATCGTCAACGGAGAGCAAATTCGACGCGAGCATTCGAAGGAGGCACTCCATCGCTACCGAGAAGAACCCAATATTAAACAAAGGGGAGAATTCAGATTAATTCTCCTCTCTTTTATAATCAGGAATTCAATTGTAATTGAGAGTTGAGAGACTTGTAAACATTCTTTTTCTAAACAGTTAGAGAGAATAAAATCAAACGCAATTCGTTCATCATTTTCTTATTACAAAATTTTCCAACAAACAAGTTCCTCGTCTGAAGATAACCCTTCATGCATTTTCCTATAATCTCGACGTCGGTTGGCCCTTCGTTGTAGCCGTGACATCCTTTGAGAAAGACCTTGCTCAACTCTCCCTCCTGGAGAGAAATCAGGATCCGGGTTGACTGCATGTTGCTTTCCTCTACTGGTCATATTAATATTGACCTTTGGAAGTTCATCTTTTTGCACAGCAGGTTTCTTTTTCTTGAAACATCTCATCTTGGGTTTTGACGTCTCAATGGAAAGTCTCTGAAATACGGAAACTCTTGGTGGTTCAGCTTTGGAACAACCGCATTCTGTCAATACAGCCTTAATGTGCCTTTCACGCGCGCAATGAGGCTTCGTTTCTCGAGCAACCCTTTTTCGTGATTTATTAGTTTGATAGTACAGCTCATCATTATCATGATTCGAGCAACCTATCTTTTGTCTTTGAGGCTTGTTAACATGCACAGGACGACTTGTCGTCGCTTCTGAGCGATCCAAGGTTGAATACTTAAATCCACCCCTTGTAGGGATAGAGTTTTCACAGGCCCTAAACAAGAGTGAATTAGTATTTTTCTCGTTTTGGGTTTGTTTTGTCCTGATTGGAGGATATTTACGACCCCCAGTGTAAGAAACCACTAAGAGTTTATTCGCTAGATCCGAGTGTTCTTTGATTGGGGTTTTGCCTCGTTCATCAGGTAAATGACCAAGACGATCCGCCATCGTGACTTTGAATTTTAACAGGTCAGAACTAACCCAAGGCTTCACTGGTAATGAAATAGGCATAGTTGTAGTAGACGGACCAGGAGCGGACGTTGACGGGGTCGGAAGAGTGCTTTTGTGAACTTTCTCCTGGCCGCGGCAGGGGTGAGTGTCGCGGTCAAACAGTGTACCACGACAGTGGAGACTGTTGCGGTTGGAAGAAGTGCCATTGCAGTTATGACTGTCGTGGTCAAAGGTCTTGTCACGGTTGAAGGAACTACCGTGGTAGTATGAGCTGCCGCGATTGAAAGAGGAATCTTTCTGATCTAGTTCTTGTGCACGTTTAGTTTTGGGAATCCAGACTTTACAGTTCTTTGGTGATTTTTCAAACACCATTTCTTTCTTCCCTTCTTCCATTCGTTAACGAAGGGTACGGGTACGAGCGGCGTTTTCACGACGCTTTTGTATACGTTCTTTGAGGGTTGAACGAGCCCTTTTGACGAGGGTTCATTCCTCCGTTGTGACTTGTGCAGAAATGTGAGTGGTTTGCCGTTGAGGTAACTGGCTTGTTCGTTTCTTCCTCGACTCTAGGTCCGCATAATAGTGAACCCCGTCGGTTTGTTCTAAGACCTTTGCTAATTGACGAGCACGGTGCTGACGTTGTCTCTGACGAGCTTTCTTCGTCAATACTAGTAAGATTTGGTTCGATGACTCCTTAACTGGGGAAGGGTCATTTGGAGCAGATATGTTGCAAGCAGAATCTTTAGCAATGATCGGACGAGAGTCTTCACCCAAAGTTTTCATTGGAGTTAAAGATCGGAAAACCTTCTTAGAAGACGAAATCTTCCTGAATTTGCGTGTCGAGGAAGATTTGGATGATGATGATGATAGATACTCCTCAAACTTCGCTTGATTGAACTCATATTTGATCTCTTCATTGATCACGATCTTGATCGGCTGCGACACTACGGCCTCGGTAGCGAGACCGTTGGCTCCCACTGTGGTCGTCAGTTTGTTTTTACCAAAAGTCATTTTCATTGTTGATTCTATTAAAACTTCAATTGTTTATAGTGATTTATAATGAAAAATAAGAAAATTACAACTTTCTCGAAAAATAACACAAAAATCATTTATCAACTTCTGCTTCGTGGGACTTTGCCTGTGCCGGGAGTGCTTTGGCTCGTGGACCACCAAATCACAGATTATGAAGGCTTTAAGGATTCTTTCTTCGTTTATCGAAGTAAGAATTTGAAGTGAATACCTTATCGATGTAAGATGTTCACTCTTCCAAAGATCAAGCCAGAGCTTAGATCTTTAGGAATCACTAAAAGATTTAAAAGCGTTTGTGAGGAATGAAAACTCTCTCTCTTGCTCAAATTCACCAAAAGCTTAAGCTTCTCTGCTCCAATCTGCTCTTCTTTTGGATTCGTGTGTAGGAAGGTATTTATAGGGATAGGGGTGTATAACAGTGGAAATGGAAGCAAACTGAATGACCACTTGCAATCTCTTTGGGCGCGTCAGTCTACACTGCTGTGGCCATTATCGCGTCAGTGTAAGCTGGCGTGGCCAAAGAGGCAGTTTTGACCACGTTCAGCCCCTTTTTGCAACTGTCTTTCCATGACTTTAAAACCACGAAATGGTACTTTTCTCGGCGTATAACCATCCCTCCACGTTAACACACGTTCTCCTTCTGATATGCCGCCACGTGGACTCTCAAAAAAGACGTTAAAACCGTCAGTAAATCTCATAGGAGGTTGCTGTTTGTGCGTCACCATATCCTGCCGCGTACAAACGCGTCACGACACGCTGCCACGCCTAAGCGAGTCACGACGCACTGCCGTGCTTTAGCGCGTCACCATACACTGTCGCGCTAATGCATGTCAGTCGTTGGCTGTTGCGTTAACGTGTGTCGGTTCATGTTATTTTATCTGTTCCTTTGCTTCTTTTGGTTTTGGATAATCCCCTCTGACTTAGAAAATGACATGCATCATCCTCTTTTTGTATTGAGCGATATTTTGATATCTATAAATATTTTTTGACGCCTACAGTAATAGCCTTAGATTTTGTAAGATCAGAGAAAAATCTTGCAGATCGCTTAACTAAAGGCTTATCTAGGGCAGTGGTCCTAGAATCATCGAGGGGGATGAGATTAATCCCATAAGAAAAAAATCACTATAGTGGTAACCTAACCTCACAGAGGTTCAATGGGTAGAAACAAACTAGATGAGTGATTAATTGTGAGGAGCACTGAATTTATTTGCACCCATCCCTAGGATGATCAGTGCTCATAAAAAGTGTAGGCGTATAAAACTGCTCATAGGTCCCTTAACACAGCTCGGCACGGTGATTCAACAAACCAACGAACCATCGGGCGACATATCCAAACACGAGCGTCAGTCCACAACGCCGAAGCCACGTGACATGCAACGAAGCGGATTAACGAGGCGACGAGGTTAACGAATCGCACGCGAGCAACGGAATGCATCCATTCGCGTGCGGAATCAAGCCAACGGTTCGGGGAGTCAACGAGTCATCCAACCATAGAACGGATTCGAACTCAAACACCAAGGCGGATTTACTGCCAAATCGGGATCCGGACACCAAATCAGAGTCCAGATCAACAGTAAAAACCATAAAACCGGACAACGGACAACACGGCACAACACCTGGAGGACTTGTCCAAAACCGAGCCACCTCTAGGTGGCTTGGTGGCTGAGCCACCAATTGGTGGCCGGCCAGATCTGTGCCAAGGCATAGATCTGAGTGCCTATAAATAGGACTTGAGGGCTCATTTGTGAAGGGTTGGAATTTTTGACGAAAGGCATAGATCTGAGTGCCTATAAATAGGACTTGAGGGCTCATTTGTGAAGGGTTGGAATTTTTGACGATGAAGCTTTGCTGGATTGAAGGCTCAAAACTTAAAAAGATTGAAGCTTTGGAACTTTGAAGACTTGTTCTTTCAGATCCAGTGCTCGGCGATCATCCACGTCAAATAAGGCAGGAGTTCGAGAGGGATCGGATCTAAAATCTACGCAGTTACCCTCCGGATCAAAGCTTGGCCTTTGATCTCGAGAAGGCTACTATTTCCTTGGTGAAATAGTACCCCCCGGCTGTTATTTCCTTCATGAGATAACACCCGCTATACTGTGTAGATCCGACCGGATCTAGATCACGCGGTAGTCCACGGATTAACCCCGGCGCAGGCGAAGAACCCACAAAAGCGAGTGACCACAAAACAGGAGCTCGCGATTTGTTCAAGGAAAGTTGTAATTTTTATTTCTTTTTTGATCTCGTTGTAACCGGATCTTAAAAAAGACCGGATCTTTGTAACCGATGGAATCAATGAAGAAAGTAATTTTTCCCGTGAACAATCTGGCAACCACAGTGGGAGCCACCGATCTCGCTGCCGAGATCGTTGCGTCGCAGCCGCGGATCTCAATATCGGTCGAGGAGGAGGTCGAGTATGAATTCGACCAGCAAAAATTCGAGGAGTATCTGTCATTCTCGTCCGGATCCACCTACCCTCGCAAGTCCAAGAAGTTCTCCTCCAGGAGAAAAGTTCATTGGTAAGCCGCCAACGAACGAATGGGTCCGTGTCAAACGGAATCGTTCGATACTCGAAGAGCGCATTCTCAAGCGCCGCGCAATGTCAGTGCAAGCACGGGCTCAAGTCCAGGAAGCCCGTAGAAGGCTACAGAAGGAAGTGGCCAAGAAGCCGCCACCAACCCGCCAAGTCTGGAGGCCGAAGTCTGAAGTGGCGATTCAGGCTAAAAAGCAACCATTGCAGCCTCCAGCCAAAGTTCAACCTCCGGCGAACCAAGCTAGATCGCCGAGAATTCCCATAGTTACTCTGGGGGATCATGCAGAATCATTCCGAAGAAAGAAGCCAATTTTGGAGCGCCTCGGTCCAATTCACGATGAGAGAGGCAAAGCTCCAGTTCAAGATCGTTTGGACCCGATGAAGAAGCCCCGAACGACTCAACATGCTGGGGGTCGCCACCACCTTCAACATGACATGGAATTCACGGTAGCTGCGCGTGCTAATTTGCGCATCGTAGTCCAGGAGCCCGCTGAGAACTCACGCCCAAAAAGGCATATTTCGAGGCACGTGACTCTTGAAGGCCCAAAGAAGGCAGTTCACTCTCAGAAGGAAACATTATCATCTGATGACGATAATGATATACCTGAGAAGTCGTGCCAACACACGATAGGTCAAACAGACGAATTGTACTATCGTGTTGGGGGTACGAGTAAAACCAGGAAGAGGAGTCCCCGAGAACTGGAAACTCAATGCCCCTGTTCTAAACTCATTCAGGCAGTATTGTCTGAGTGCAACTGCATCAAGGCGGTCCCTGAAAGAGTTTCGGTTTTTGAAAGGCTCAGTGCCGAAACGCCAGAACCAAGACCTAGGCGTTTCCAACGAAGAAGAAGAGTAGTCGAAGATGGAGAATTTCCGAGGGTCACCACTAACATGACCAGCAAGGGGACATCGGCACAGGATAATCTCGAGTCGATTCTGAAAGCGCCCCGGCGTATAACCCGTATACAGTCCGTGTAAGGATCATAAAATTTTGATAAAATAAATCTTCTGGTATTTTAAAATATTCAATTATTATTTTTAAAAAGAGTATTTGTATTTTACCGGCCTTCCGTAGGGAATGGCCCACAAATATCCATATGTATCAATTCTAAGACATCCGAAGATCTGTTGGCACCTTAAAAAGAGTATTTGTATTTTACCAGCCTTCTAGAATTTTCTATGATTTAAAAATCTGATTTTTATATTTATTAATAATTTGGATAATTATAAATTAAATAGTTACGGTGAAAACTTTCAAATAAATAATAATAATTGTTATTATTATCATTGTAAATTTCTTTCAAGGATTTTTCCTAATTATTTCTATTTCCCCTATTTATTTCTTTTATTTGTAAATTAATACCTATTAAACCCTAACCTTAACCCTAAGCATATAAATAAAACCCTCTTCCTCTCTCTTTACCCAGCCGCCAGAGAACCCATTTTCCCCTTCTCTCTCCTCTTCATCTCTCTTTCGTTCTCTTTCTCAGAACCGCCCAACGCCTGAGTCCACCTCGCCACTTTCCGTCGCCGCACCACCACCTTCTCACCGTCCCCTCATCGCCTTAAGCCACTAGAACCTCCCCTCTTCCACCCCCTCGAGCTCCCTCCACCACCACGACCAACAATCATCACCGCCATCATCAACCCCCACCGCCGCTCTCCCCTACTCATCCTCGTCGCCGTCATCACTCCTCCTTACCGATCCTCCTTGGTCTCCACCCCGAGCTCCTTCTCCGCTCCTACCAAGCAGACGTCGTTCATCCTCCGACCGAGCCCAGATCCGACGACCTACGATCGCCACCCGCCATCGCTGCCATCACCCTCTCGACGGCAAGCATTTTTGTCTTGCTTTTGTTAAATTCATTCTCAATATTATTAGTATGCAAGCATTTTTGTCTTGCTTTTGTTAAATTCGTTCTCAATATTATTAGTATGCGAGCATTTCTTATCTTTTCAATTCTTTTACTTTTCCATAAACTTCAATACATGCACATAATAGGAGCTTGATTACCATCTTTAAGCAAGCATCTCTTCCCTTTATTATTTTTATTAATTATTTTGATCTGTCAAATTTTGATTCTTATTTGATTTTGGTTCTGGTTGAAATATCGATTTAAGTTCATCAATAAGGGAAATCAAAGCTTGATGTGTGTGAAGTGATTGAACGAATTTTTTTTCTTTTACTTGAGACAAATCATAACCGTGCATAAAGCACAATATCAATTGGAAGTAAGAATTCAGATTTGCTACACTGCGCTATTTATCTCTTTATTATTTTTTTTATTTGTATAAACATTTTTTTGAATTCAGATTTGCTACACTGCGCTATTTATCTCTTTATTATTTTTTTTATTTGTATAAACATTTTTTTTATAACCTTAGCAATCGCATACACCCAATACAAAAATGTGGTTTACTTTAGTACATCAATCTAAAGATGAAAAGTTGTAAGCTATCAAATCATGTAAGTTTTGAGACAAATCATAACCGTGCATAAAGCACAATATCAATTGGAAGTAAGAATTCAGATTTGCTACACTACGCTATTTATCTCTTTATTATTATTTTTATTTGTATAAACATTTTTTTATAACCTTAGCAATCGCATACACCCAATGCAAAAATGTGGTTTACTTTAGTACATCAATCTAAAGATGAAAAGTTGTAAGCTATCAAATCATGTAAGTTTAAAGATGTAAAGTTTTGTTATTGAATCAAGACTTGGTCACCCTCTTTTTGTCTCTGATTAGAGTCCAACCTGCTCCTTCGACTCTAAATTTTCATGCCTAATATAATTGTTATTATTAATTTCTGTTAACCATTAATTTGGACTGACTAACCAAATCTCACTTTGGAAGTTTTGCCATTCTTCTACCTCTTAGACACATGCTGGTGGTAACTCATCCCCATTGTGCATACATCTTAGAAACATAGCATAGGTATGCAACAACTATAAGTAATAAAGTGATAAAACAACTATTATTTAGTTTGCTTGTATAGTTACATAATGTAGTATGTGTATCTTGTGACACTTTTAATCTCAGAAGGTGATGGATTCAACATGTATATAACAATAGCAGCCTCATGTATATATATTATTTTCTTTAATGCACTGGCTAGCTAATACAGATGCAAATCTTTTCTTTTGATTCCTTCTATTATAGTTATGTATCCTGATATTAGAACATACATTATAGACACTAAAGTCCTTATAACTTTCTCTTATCTTGAAGTTGAAATCATGGTCATCAGTTGGTTAAGGATTTCTTGCTTCACTTAACTATATTTCACTTCGGTTTTATTGTACACCAAATTCAAAATTTTCCATAGAATCACCATCCGTTCCACATCCTGTACCATCTATGATGCATATGCTTGAGACTGCCTCTCAAACTTACCCAAGAGTTTAATTTGCGATTATTTTTCGTGAGTAGAACTTCGTCGCTCCAGTCTTTATCATTGTTTGAAATATTTATTCTATTCCTGGAAAAAAAAAATTTTCCACGGTGGTGAACTAGTTCATTTAGAAGCAATTGGTAATTCCTTCGTGGGCACTCATCTGTTAGTTATTTTATTCTGGATGACATGCACACTTAACTTCCATCTCCACTTTAAATCGAATATTTGAAATCAGAAGCATGATCTAGTGACATCGACCATATGATAGATGAATAATCGATTTGTACTTGTTATGAATTTATTGTGCTTGACCTTGTTTGGATTATTCCCTCGACGTACTCATCTCTCATATTGTGGGTTTCTAAATCTTACCTCCTTTTTTGTATAGGGTATAAGAAGTATGCTTTACGGTAGACCTTGGTTGATATCTATGTTTAGAAAGTTCTTTAATTGAGTTGTCATGTTTAGAAACTTCCTTTAGCATGTAATTGATATCCATGTTTAGAAACATTAGACGATGCACCCATCTTGATTTGACATGTTTTGGGTCACGTTTATTTTCATAGTTTTACAGAAGTCGTCCCACAGTAATTCTGTGGTTAGTGCACAACATTTCATGCACAGTCATATAAAATTTAATCGACAAACATGGGGTTTAAACATTCCTTTATCATCTTTAATTTAGTTTTCATCTTATTTTGATTTATAAGAGTAGCATTTTTTTTTTATCACGGAAAAATTTAGAATATATCTTTTCTTTATATCTACCACTTATACTTGTACGTGCATAATTTCCTCATTTTACATGCTTGCTGGGAGTTTTCTGACTCCCCTGGGGTTTGCATACCCCAGACTTGGGAATTGTTCTTTCTTCGCAGGACCAAGAGAACTTTAAGGAATTTATATACATGAAAATATTCTTCTCTAATTCAAATAACATGTAAAAATTAAGAATAATGTGTTTTTTTTAAGCTTTGTGATAGATTTGGCATGCACGGTATGGACCTGGATGAAGTATGGATGTTGTATATTTGATATTGTAGTGTATAGAACTTTTAGGAGTTAATATTTAGAGATTTACAATTTGAGATATATGGTATATACGAGGGTTTTCTTGTTTGGATTATTCCCTCGACGTACTCATCTCTCATATTGTGGGTTTCTAAATCTTACCTCATTTTTTGTATAGGGTATAAGAAGTATGCTTTACGGTAGACCTTGTTTGATATCTATGTTTAGAAAGTTCTTTAATTGAGTTGTTATGTTTAGAAACTTCCTTTAGCATGTAATTGATATCCATGTTTAGAAACATTCCTTTATCATCTTTAATTGTCACGCTCCAAATTATCACGTTTTGGACCCGGGGCGTGACAAGGTTTTATTGGTATCAGAGCCAGGTTAGATAACTGACTCTCATCCTGTACATAACTATTGGATCTTTCAAAATAGAAATAGGAGTCTGAGCATGTATAATATTAGGGTCGTTCCCTCTTACAATATCTTTTTGCGCTTACTCCTTTGATTCCGCATCCAAATTCATATCTAACTTAACAGTTAATTCTTTTAATTTAGTTTTCATCTTATTTTGATTTATAAGAGTAGCATTTTCTTTTATCACTGAAAAATTTAGAATATAACTTTTCTTTATATCTACCACTTATACTTGTACGTGCATAATTTCCTCATTTTACATGCTTGCTGGGAGTTTTCTGACTCCCCTGGGGTTTGCATACCCCAGACTTGGGAATTGTTCTTTCTTCGCAGGACCAGGATCATCTAAATTTTTACCATTTAGCTCCAGCTAGTTCATGCGAATGAACTTGGATGTTCTTTATGTGGTAAGTAATCAGGATATTAATAGACTTGAAAACTTTTCAGTTACCTCTAGCTAGACTAGTATCTTAGCACCGTTAGGTCATGTGAGAGGAATGTTTTTAAGCTTAACTCGAGGTAGATATGCATGTAAGGAAAATCCATCTGGTGACGTATGTGCAATTGATTATTTAGATTATAAATTCTGAATGTGGTTCGTGCTTGATAATGTGCAGGGTATCCAAGAATGAGAAATCATGTGGATGATATTGAGGGTATATATTGGAAACTTGATTTTGTGAGATAACAGCCCTATAAAGTTAAGTAATTGATTTGAAGATATTATATGATTATGTACCCGATATATGATCGAGATAATACATGATGCTTGATATCTAGAAGAATATATTAATACTTGAGAAGTGCCACCGAACTATGATTCCAACCACATGTCTATAAGTTTAGTCTATAAGTTTAAGAACTACAAGGACAAAAAAAAAATCATGAAAGGTCTCAGGGTAAGATCTACCAGTTTTATATTAGTATCAAATTATCTTATGTTATACATGTTTATGATGCCATAGTGTTGAATGTCAAGTGAGTCCTTCAAGACACCATTGTAACATTGATATTGGGATACATGTTTTAGTGAGAGGGGGCTCGTGATCTTCCTCCACTGGATTGTGATTGGGGGTGGTCCTAAGGGTGACGATCCTTAGGACCAAACTTGGAAAAAAATTGGTTTACATGTATCACGTCTTGAGTGATCTCGCAGGGGATTCATACTATGGAGAGTCATTCCAATAACCTTATGGCATGTGGTATGAGATATATACGACGATAATCTAGATTGGGTACCATATATATTCATTTCTGGTAGAGCTTTTGCTTCTCGTGTGCTTGGATTAAATTCCGAGGACGGAATTTGTTTTAAGGGGGGTAGAATGTAAGGATCATAAAATTTTGATACTAGTCAAAATAAATGTTCTGGAATTTTAAAATATTCAATTATTATTTTTAAAAAGAGGATTTGTATTTTACCGGCCTTCTAGAATTTTCTATGATTTAAAAATCTGATTTTTATATTTATTAATAATTTGGATAATTATAAATTTAATAGTTACGGTGAAAACTTTCAAATAAATAATAATAATTGTTATTATTATCATTGTAAATTTCTTTCAAGGATTTTTCCTAATTATTTCTATTTCCCCTATTTATTTCTTTTATTTGTTAATTAATACCTATTAAACTCTAACCTTAACCCTAAGCATATAAATAAAACCCTCTTCCTCTCTCTTTACCCAGCCGCCAGAGAACCCATTTCCCCTTCTCTCTCCTCTTCATCTCTCTTTCGTTCTCTTTCTCAGAACCGCCCAACGCCTGAGTCCACCTCGCCACTTCCCGTCGCCGCACCACCACCTTCTCACCGTCCCCTCATCGCCTTAAGCCACTAGAACCGCCCCTCTTCCACCCCCTCGAGCTCCCTCCACCACCACGACCAACAATCATCGCCTCCATCTTCACCACCACCTCTTGCCGACCTGCCACCACGAGCTCCGACAAATCCTCAAGTCGCTCGCCGTCAACCACCCTCAGCCCTGTCGACCTCCGTCGAGTCTCCAGAAGCTCCGGTTCGTCACCGCCGTGAGCTCCCTTGCCAGCTCGACCGCCCTTAGCCCCATGCCGCCAGCGAACCCTCTCGACGGCAAGCATCATTTGCCTCAATTATTGTTATCATTATTTTTCATAATCGGCAAGCATTCATTCCTTCCTTGTTTAAAATTTCTTGAAATCATCTTGAGTATTCTCATCTATGCCATTTATTACGTTTTTGATTTCATTAGTTGTCTCATTAAGCATGCTCTTGTTTATGTAGGGAGAGCGATATTTCTAGTTACATATTTTAACCAAAGTTTTAGTGCTTGTATACGTACCGATGATTGGTGTGGTCGATGAGCATACCCGTGTTTCTAAATGAGGGTATAAAGGTTGCCCGATAGATTATGTCTATTAAAGGAATACAAGGGATGTGGTATATTTCTTTCCTGTTGATGAAAAACAAGTAACGAAAACCGAAAATGTATTAAGGGTTTAGTGGGGACTTAACCTAGCCTGTAGGCTTTTACTATCACATATTAACTGCAATGATGGTTGACGATAACTGTGGACTAGGGAGTGTTTCAAAGGTGAAGCCAGGGTTGGGTAAAGGTTAATCATGACTTCCATGAATTACCATTAGGATAGATATCATATAAAACATATAGGCTGTGCGGGAAGATTTTATGTCAAAAGCAGCACTTAAGGATGTGTTGGATAAACATGACCATGGTTGTCTAGATGATTGGTAATTAAGGATTAATGTTTTCTAGGCTAGATAGTTGCTGAGTTGGCGTAAAGAGTTACCAGCAGAGAGCTTAATACTAACGGCAAATGTTAGACGACATAAAAGAGAGGTTGGAAAACAAGGCAGAAGGTAAAAGTGGTAGAGAAGGATTAACCTCATACCTTGCCTTTTAATGGTATTTCTATTATTGTTTCTGGCTCTTCAAAGAGAGAGATAAATTAGTTACATTATCACTTTTGCAAGTAAGCAATCTTTTGCTGGCAACTTTTCTGTTATTGAATCAAGACTTGGTCACCCTCTTTTTGTCTCTGATTAGAGTCCAACCTGCTCCTTCGACTCTAAATCTTCATGCCTAATATAATTGTTATTATTAATTTCTGTTAACCATTAATTTGGACTGACTAACCAAATCTCACTTTGGAAATTTTGCCATTTCTTCTACCTCTTAGACACATGCTGGTGGTAACTCATCCCCATTGTGAATACATCTTAGAAACATAGCATAGGTATGCAACAACTATAAGTAATAAAGTGATAAAACAACTATTATTTAGTTGCTTGTATAGTTACATAATGTAGTATGTGTATCTTGTGACACTTTTAATCTCAAAAGGTGATGGATTCAACATGTATATAACAATAGCAGCCTCATGTATATATATTATTTTCTTTAATGCACTGGCTAGCTAATACAGATGCAAATCTTTTCTTTTGATTCCTTCTACTATAGTTATGTATCCTGATATTAGAACATACATTATAGACACTAAAGTCCTTATAACTTTCTCTTATCTTGAAGTTGAAATCATGGTCATCAGTTGGTTAAGGATTTCTTGCTTCACTGAACTATTTTTCACTTCGGTTTTATTGTACACCAAATTCAAAATTTTCCATAGAATCACCATCCGTTCCACATCCTGTACCATCTATGATGCATATGCTTGAGACGGCCTCTCAAACTTACCCAAGAGTTCAATTTGCGATTCTTTTTCGTGAGTAGAACTTCGTCGCTCCAGTCTTTATCATGGTTTGAAATATTTATTCTATTCCTGGAAAAAAAAATTTCCACGGTGGTGAACTAGTTCATTTAGAAGCAATTGGTAATTCCTTCGTGGGCACTCATCTGTTAGTTATTTTATTCTGGATGACATGCACACTTAACTTCCATCTCCACTTTAAATCGAATATTTGAAATCAGAAGCATGATCTAGTGACATCGACCATATGATAGATGAATAATCGATTTGTACTTGTTATGAATTTATTGTGCTTGACATACATGACTTTATGGAAAAATTATTGTTGATTGATCACCTAATTGTCTTCCAATAGGCGAGACTGTGCATGAAGACGACTCCTGTTAAAAATATGATTTATAAGCGTGCTTTCATAGCATGACTATGCTCTCGATATCGATATCCCGATATGAGATTTTTCCTTGGCTATTACTATTATAGCATCGACTAGACGATGCACCCATCTTGATTTGACATGGTTTGGGTCACGTTTATTTTCATAGTTTTACAGAAGTCGTTCCACAGTAATTCTGTGGTTAGTGCACAACATTTCATGCACAGTCATATAAAATTTAATCGACGAACATGGGGTTTATAAAGGGGAATTAGACGAAGAATATAACATGTATATAAACGGGCATATGCGCATTCCTGATATCCTGAGTTATATATATACATGGGCCAAAGAGCCAATTCTTGACTTGAAGCCGTGTTCCCGGGATGGTTTACGGGGAACCGATTTATATACATGAAAATATTCTCCTCTAATTCAAATAACATATAAAAATAAGAATAATGTGTTTTTATGCTTTGTGATAGATTTGGCATGCACGGTATGGACCTGGATGAAGTATGGATGTTGTATATTTGATATTGTAGTGTATAAAATTTTTAGGAGTTAATATTTAGAGATTTACAATTTGAGATATATGGTATATACGAGGGTTTCCTTGTTTGGATTATTCCCTCGACGTACTCATCTCTCATATTGTGGGTTTCCAAATCTTACCTCATTTTTTGTATAGGGTATAAGAAGTATGCTTTACGGTAGACCTTGGTTGATATCTATGTTTAGAAACTTCTTTAATTGAGTTGTCATGTTTAGAAACTTCCTTTAGCATGTAATTGATATCCATGTTTAGAAACATTCCTTTATCATCTTTAATTTAGTTTTCATCTTATTTTGATTTATAAGAGTAGCATTTTTTTTTATCACGAAAAAATTTAGAATATATCTTTTTTTTATATCTACCACTTATACTTGTACGTGCATAATTTCCTCATTTTACATGCTTGTTGGGAGTTTTCTGACTCCCCTGGGGTTTGCATACCCCAGACTTGGGAATTGTTCTTTCTTCGCAGGACTAAGAGTACTTTAAGGATTAAGACCAGCGATAGTGATCACCTTCTCTCTCTTCACTCTCTCAGCTTCAGTTATTTAGTCTTTCTTGTAATCACTTGTGGTACTCCAAAGTCTTTTCAGAGTTTCTTTATCTATCTAGTTCCTTTGTTATTTTAGTTGCATGCTCTATGTAATAGTTCTTTTAGCAATATATCTGTATACAGGATGATCCAGAGGCGTGAATGTAACCGTATGGTTGCATTGCCGACCGAGTCACGCTCCAAATTATCACGTTTTGGACCCGGGGCGTGACAGTCCGAAACCATCAAATGAGCAACTTATGGTAGGGTTCGAACAAGACTACCTTCAGAAGATGAAGAATCTGATGCAGGCTCCGCGGTCGCATCAGATAATACGGTATCCAGCGAGGGACAACCCCGCGAGGCACTTATGATAAGTGCGGAACAAGTGGCCAAGATGCTTGAAGAGGCCATGGCTAAACAACAGGAGGCCTTTAGGTTCGAAATGCAGATGGCCATGCAGAACATGAGAGAAATGCATGACCAACAAATCCAAGCATTGACGAACCAGCAAGGCGAGCCAAGTCATCGTAACCAGGTTAATCTGGAAGATGAGGACAAAAATGCAAATGAGACTCATAATGCCAATAATCCTCCCGTCAATGCAGGGGGTGGTAATGAGAATGCTAGCAAAAATACAGGTGAAAACTTGAAGATCAAGAACCTCGAGAGCAAAATCAATACATTGATTTCCATTCAAGAGATGAAGAAAACAGGCATTCCTTGTCCATACCCAAGAGAATGAGAATCGATCCCATATCCGGCGAAGTTCAATCTAATTAACTTCACACCGTTTAATGGGATGGGTTCACCCACTCAGCATTTAATTTACTTCAAATCGCACCTAGGGGTTATCTCTGGTAATGAGCCTCTGATGGTACGGTCCTTCGTTGGCACTCTTCGTGGAGCCGCCTTCGATTGGTATCGTCGCCTCAAACTAGGAAGCGTGAATAGCTGGGACGACATGGAGACTAAATTCCTCGCTAATTTCTTCGATGATGACACAGAGATATCCATCGGGTCGTTGCTTGACGAGAAACAGAAAGACGGAGAATTGGTTGACACCTTCGTCAAAAGGTTCCGAAACAAGGCAATGAACTGTCAGGACCCGATCACCGAGGAGTTTATTCTCCAGACTTGCCACAACAACCTCGCATTGGATGTGTTAGAAGCAATGGGGACAGCACCGTCCAAGACATGGAAGGACTTGAAAGTCCGAGGAGAGCAAGCCGAGCGATTCCTCAGAAAGAAGAAGGCGGAAAGAGGCCAACAGGCGACGAATGCTCCGCAACAGAATTTTGTCCCACGGGGGAAAGGTAAGGCACACGCTAATGCAGTTGATGCTAATCAAACTTTCCAATTGCAACCTCAGCAACAGCCGCAGCAACAAGCACCACAACAATCTCGGGGGCAATGGCAACAACGGCCTCAGAAGCAGAAATCTTCGGAGCCGAGGTTTCCTAAAGTGTATTCCTTCAAAGATGATGAAGTTCCCGACATCTTTAAGTACATGTTGGAGAATAACAAAATCCAGCTGTCGGCGATTGTGGATCAAGAGGGGGCTAGCAATGATACGGGTGTATCTTCTCTTCGGAAAAACGATCCTCATGGGAGCTTGAGGATAGGTAATTCTCATGATATCTTGAGAATAGTAGTATGAAGCGACACGGCGGAGCACAGGTGGAAGCGTGGAACGAGACGGCGAGCAGCAGATTCGAAGAATCCAGATTTCAGCTCGTGAGTCGACTCATACGGTACATGAGTCGACTCATCAGGTTGAGTCGACTCATGTCTGTAATGAATCGACTCACGAAACCCAGCCGTTTTGTCAAAAGCTTCTGCTCGGTCGACTCATCTCAGTCATGAGTCGACTCATCGAGGTTTCCTGGGCAGACTTGGTTTCTGTTTTGAAGGAATTCTAGTTGCGTTTGGTTTTGGTTATTTACCAGATTGCCACCATGTTGCAAACCCTATAAATAGGGACTGTTTAGGGTTCTAAACAGGGGGGAGAGGCCAAGATGTAGATCTAAAGGGTTTTAGGTCTAAGTGAGATCCTAATCAAAAGGATTAGGGTTTAGATTGTGAGGTATGAGATCTTTTAGGTCAGAGAGTTTAATCAAGAGAGATTAGATTCTAGATTGAGATTTGGAGAGCTTGTTCTTCAATTCTAGAGTGAGATTGTGAGGGAGAGATTGTAATCTTTTGTTCTTCATAATCTAGAGAAGGTATTTTCCTTCGCCAAACTGAATTGTTCTTGTGTTTTGGTCGTCCTTTTCTCAACCCACCTTTTGGTAATTCCGCGACCAAAGGGTGCTCGCACGGCAACTCGTATCAAGCAAAGTGACAGATCCGAAGTATTGCACATACCATAGAGCGGTCCATCACCCTACCAAGTCGTGCTACCACCTCAAGGACAAGATCCAGGCGCTAATTGATGTAGGCGTCATAACCCCGAAGCCGTTCAAGAATGTTGGAGCAAATGCGGTGTCAATCAGCTTTGGATCGGTGCCCATAACATGGTTCAAACCAGAGCGCATCACCAAAGTAGGAATGAAGACAGTGAACGATGACCCACATGGACAGCGCCAAAAAGGACTTGTGCCACACACAGCCCCAAACGGCGAAATCCTATGGGTTCATCCCGATCTCATTGAAGATGAACAGTGGGCGACTTCCTCGAGAAGAAAGGGCAAAGGCAAGTCCTGCAAAGCTACATCCGCAATCTTTGAGGAGGATGGCGATGAAGCTCCTACTTTCCCGCTCTCTGAAGAAGAAAAAGAAGTCTTCGCCACTAGAAGCGGAAATGAGTATCACTACATTTATCCGCCACCTAGTGATTAGGGGGTGAATAAACGGGGACCAGCCAAAACTCTCACGGAGATGGGGGTGATTACAAGTCCTACACCGGGCGAAGAAGCTCGAAGACAGCCGGTGAATAAGCCGAAAGAGAAGAATCCCCAGGAGGTTCAGAATCCGAAGCAATCTCGTTTCAGTCGCCCGATTGGAAGAGACAAACCAGAAAGCTCGAAGACTCCGCAAGTCTTCGATATAATGGCTCAACTAGCCAACATTCCAGCACGGATAACGCTGTATGAGTTGCTGCGGTTGTCCAAGGAAACCAGGGAGGCCTTGCAAGAAGCTTTGGCCAATTCAGAGGTGTTTCTGACTCAAATCAAGTCGGTGCCTGAAGAGTCAGAACCGCTGAGTCAACACTGCAATATAGCGACTAAGAACCTTCCCTGCATTACTTTCACCAAAGAGGATATGCAGACGAAGAATTCGAACCACGATCGACCGCTATACTTCATCGGGTACATCGGCTCCAGCAAAGTCAACCGAATCCAAGTGGATCCGGGTTCTGCTGTGAGTATTATGCCGCTTCGCTTGATGCACTTCCTTGGTATTCCAGTTAGCAAGTTAGCATCCACAGGCACTGTTATCTATGGATTCAACACTAGCGGGTCAAGACCCTTGAGTAAAATCCGGGTAAAGTGTCAAATGGGAGATTTGAAGACAGAAGTCACATGTTATGTGATCGATGCCAAAACTTCATATAACTTACTATTGGGTCGGCCTTGGATCCATAGTAATGTTATAATTCCCTCCACACTCCATCAGTGTTTAAAGTATGTCGACACTGATAATAAGGTTAGGACGGTGGTCGCGGATAAGCAACCATTCAAAGGGTATGAGAATTATTTCACTGATTCTCTCCTTTATGGTAGTGAATCCGATACCGAATCATTGGCCCATGGCACGGACAGCGGAGAAGAAGCTGATACCGAAGCCGGATTTGATTACAATGGAGGTTATGTTTTAAACGACATTGTACCCTTTGTAATCAACCTTGACGATGAACAAACGTCAGAGGGCAGTTGTAACTGGCAACTTGCCAATAATGAAATAAATAACAATTTAGAGTACTCTCTGTCTCTTGATGATGTGATAAAAGAATTGTATGATAATCCTGATTTGTATATGCCGCTTCGATCGTCCTATGTAACAAAGGAACACCTCCAGCATTCTTTCGGAACAACCATGGTCATCCCGAACAAGATAAGAGGTGCAAAAGAAGTGATTTACGGTAAAGGAAAAATCTCTCCATTACCAGATCATTTCTTAACGGAAGATGAGAATGATGACAAACCTGGTCGGCATTTATCTAAGTATAGTCCAGAAGCGCGCAAGCTCATGGAAAAATAGGGATATGATTTCACACTCGGAGAAGGTTTATACTTCGATCGAGGTCCTCGTACTCCAGCCAAAGCGGCATATGTACCAAAAGGAAAACCCGATGATTATTATAAATACGGACGAGGGTTAGGGTATGAATCTTCTTCAAAAGACGAATGCTGCTGGTTAATCAATAACCAATCATCTAAGCAATACAAAGATGGAAATTCGTCAGATTCCTCGGAATGGGATTCCGGTACAAGTCTGGGGGAAGCTTTCAAAGCCCTAATGGCGAACATGGCTACAGCTGATCCGTCCACAATGGAGAATGATGATCAAATGTCAACATGGGAAGACCCGTGGGTTCATCACCTGAACATGCAGTATGGTGATAGGTTCGAACAGAGAGAACCCCCCACTGAAGATAAAATAGTCCAAGTTAACATGGGTGACGAAGCTAACCCAAAGCCTATATTCATCAGCGATAGTCTTCTCTCAAATGAGAAGGAGGAATTAATTGCTCTCATCGGGGAATATATTGACGTCTTCGCGTGGAACTATGAAGATATGCTAGGGCTTGACCCCAATGTGGCAATGCACCACCTCGATATCAAGCCGGATGCCAAACCTGTCAAACAACAGCAAAGACGGTTTTGTCCGCAGATTATGGAAGCCATTGAGGCAGATGTCAAAAAATTGATCGAATCAGGATTTATCCGAGAGGAACAACATCCAGACTGGCTAGCCAATATTGTTCCCGTCATGAAGAAGAACGGTAAAATCAGGATTTGCATTGACTTCAGGGACCTGAATACGGCATGTCCAAAAGACGACTTTCCTCTCCCGATCACAGATGTCATTATCGACAATACATGTGGATTTGAGAGAATGTCTTTTATGGATGGTTTTTCAGGATATAACCAAATCAAGATGCACCCAGATGACAAGAAGCATACAGCGTTCAGAACGCCCCTTGGTGTCTTTTGCTACACCGTGATGCCTTTCGGTCTAAAGAATGCATGTGCCATATACCAGCGAGCAATGACTAAGATTTTCCAAGAACATCTCAGGAAAACAGTCGAATGCTACGTTGATGATTTGGTTGTAAAAATCCGCAACAAAGAAGATCATATCAAGGACTTAAAGACGATGTTCGATCTCATGCGGAGTCATCAATTGAAGATAAACCCCACTAAATCCTTCCTTGGGATGTCCAGCGGAAAATTCCTTGGGTTCGTCATCACCACTAAAGGTATACATATCGATCCTGATAAGGTGAAGGCGATACATGAACTGCAACCCCCTAGAAATCTAAGAGAGCTCAGAGGATTGCAAGGGCGTTTAGCTTACATACGGCGGTTCATCTCGAATCTTTCTGGGAAATGCCAACCATTCTCTAAGCTAAACAAGAAAGGGGTGTCATTTATTTAGGACGACGCCTGCCAAAAAGCATTCGAAGATATCAAAACATATCTGACGAATCCTCCTGTTCTCGTTGCACCAAAATTAGGTAGACCGTTCTTGATTTATCTCAAGGCGATGAACCACTCGATAAGTGCCTTACTAGCACAAGACGATGATAATGGTCACGAACAGGCAGTCTATTACCTAAGTCGGACCTTGATAGGCGCCGAGTCTCGATATCCGATGATTGAGAAAGAATGCCTCGCACTGGTATTCGCAATGCAAAAGATGCGGCATTACTTGGTTGGACAGACGCTTTACGTCATTTCTAACGTTAATCCAGTGCGGGTATTTATGACGCAACCGGCCTCTATGAATTGGCGGTTGGTGAAATGGGCCCTTCTCTTGTCCCAATATGATTTGCACTTCAAACAACAGAAGTCAATCAAAGGACAAGCGATTTGTGATCTTTTGGCGGCAAACCCGACAACGGATACGACAGAAGTATATGATGACTTGCCGGACGAAGTATGGCAATTATACTTTGATGGTGCTTCGAGGGCAGTTAATAGGGCAATAACCCCCGGATGTTCTACAGTCTCCTCCGGAGTTGGAGTCGTCTTAATTTCCCCGGGGAAGCATGTGATGCCTCGGGCGTATTCATTGACTAGTCCATGTTCCAATAATGTAACTGAGTACAACGCGCTTCTCATTGGACTCAGTTTCGCCAAGGAGCTGGGGTCGAATATCTCGAAGCTTTTGGGGATTCTCAATTGATAGTCAACCAAGTCCGTAGAGAGTACGAAGTCAGGAACCAAGACCTGATCCTGTACCACCATGAAGCCATCAGAATGACAGATTCTTTTGAAGAATTCTTTATTGAATACATCCCTCGTCTCCAGAACGCTTATGCGGATGCACTGGCAGCACTAGCAGTATCACTTCCGCAGCCTCCCGAAACTGAGATGTTAGTCATAGTAAGGACGTATCAGCTCTGTATACCCATATACAATATGGATATCGAAGAGGAAAATGACGGAAACATAAACGCCAAGGAGGTGAATTCAACCCAAATTGGGTCTGGGTCCCGAGATTGGCGTTTTCCTATCATTGACTACGTCCAATATGGTATTTTGCCAGAGGATGTAAAGGAAAGGGAATTAATCTGCCGAAGAGCACCAAGATTCTTCTACAATACCGAGACCCATACATTATATCGTAGAGGGTACGATGGTTTGTTACTCTGATGCCTTTCGAACAAAGAAGTAGAAGAAGTTCTTAAGGAAGCACACGACGGAGAATGCGGTGCGCATCAGCCCGGTCCCAAACTGTATGATCGCATCAGGAGAATGGGATATTTTTGGACAACAATGGTTCGTGACGCAATCGAATACGCCCGAGAGGGTCATGCTTGTCAAATACATGCAAATTATATGCATCAACCACCAGAGCATTTACATACGTCAACCACGTCTTGATCGTTCGAGACATGGGGCATGGACATTGTCGGTCCTATTTTTCCCCCTTCAGTCAAAGGTGATCGATTCATCCTCGCAATCACGGATTACTTTTCAAAGTGGGCTGAAGCGATTTCGCTTAGAGAAGTGAAGACGAACAACATCATCAATTTCATCAAGCATCATGTCATATACAGACACGGCGTGCCAAGACGGATCATTCATGACAACGGTCCATAGTTCATAAGCAACGCCTTCGTCAGGTTTTGTGACAAGTTCAAAATTCAAGATGTTTCGTCAACAGCTTATTATCCCGCTGCAAATGGATTAGCTGAGACGTTTAACATGATGATTATTAAAATCCTGTCAAAGCTCGTGAAGACCAATAAACGAGACTGGGACGATAAACTCGGTGAAGCACTCTGAGCTTATCGCACCACCATACGCACACCTACAGGGGCCACCCCATATTCGTTGGTATACGGATGTGAAGCTGTGCTACCATTGGAGATTCAAATCACATCCCTTCGGATCGCCCTCGCAACCGAGATGACAACAGAAGAACAACATCAAAAACGTCTCGAAGAACTCGAAAGGTTGGATGAAAAGTGCTTGGAAGCTCAACAACAAATTGAGTTTTATCAAGCCCGAATATCTAGGGCCTTTAACAAAAGAGTCCGACAGGGAAGCTTCAATGAAGGAGATCTGGTCATCGCTGCTCGCCGACCGATAATTCTCAACTCCAAGAAGAAAGGTAAATTTGAACCCAAATGGGAAGGACCGTTTGTGATAGATACAGTCTACTCAAACGGCGTATATCGCCTGATTATTCAAGAGTGCGACAGGCAATTAATGCCAATAAATGGGAAGTTCCTGAAAAAGTACTATCCCTAGTACATTTAGGATAACCCATTTACCGGGAAGTTCCTTGAAGAATATTACACTTAATATTCTAGAGGATAACCCAAAATCATTTTCACCACCAAAATCCCTCACTGATCAATTTCAATTGACAGTGAGTCCACCAAAAATGTCTTTCAGGCCCTCTTGACTCTTTTCATGAACAAGATGTCCACTTTCAGTTCAGAGTCCCCTTTCGATAAACGAAAGAACTCCCTTCTTTTTCTCTTTGGTTAAGCCTTCTCATGGTCATAACCGAAGTTGAAATTTCATTTCGATAAACGAAAAAACTCATCTTCCGATTAGATAACTAAGCCTATAAAAGGTAAGTTTATCTAGATCTTCCAGATTCTCGGAGTGGACACCCCACTTCTAGTTTCTTCTTCGCTGGAAATAGAATATAAAATTCTTCCTTTCCAGAATCAAGGAATAGAATATAAAATTCTTCCTTCCTTGTATTCGGGTTCGCCTTCACCCTAAAAGAAGACCGGGAAATAGAATATAAAATTCTTCCTTTCAAAAAGAACACCCGTTCACATATTCAACATTGTGGCAGATTGTTATTAATAACACCTAAATCCATGTCTTACACGCATGGGGAATTTCATCCTGAATCCTAAGAAAGGATATGCCGACGCCTAACACGCGTCGCCGGTTTAGTCTTTCTCCGTGGAAGAAGACATCAGAGTTTGATTCTGGGGTATTCTATCCTGAAACCTAAGTAAGGATAAGTCAGCATCTAATACACGTAGCCGGGTAGCCTATTCCCGTAACAAGGGCGAAGCCTACGTATTCGAAGTCGTAGCGCCAAGTCTAAGAGAATTCATTCTCTTAGCACAACGTTACATGCGGAACGGATTTAGACAATCCGCATGCTAGCCCGACTCAAACGGTAGTCGGTAAAGGCTTATCAAACCCGTTGAAGGCTGAGGGTTTGCCAAAAATCCTATGAGTATTATGGTCAATCATTTCAAACGGAATGACGAATCATTATAAAGATAAAGATGAAAACCAGTTTCACTAAGAGAATCAAAAGTCAAAGTATTCAGCAAATGAAATCATACATCAAGCCCATGGCTAAAAAGCTGCTGACTAAACTTAGACAGCTTCTCATCATAAGCTTGCCTAAGCTCATCTTGCAACTCGTCTCTGATGGACTCTTCAGTCACGGCTAAAGTCTTCACAGCGACCTCCTCTGTCTCGACCAGCTTCTGCTTCAAGGACTTCATCTCATCAGATAAAGCAGTGTGTGCTTACTGATCCTGTATCTTCGTCATCTGAAGAATACTCAAAGTCTCCTCTTTCTCACGGAGTTCTCTTCGGAGCTGGTCTATCTGGGTCTCACAAGAGGCAATGGAAGAATCAAGCTTGTCGAGTGAGGATGATCTAATAGTAAGGTTAGCCTCAACTCGGTCTACCCGGTCCCGCTGCACCTGAATCTCGAGCTCAGCAAGAATCTGAGTATCGCGCCATGTCTGTAAGCGAGTATGCAACCCGACAGCAATGAATGAAGAGGCACCTGCATCCCGGAGCTCGCGAAACATCTGAAGCTCACGCTCTAGGCAGTCAATATCATCAACTATAGCCTTCGCCAGATCCGGGTATCCTGCATCCCTTATTGAATTTATCCTAGAATCAAGGTATTGAATTTATCCTAGAATCAAGGAAGGGCTTAAACTGGTGAAGGGAAAGTCCGCCGTGGAAGAGTTTGCCAAGCATAGCATTCACAAAGGAGAAGAAAGAGCGGACTTCTATGCAGATGACGATCTTCTCAGGGTCATTGTCCGATAACAACTCATTCGCGAGGATATGAAGCTGAGAAGGAAGCCCTACACAAAAAGGAGAAATTCGTCAAAAGCCTTAATGAGGAAATAAATGATATTTCTCAGTTGCTCAAAAGCCTTAATGAGGAAATAAATGATATTTCTCAGTTGCTTAATTTATACCTCCTTCCCCTTGAGTCGCTGGGGGTAGTGGAGGTGTAACGGCTGTGGATGTATCGGCTGGTGTGGCTGGTCTCACAACCGGCTCAACAGGATTAGTCTCGACAAAAGCTCTTATCGAACACAAAACAGAATGCCCAAATGCATTACATTATATCTGCATTAGTCAAAAATTAGCTAGTCCTATAATTAACTTAAGAAGAGGCACGCACCTTCAAAAGAACCATCCTCGGGATTCTTAGGGAGTGTAGACTCAAGAAACATATCCTCAGACATCTGGTCATACATGAAGTGGAGCATAGGAGTGTCCACAAGCAAACCTTCCCCGTCGAAATCTTCGGTCGGGAAATCTGACACGAGAAAATATAAACACGGCGAAGGAAGAATGAAGATACTATGACCAAGGAAATGACTTACCTCCTACGGGTGCGTCAGCCTCTTCACTCCCAAAGTCCATGTTTGCCTTCTGCAATTTATCTAAAAGAGCAAGAAGCATAGAGACGATTAGGGAATGCACAAATTTTGGATCGTTCAACTTCTTCGTGTGTCATCTAAAAGATATATTGTCAATGGTATATGTACCTGGACTCGCTGAATCGGGTCCTACATTGATAGCCTCCCTAACGTCGATAGCTTCTACAGGCTTCTCTACCTGGTACGGTGAGTCAGGCTCACCAGAAGATACAAAATCATGAGGAATGGGATTGGGACACATCTCGCCTTCCTCGCGCTCTCCTGCATAGAATGGAAAAGCATGAGCCTGAAATTCTAAACGATCAAGAGAATGGTCTATAGAATAGATGTTACCTCCATCTCTAGCAGAATCGTCACTAGCCAAATCCATGTCAGATGCTCGCGGATCTGCACGCGGCTTGCGAACTAGTTTCTTCCGCCTAGCAGCTGGAGCAACAGTTGAAGGTCTTGCCCGAGTAAAAGGACGGAATTCTTCTTCACTGTCAGTCGCTGTCCCTGAAACATCAGATAGTGGTCAGGACTAACAATTCTGAAATGCAGAGGGAGAAGATAGGTGACTAACCTCGCTTGAAATCTTCCTTGTAGTCTTCAGGATCTCCGCCTGAGGCCTCTCCAACAGAACTGAAGGCCTTATTTCCTTCTGCGTCAATTCGGCAGGTCTTGCCCCGCGCCCTCTGTGACCAGGCACAGTCCTGAATCACACGAGAATCAACCTGAGAAGCTTCCTCGGCCACTAGTTCTTCAATCGGCTTCACGGGGACAGTTTTATTAGCTGCTAACAACCACCTGCAGCTTAAGAAGGTGAGATTCAACTGCCACTCAGCACTCAGGAGACTAAACTTAGCACCAGTGCAGCCCGTCACGGTCCACAACCATGCACGAAGACCATCCACCAAACCTCCATGAGTCCGAAGCTACTGACGTGGATTCCCGACATAAAGCTGATCATAACCAAACTGGCGGGCGAATCGGCAAGGTAGATATGGCTCTATAAAATACTGATTCCCCACCCAGAAGGTCAGATAGCCCGGCCTAATGTTCACTAGCCAATTAAAGCAGCCGATATCTAAATAAGTTCGATACTCCCTCGGCTTTTCCTCATTAATCAGACACTCGCCATATCGGCTGGAGAACTGCGGAAAGCAAGTGGAGAATGCCCAGCACTTGTGGACCTGTAGCTTCCTTCTGATGTCAGGGAATCCTCGGCCCTCCCACTTGCCATTCTTAAGCAACTGTAGTAGGGGAACAGAGTGGTCTGTGGCGTTCGGTACCGACATCATATCAGAACGATGAAGGACGAACCAAGCCATCAAATAAGTATATGGAAGCTCCACCTTAATGGTAGGAATCTGAGTCGGTGATTCACTTTCTTTCCGTGTAAAAGCACTAGAAATCTATCGAAGCCCTCGATGAATGTTAGCCACCATCACTGGAAGAAGCGAAAGTTCCTTTTTGTAGGCAAGTTGAACAGCTGGGTAGAGCACTTCCAATGGCAAAGCATCACCAGACTGATACGGGACCACACATTTCTTTAACTAGATGGCAAGGTAACCGGCAAGAAGGGTCATCGGCCGAATCGGTGCGGTCGCATGCCATAAGAATGATTTAAACTTGGTCCCTACAGGAAAGCCACTCTCAGGACTGCTAATGGTATAGGAATGAGCGTCAATCTTCTTCAATAGATTATTAACCCCTGAAGGAGTGAGTGGTGCCAGCTCACAAATAGCCTCGCCAGAATTGCTCTCTAGATTTCTGAACAAATAAGACGCGAACTGCTTTAGGCTCACATTTGATTTAGTCCTCTTCGCTAAAGGCTTAGACTGCGCCAAAGCAATATGATAGTGACATGTGAGATCCTATAAAGTCTCATAGCGGTCGGGCGTACGGTCCTTCAGCTGACTCAATTCATGGTTGGAAGGAAAGTACTCCTGATATAACATCTGACCCATGGGCAAACCAAAAATTTTGTGCATCTCATGGAGAGCCAAGCCCAACTCCCCGTGCCTAGTCAGAAAAGTGCTCGAATCCGGGTTATAGAGCTCGCACAAAGCGAAGAAATGTTTCGCGCTGACGGGCAAGCCATACATGGAGGCACGAATAGCTGCATATAGACCACAAGCGTGCAACTCCTCGCTCCATCGGCTTAAGACGTATTTCGTCATGCAAGTCCACCAAAGCTTGTCTAGAGAATGGACCCAGCCATAAAATCTATGACGCGTCGCAAGCACCTCCCGTCCTAAGTCAGCGAGGCAATTCCTCAAAGTAGAGGCAGAGGCAAGAAACTCGTTACGTGGCGGTGCATCTAGTCCCAGTACTCCAGGACGCAATCCAATGATGTGATTCCTGCTCGAACCAGGAGCTGCCTGATGAGTGATATAGCCATAGTGAACGCTCTCATGCTCCTCCATCAAGCGCCACGACATCTCCCGTTTAGCAGCCTGACGCCTAAGCTCAGTCAACGAGCGGTGTCGAGAAATCTTCGGCAAATATATGAAACCACCGCTATTCTTATGAAGCCACATCTCGGCATTAATGAACACTGCATCAGGATCTCTGACAGAATCATCAAATAAAAAGTCGGTCTTCCTGAGAGACTGAACAGAACTGACATCCTTCACGAAAGGCGCATCTGTAATCAACTGTTGAAGAGCTCGATGTCCACCTTCCTTCACCACTTGGGCAACCTCTGTCGACGTGCCCGGAACAAACTGAGAAGTAAGTGTAATGGGTGAAAAATCATCAGACGTCGAATAATACTCGTCACGACGTCCGTTCACCGCATGAGATGAAAATGCTCCGGAAGGATACTCCACTGAAAACAAGCAATTAAACGTTTGTTAATTCCAGTTATAAAAGGAAATTGAACTCATCTTACAAATGGGTAAGATAGAGTCGTTGCCTTATAAAGGGTGAGACGATTTGGCCACATTGTGCATTCATAAGATAGGGTATATCGACAATATATCCCTGCATTATAAGGCACAATGCAGCGTCAAAACGCCCCCTTTATTTTGAGATATGGTTTTGACCAAGCAAAACCTATCTTTAAAGCGTCGATCCTCACCAAGGAGAATCAAGGCTCTTCCCGATTGCCTCACCAAGGAGAACAACGTGGGAAAAAAGGACTAATTTGCAAATTTCCAGGAAAAAGAGGACTAATTTGTAAATTTCCAAATATGCCAAAAATAGCTCACCAGCATACGAAGGAAGCACGCCATCAGCCGATGCAGCAGGGGAGCGACCTCTCGGGACACGCGACATGATGATCTGCAAAATAAATTAGGGGATCAGATCCAGAAAAAAAAAATTTCCCTATTTATTGCAATTCTACCCCCCTGAAAGACGAGCTCGAGGCGTCAAATCATAATCCTAACCCTCACATGCGATCCCACAAGTTCATAAATTGAATTAAGCATGAAATATGTTAAAATTATGGAGGATATACCTGAAAGAAAGCTCGGGGATCCGACAAAAAAGCAAATCTTGAAAAGAGGCTCGAACCACGTGCTCGAGGGGCCTGAGAGAAATTTTTTATATGGAGATTTTTGAGGGATTTTTTAGTCTAAGATCCAAAGGAAGGCTAGATCTAAGACAAATATGAGGATTTGAGGGAGAAAGGATGCACGAGGGAAGAGAAAATCCAAAAAAGGGGAGGAATAGTGGCCGGCCCTAGAGAGGAGGAAAAGAAAGGAAAAAGAACCCCTTTTATAATGTGAACCAGCCCTGAACCAGACCGGACCAGGTTGAACCAGACCAGACCAGTCCAAATCAGTTCAAAAGAGGCTGAACCAGGCCAAACCAGACTGAACCAGACCAGACCAGGATGAACCAGTCTGAACCAGTCTTGAACCAGTTCTGAACCAGTTCTGAACCAGGTTGAACCAGCCTTGAACCAGGTTGAACCAGTCCTGAACCAGTTTGAACCAGACTTGAACCAGAATTCAAGAGCATCAAAACAACTTCAAATCGACCGATGGTTCAGTCCTTTGTTTATTCTTTCCTCTCCCACACATTCGGAAGGGTCGGAAGATTTTTTGAGCCTAATTACTGCCTTTTTTGGGTCATTATTAGGCCGGTTCGGCTCATTCGGACATGAAACTACTCCGAAAAGTATACGAGTATAAACTGCTTCTTAATACTCCAATAAGGTATACGAATATAAACTATTCCCTATTTTTGGTTGAGAAGTTTCTGGAGAATATTTTTTTAAAAATATTCTTAAGGATAACTCAACAACACTACACCGGATAACGCGTCGTAAATAAAGACTCAACGCCAACAATCGAGGGTCAGTTCTATGTTGAACCAACAAACACGAGCTAAAGATCAGAAAATCAGGAATCGACTTCAAGTCCAAAATTCTGACAATGGTCAGACAATAAATGCAGCACCGGAACCCTTACAGACATTCGACAAAGCACCGAATAGCCTGAAGGATTGAAGGAATCAAGAACAGAAGTCATTCCAAGGTCCCGTTACACCGACTGAAGGTTGGGACAATCATATCCAAAGTATTCCAGACTCTTCTATAAAAGAACGAGGCTGAAATACTTTGGAGGGGGTATCTGTAGGCATATAAAACTGCTCATAGGTCCCTCAACACAGCTCAGCACGGTGATTCAACAAACCAACGAACCATCGGGCGACATATCCAAACACGAGCGTCAGTCCACAACGCCAAAGCCACGTGACATGCAACGAAGCGGATTAACGAGGCGACGAGGTTAACAAATCGCACGCGAGCAACGGAATGCATCCATTCGCGTGAGGAATCAAGCCAACGGTTCGGAGAGTCAACGAGTCATCCAACCATAGAACGGATTCGAACTCAAACACCAAGGCGGATTTACTGCCAAATCGGGATCCGGACACCAAATCAGAGTCCAGATCAACAGTAAAAACCATAAAACCGGACAACGGACAACACGGCACAATACCTGGAGGACTCGGCCAAAACCGAGCCACCTCTAGGTGGCTCGGCCAAAACCGAGCCACCAAGAGGTGGNACACCTCTAGGGTGCGGGGGGGGGGAGCCACCAATTGGTGGCCGGCCAGATCTGTGCCAAGGCATAGATCTGAGTGCCTATAAATAGGACTTGAGGGCTCATTTGTGAAGGGTTGGAATTTTTGACGACGAAGCTCTGCTGGATTGAAGGCTCAAAACTTAAAAAGATTGAAGCTTTGGAACTTTGAAGACTTGTTCTTTCAGATCCGGTGCTCAGCGATCGTCCACGTCAAATAAGGCAGGAGTTCGAGAGCGATCAGATCTAAAATCTACGCAGTTACCCTCCGGATCAAAGCTTGGCCTTTGATCCCGAGAAGGCTACTATTTCCTTGGTGAAATAGTACCCCCCGGCTGTTATTTCCTTCATGAGATAACACCCGCTATACTGTGTAGATCCGACCGGATCTAGATCACGCGGTAGTCCACGGATTAACCCCGGCGCAGGCGAAGAACCCACAAAAGCGAGTGACCGCAAAATAGGAGCTCGCGATTCGTTCAAGAAAAGTTGTAATTTTTATTTCTTTTTTGATCTCGTTGTAACCGGATCTTAAAAAAGACCGGATCTTTGTAACCGATGGAATCAATGAAGAAAGCAATTTTTCCCGCGAACAAAAAGCAAGTGAAAGGTTGAGTTAAACTCTTAATGAATCCAAGACCCATGAGGCAGGATGCTTACTTGCTCGCATCCTTATTAGGATTCACCTATATTTGTGTAGTTGTGAGGCCGCGACTATGGGATCAGGGCTACTCCCTAGTAACACACATGAAAGATACCTGCGTAAGTTTGATAATAGCGCAACCCGCTTATAATTCTACAAAACTGTACTATGTGTGCTTTCTGTAGAAATCTGATAAATAGGACTGGTTCAAGGCGTAGTCTACCAAGCTCTCACGGATCTATACAACTGTCACTAAGTGAAGGTTCAAACCGAAAGGTACCTACACCTATTACATAGTATAAGGGAACCGGCAATCTTATTTATTTGTTTTTAAGTTCTTATTTTACTGTTATTTCGGAATTATTTTAAGTTTTAAGTTATGTGGGGGATTGTTGGAGTTATAATAAGTGTAACTTAAAACTTGACATTGTAGTGAGAAAGTTTAGTCCCACATAGAAAATGGAATAAGAGGGAAGAGTGTTTATAAGCCTTTCCCTTCTCTCCTATGCCTAGAAGTAAATAAATATTATGCTCCACACCACACACGCGCGCGCCGGCCGGGCCGGCTTGGGCTTGGGTCGGGTGGCGTGGCGTGCACACACGGCCTGCCACGCGCGCGCCGGCCGGGCCGGCTTGGGCTTGGGTCGGGTGGCGTGGCGTGCACACACGGCCTGCGGACACGAATGCAGCTCCGGATTGAGGGGCTCTTAACCTGCTATATTTTGTTTTTCACTAATTGGAATAATTAAAACAAAATGAATATGATGCATATTAAAAACGTGATTAATGTTTTGTAACGTCTAGCATTAAACTGCGGATTAATATTTTGTACCGGCTAGCATTAAACTACGGATTAATATTTTGTAACGGCTAGCATTAACATGATTAATATTTTGAAACGGCTAGCGGGATTTGTGGGCTAATGGTCGCAGTTTACAACCTATATAAATCCGTGTATCTGCGAGGGTTAAGATAATGTGAAAAAACAAACAACAGTTCTCTTCTATTTTATGTTCCATTTCTTTCAAAATTTGCTACTGTTCTTTGCTGGTTCCCTGAAAGTGACGAAGAATTCTTAAAATCTTCTTGAAGCTCATGCCGACGATAAAAAGGTCGTCTGACCAAGGGCCGTTGTATCTCCGAGACATTTTGCCACGTAGCCATGTACGAGAGGGGGCAATTAGATTCTTGGGACAGTGCATTGCACGCCTCGACCATCAGGCCGTATTTCTAACTTTTATTTATTTTCGTTTGATTCAGTTTCATTTCTGGGTTATAATATTTATATGATATTATCTGATTTAATAATCAACTATTTAAAACTTAATTCGTGTTAATCTTTGTCTAAACAGTTATTATTTCCAACACATAGGAGTATGTGCAAGTGTGCGCATGTACATATGTATATTAGGTTGTTATCTGTGTGATTGCAAAATAAAATTAATATTCATCTGTTAACTGTGTTTTTATTTTAATTTATTTCAGGCGATCCCGAACCTGGAGCTTGGGCTCAGTTTGCCTCCACAGAGCAAGGATGGTCTCTTGATTTAAGACATTGCAAATTTTAGCTGATATTTATCGTTCTTTGGGATGCAGCATATAAGCTTAAACACGTAGCCAGAAGGAGAAAAGGCTCTAAAAATGATATCTATTATTCCTAGGCATTTGAAATAAAGCATATCGCTAAACATTCTTCTTGTTTTTTTTTTTTGTCTGCTGTCTGAAATTTCCATAAGTGGATTAGCTTACGTTGGAGGGAATACGATTGCCTATAGTTTTTCGGCAAACTCAAAATAAGCAGCGAAAATAAAATATACAAAAAATAAAAAGCAAACCAACACAGGAATACACGAGATTTGTATAGTGGTTCAGATCAAAATCATACGTCCACTTTTTCTTCTCGCGAAGGTCCTTCTTCACTATGACCAGAGTTCACCTAAATCACAACCTAATTTGGTAGGCGTCAAAGACCACGCCCTGGAATCTACCAAAAACCAGTCGTCTAACTTAACTCTTCACAATGACCAAAAGAAATCTAGCTAGTCAGAAAAAAACCTAGCCTTAGCTAGCCAAACCCTCAATTAACCTGGCATGAGTACGCCAACCCTTAATTGCCCTGCCTCGAGTATGCCGTTAAACTTATAAGTTTGAAATACAATCAACCCAAAATAAATAAAGAACAAAGGATAATCTTAAAGCCCTTTCTCAAACTATTCTCCAAATCAATGTAGATGAATATTCGTGAGGAAGTGGTGCAACATTGTGGGCGTAGGGCACTCTTCTCTCAATCAAACTCGATGAAAAGCGCACTAAGAAGAAGTTGAACAAGGCTCAGGGGATTAGATCAACTCTCTCTTTCAAACCCTAGAAAAAGATTCTTCTTTCAAATGTGATCTCTAACTCTTCTTACATAGGCCTTGATAGAATAGGAATTAAATACTCCAATTAGAGTTCCAATAGGAGATCAAATCAATCAACAAACGGTTGAGGATAATCTTAAAGCCCTTTCTCAAACTATTCTCCAAATAAATGTAGATGAATATTCGTGAGGAAGCGGTGCAACATTGTGGGCGTAGGGCACTCTTCTCTTAATCAAACTCGATGAAAAGCGCACTAAGAAGAAGTTGAACAAGGCTCAGGGGATTAGATCAACTCTCTCTTTCAAACCCTAGAAAAAGATTCTTCTTTCAAATGTGATCTCTAACTCTTCTTACATAGGCCTTGATAGAATAGGAATTAAATACTCCAATTAGAGTTCCAATAGGAGATCAAATCAATCAACAAACGGTTGAGAATAAATCTGAAAATCTACCATCATGCATCATAACCATCGATGGTGGGTCACGATCACCGATGGTCCATTGATGATCATCGATGGTTGACTGTAGTCCATCGATTATGCAAATTTTAGTTTCTAGATTTTTTTTGATTGTTGACTGCAGTTCATCCATGGTCCTTGCGATTATTAATGATCAACTGTAGATCATCGATGGTCCGATTTTTTGTTTTTATTTTCTACGATTCTTTCCTATAGTCCATCGATAACTTGTTTGACCATTGATGGTGCCTTTTGACCACTGATGGTTTAAAGGCTAAAATCAACATCTGTGTTGACTTCTCCATCATTTTGAACCGCAAGTTTTTCGTATCTATTTATACTTGAAATGTATCATCTCACAAACACATTAGTAGTAAATGAGAGTTTGTTATTAATCAAACAAGAGATATTGCATCAAAAATGTTCTGCACGAACAATGTTCTAACAATCTCCCCCTTTTGATAATAACAAAACTCGAAAGAATGTAAAACATAGTGAGATATATATTCGGTACACATAACATACGTTATGCAAAAAAATATATGATATGCACAAATATGCATACATGAAAATATACAAGTATCCAGAAACTCTCCTTGAAAGTGTGACGCCCCTGGGTTCACACAAGGCTGCAGTCTAAGGTGAAACCAAGAATATCAAACCTGCTATGCACCACACCGTGTAATAACATGTTTCACCATCACAATTAACATCTATCTAGTAGAATCAACAACTGGTGTAGGCACAAAACAGGTAAGAGATAATACAAGGAATACTGATGAAATGATAATAGTCACATAAACATCTCATCATCCAACAACACAGAAATACATAGTCAAGATCTGAGTAGATAAAGTGAAATACTCAACAAGTCTTAAATAAAAATATCTGACGATAAGGAGATAAGGCTCACAGCCTTTACAACTTCTAGAATAATACCCTCAAATGTCTAACCTCACTACAGTGGAGCCCAAAGAAAATAATACATAACTAGAAAGTAAAGCTGAACACTAATGTGGTCTGCTATCAACCTGCGGCTCTCCGTGCTCCTGGCTCGTGACCTGAAAGGGGGAGGGACAACGAGCGTCAAAGCACTATCGAGTAACATCACAACCAACCCCAAGGGAAAATGGCTCGTCGTACAAGAAAATACAGATAATATATATATGAGTAACATCACAACCAACCCCAAGGGAAAATGGCTCGTCGTACAAGAAAATACAGATAATATATATATAATAGATCTAAAATCATTGATCCTACTAAAGAGGGTTTTAGTATTTAGAAATTTACAACACGAGCATAGGTACGTCGAGCGAAATAATCCAAACAAGGAAACCCTCATGTATATACCTTGTATCTCAAATTGTAAATCTCTAAACACCAAACCCGAGGTTCTAGTACAGAAACAATAAATCAATAAATACAGCTAATCTCAGAACAAATTACAGTGTCATACCATAGCTAACATGAATGTCATATTATTACTTGCATAAGTGTCATGTCAACATCATGTCGTGAACTTCTGTGAAGAAGTCATATGCAGGGTTAAGAACTATGTCCAAATCAGGAACTATTTATGTCGTAGTTTTCCAAACTCATAGATTAAGTCGCAAATGTCCAACACGAGGACTTGAATGAATCTATAGTCCAACACGAGGACTTCTATGGATTATAGTCCAACACGAGGACTTCTATGGATTATAGTCCAACACGAGGATTGTGAACTGGTGAAAATATCACTGGGATACATAGTGAGATCTACCTATATCAATTCACAGTCAAATCAGTGTATATATCCATAATTGGTACCCTCAGGTCATCTATCGTGCCTGGGTACATAGTAAGACTAAATACCAACGTCAGATAGTCCAGCCAAACTCTCAAACATGGGTAAAACACTCAAAAAAATACCCAGAATAGGAAAATCACATCAGACAGTGTGGCGGTCGACCGTACCGGTCGACCGCACGCTGACACGCATCTGGCGGTCGACCGGAAGAACGTCGCGGTCGACCGAAATAATTGGCGGTCGACCGAAATAACGTCGCGGTCGACCGAAGCCTCAAAACGAGCTCAGTGGTCGACCGCATCGGTCGACCGCCGAGCGGACAGAAACCCAAATCTGGGTTTCTGTCAGCTCGAAACCTGAAACAAAATTTTGTTATTCTACGCTAACAAGGGTTTTAATGATTCAAAGAAAAATGCTGAAGATAAACAACGAATCCAAAGTCTGAAAACAACATTTTCATTGTTTTAAATCCACAAGAAACAAACCAAAAACGTTCTTAATGACTGTAAAAATGATATAACTCTTGTTTAGGAAATTTTTAGATCTAGATCTCTTTAACAGAATAAGTTGGTGAGTTTTTAAAATAGATAAAGTCCCAAATCCATATTCTATGCCATAATACTCTATTAGCTATTCAAAAATACAAATTTGGCTCCATAAAAACCAATAAAAACTCAGTTCTTGCCATGAAAACGAAAGGGGTGGGGGTTGGGCGAGAAATTACTCGCCTTTGGGTGTTGACGAAAGCCCTAAATCTGCAGGAGGTTGATCCTCTTCGCTGAAATCCCACAGATCTGCTGACAATCCTCTAAACTGCTCCCAGATCACCAAAAGAGAGGATTAGGGTTTCAGGGAAGAGAAAGGGGGCTAGGGTTTTGATTTCAGAACCCAAAGAGGCTCTCTCGTGAACAGTAGCATATATACCCACTTACAAACCCGACCCGAAACCCAAAAGACCCGAAACAAAACTGTAAAAGAAAACGAAGCCTGGAACTCTCTGTACGCTGGTCGGTCGACCGCACCGGTCGACCGCCACGGTCGACCGCGTCGGTCGACCGCTCAGCAAAAAATGCTTTATGTAGGCATTTCACCTGCTGGCCAAATACCACTCGATATCTCTCACTTGTAAACACCTGCTGGGTCCCCAAACATTGATAAACATATATATCTTATATATATATGGTTATTCATCACCAAAAGAAAGGTTTATTACTATTTATTCACACAGATTCATTATAAAATTTCGGGGTTTTACATTCTCCCCCCCCCTTAAAAGAAATTCGTCCTCGAAATTCGGAAATTATACGAATATCAAAATATGAACTACTAGATAACATATAGAGATATTTACACTTAACGATTTAAAATGACAATATTCTCGTTTAAATCCTAATCTATTGGAACTAGTACATCGGGCGAAAAATCCAAACAAGGAACCCCCCCATATATATACCATGTGTTCCAATAGATTAAGAATTAAGCGTGCATATTCCCATCTTAGTGTTAAATATAAACATAGACAAAAAATATAACATAAAGCAACATATATAACATAATAAGAATTAATTCACCTGCTCAACCATGTGTGGGTAGTCGCGACGCACGTCCTCTTCGCGCTCCCAAGAAATTTCCTCAATGCCTCCTCGGTTCCACTAAACTTTCACTAAGGGAATCACCTTATTCCTGAGTCTCTTGTCCTCTTTGGCAAGAATACGAACCGGAATCTCGACAGTAGTCAAATCCTCCTGAAGCTCAATCTCTGGTGCATCCAATACTCGATGCTGCTCCTCATCATGCAAGTGTTTCTTGAGCATAAAAACATGAAATACATTGTGTATACTAGACATCGATGCTGGAAGATCTAGTCTGTATGACGCAGCTCCAATGCGCTCTAAAATCTGAAATGGTCCAATGAATCTCGGTGCAAGCTTCCCCCGTCGTCCGAAACATTGTACGCCCTTCATAGGCGATACCTTCAGCATGACTGAGTCTCCAACCTGAAACTCCAAGGGTCTTCGTCTCTTATCGGCATAGCTCTTCTACCGACTCTGAGCTGCTAGAATTCTCTCTCTGATCAAGGCTATTTTCTCGGTAGTCTGCCTCACTAGCTCTGGCCCAAGCATCAAGCTGTCCTCTGGCTCGGCCCAACATATCGGCGATCTACAGGGCCTCCCGTATAATGCTTCATACGGGGCCATACCGATCGTCGCTTGATAACTATTGTTATAAGCAAACTCTACCAGTGGAATATGATCCTCCCAGCTGCCTTGGAAGTCAATGACACATGCCCGCAACATGTCCTCCAACACCTGATTCACCCTCTCCGTCTGACCATCCGTCTGGGGGTGGAATACACTGCTATAAGATAGCCTGCTGCCAAATGAGTCCTGAAAGCTTCTCCAAAAATATGAAGTGAAAACCGATCCTCGATCCGATACGATCATGTCCGGAACCCCGTGAAGTCGAACTATCTCACGAATGAAGATCCTCGCATAAGCCTCGGCTGTATAAGTAGTCCTCACTGGGATAAAATGTGCTGACTTCGTCAACCGGTCTACTATCACCCAAACAGAATCATTCCCCTTCTTCGACTTCGGCAACCCCACAATAAAATCCATAGAAATGTCTGCCCACTTCCACTCTGGGATGGGTAAAGGCTGAAGTGTCCCTGCCGGTCTCTGATGCTCTGCCTTCACCTGCTGACAGGTAAAACATCTAGCCACATAGTCTGCAATCTCTCTACGCATACCGCTCCACCAGAAATGTCTCTTCAAATCCTTGTACATCTTGGTGGTTCCTGGATGCACTGTGTACCGAGTATGGTGTGCCTCATCAAATAACTCCCTCTTCAGCTCTGTGCTGGCTGGTATAACCAATCTACCCTTCATCCGTAGACCTCCATCAGCTCCGATGGTCCAATCAGTCTTAGGCTCTTTGGAAATCTCCTCCTTACGTATTTGAATCCAAGAGTCTTCCAACTGAGCTCTGACAACTCTGTCACTCCAAGATGGTTGTACTGTCACAGCTCCCAAAAATGCACTGTCTCCTCCAATCTCGGGTCTAATATCAAATTGGCTAAGAGTGATAAGATCCCGATGCAATGAACAACTCAAAGCTGAAATCTGATGTCGACGCTTCCTGCTTAATGCATCTGCTACGACGTTCGCCTTCCCCGGATGATACTGGATCGCGAACTCGTAGTCCTTAATGAACTCAATCCATCTCCTCTGTCTCTGGTTGAGTTCCTTTTGGGAAAAAAGGTACTTCAGACTTTGATGGTCTGTGAATAACTCAAACTGCACTCCATACAAGTAGTGTCTCCATGACTTCAGTGCAAACACCACTGCTGCTAACTCCAAGTCATGAGTGGGGTAGTTCTGCTCATGCACCCTCAACTGCCGTGAGATATAGGCCACTACCCTCTGAGTCTGCATCAATACGCCTCCTAAGCCTGCCAATGATGTATCTGTATACACAACAAATGTCCTATCGCTGCTCGGAATAGTCAACACCGGCGCTGTAGTCAACTTAGTCTTCAGAATATCAAAGGCCTTCTGGCACTCCATGCTCCATATGAACTGTACACCCTTCTTCGTAAGGTGTGTAATAGGCGTCGAAATCTTCGAGAAGTCCTGAATGAACTTCCTATAATATCCAGCTAAGCCCAAAAAGCTATGAATCTCTGTCACCATCTTCGGTGGCTCCTAATCAAGGACTGCCGTGACCTTAGTCGGGTCCACTGCTATACCCTCTCGACTGATGACATGGCCAAGAAATCTAACTTCTGAAAGCCAAAACTCGCACTTGCTGAATTTAGCATATAGCTGATGCTCCTGAAGAGTCCTCAATGCTATCCGTAGATGCTCCTCATGATCCGCCTCCGACCTCGAGTAAATGAGAATATCATCGATGAAAACGATCACAAACTGATCTAAGAAGGGACGGAACACCCGGTTCATCAAGTCCATGAATACCGCGGGTGCATTGGTCAACCCAAATGGCATGACCAAGAACTCGAAAGAACCATATCGAGTAAGAAAGGCGGTCTTGGGAATATCCATCTCCCGAACCCGCAACTGATGATAGCCAGAACGAAGATCAATCTTCGAAAAGTACTGCGCTCCCTGCAACTGGTCAAACAAGTCATCAATCCTAGGTAGTGGGTACCTATTCCGGATAGTGACCTTGTTCAACTCTCTATAATCTATGCATAATCTCATACTACCATCCTTCTTCTTCACGAAGAGGACCGGCGCGCCCCACGGAGAATGACTCCGGCGAATAAAACCCTGGGCTAATAACTCGTCCAACTGGGTCTGAAGCTCTCTCATCTCAGCTGGTGCCATACGATAGGGTGCGCGGGATATTGGTG
Source organism: Asparagus officinalis (assembly GCF_001876935.1). Classification (NCBI taxonomy): domain Eukaryota; kingdom Viridiplantae; phylum Streptophyta; class Magnoliopsida; order Asparagales; family Asparagaceae; genus Asparagus; species Asparagus officinalis. Next base: position 66,911,783 of record NC_033800.1, on the reverse strand, counting down.
CTGTGCCAGGCTGCAATTCGATACAAAACTCCACCTCTCTCACCGGAGGCAATCCAGGTATGTCCTGAAAGACATCCTCGGACCCGTCAGACGCTTGCAACTTGACTGTCTTCGCAAAGCAGTCAATACTAATATGTTAGGAAGACAACCAATCCATACCAAGGATGACATCGAACTCGGACATATGCAGCACTATCAAATCCACTATGAACTCCGACTCGTCTAGACTGACGGTACACCTCCTACAAACGCTCACCAGAAGCGATACCTCACCTAAAGGGGTGGAGACAGATAGAGGGGTGTCTAGAGGCTGAGCTACGAGCTGGAGTCTAGTCATAAATGCATGCGAGATGAATGAATGCGAAGCTCCCGAATCGAAAAGAATACGGGCGGGAAGAGAGTTCACAAAGAACGTACCCTCCACCACAGCTCCGCTGGCGCCATGATCACGAGGAACTACCGCATAAACCCTGCCTGTGGTAATCTGTCCCTGGGAAACATCCTGAACTGCCCGAATCTGTCCCTCAGTCCTCTGAGCTGCTGGCGGTGCCTCAAGCCTGTTCTGCTGGCCCTGACCTCTGCCTTGCTGGCACTGCTGCTGCTGCTGGTTCGGACCTTTGCCTTGCTGGGCACCTGCTGGTGTGCTGCGGCACTCTGATGCCTTATGTCCGACCTTGTGACAGTTAAAACAGGATCCCTGGAACTTACGCTGCTGATGTGCTCTCTGCTCCTGCTGGGGTCCCCTTTTATAAGGGCCCTGATGCTGCTGCTGATGTCCAGAAAAACCTCTCTTGTTCTTGCCCTTGTCCCCACTCTGTCCGGTCTTGGCCTTCCCTTCCTTGTCTTTCTGGAACATAGAGGTCTCAATCTCCTGAGAAGTGGCAGCCTCAGCTACCTCCCTGACTAAATAAAATCTCCTCGACACAAGATACCGTCGGAGATTAGGGCGAAGCCCAGCCAAGAACATCTGAGCCTGACGCTCTCCTGTCTGCCACATGCCTGTGAAATGTAACAGCTCCATGAACCGGCTCTCAAAATCAGCCACTGACATGTCCCCCTAAGTCAATCGGGACAACTCAAGCTCCTTCCCAGTCCGTGCTGCAGAAGAAACATACTGGCCATCGAAGAAGTACATGAAGTCCTCCCATGTGAGGGTCAGCCTCTGCTCTGGAGTGAACTGGAGTCGGTACCACCTCCCGGCATCTCCCTTCAGACTGTAGGATCTCCAGGCTGTAGGATGCCAGTCTCTGCTTCTGGACTGAATCTACACTGAGTATATCGAGAATGTTGCTCACATCCTCCTTCCACTTATGGGCTGCAAGAGGGTCTGGTGACCACTGGAACTCTAGTGCCCTCATCTTCTGATACCTCTCCACTATACGGAGCCAAGCCTCCTGCTCTGTGGTCCTATCTGGGACTGCTAGAGGAATGGCTGCAGGCGCGACCTCTGGAGGTCTCTCTCTGACAGGAACAGCAGGTATCCTCGGCTGCTGAGCTACCGGTGGTGAAGATGTCCGTGGTGTTATATGAGTAGTCACCAACTCCTCAATGGCTGTCATCCGGGCAATGAGAGGAGCCATGATGTCCACCAAATACTGAGGAGCTGCCTGGGTAGCTCTCCTGGTACGAGGTCTACCACGCCCTTCCATCTCTCTGCTCATAAAAAAATAAGAGTTTATGAGCCAAAAATAGACTTCTATAAATAGCGTATCACAATACAATCTTCACAACATATAGTATTTGCACAAATACTTTAAACTTATACAAAAAAAATAGTTGTCATAAAAAAAAATTCTCAAATTTTGAGATATACGTATATATCGTCCTCACTCATACTAGGAAATCCTTACGGACTCTATACATGAATCCTAGGAAACTCTATCCTAGCTCCATGACTCGACACAGGATGATCCTAAGGATACTGGAACTAGATCTCTGATACCAACTGTGACGCCCCTGGGTTCACACAAGGCTGCAGTCCAAGGTGAAACCAAGAATGTTAAACCTGCTATGCACCACACCGTGCAATAACATGTTTCACCATCACAATTAACATCTATCTAGTAGAATCAACAACTAGTGTAGGCACAAAACAGGTAAGAGATAATACAAGGAATACTGATGAAATGATAATAGTCACATAAACATCTCATCATCCAACAACACAGAAATACATAGTCAAGATCTGAGTAGATAAACTGAAATGCTCAACAAGTCTCAAATACAAATATCTGACGATAAGGAGATATGGCTCACAGCCTTTACAACTTCTAGAATAATACCCTCAAATGTCTAACCTCACTACAGTGGAGCCCAAAGAAAATAATACATAACTAGAAAGTAAAGCTGAACACTAATGTGGTCCGCTATCAACCTGCGGCTCTCCGTGCTCCTGGCTCGTGACCTGAAAGGGGGAGGGACAACGAGCGTCAAAGCGCTAGCGAGTAACATCACAACTAACCCCAAGGGAAAAGGGCTCGTCGTACAAGAAAATACAGATAATATATATATAATAGATCTAAAACCATTGATCCTACTAAAGAGGGTTTTAGTATTTAGAAATTTACAACACGAGCATAGGTACGTCGAGCGAAATAATCCAAACAAGGAAACCCTCATGTATATACCTTGTATCTCAAATTGTAAATCTCTAAACACCAAACCCGATGTTCTAGTACAGAAACAATAAATCAAGAAATACAGCTAATCTCAGAACAAATTACAGTGTCATACCATAGCTAACATGAATGTCATATTATTACTTGCATAAGTGTCATGTCAACATCATGTCGTGAACTTCTGTGAAGAAGTCATATGCAGGGTTAAGAACTATGTCCAAATCAGGAACTATTTATGTCGTAGTTTTCCAAACTCATAGATTAAGTGGCAAATGTCCAACACGAGGACTGGAATGAATTTATAGTCCAACACGAGGACTTCTATGGATTATAGTCCAACACGAGGACTATGAACTGGTGAAAATATCACTAGGATACATAGTGAGATCTACCTATATCAATTCACAGTCAAATCAGTGAATATATCCATAATTGATACCCTCAGGTCATCTATCGTGCCTGGGTACATAGTAAGACTAAATACAAATGTCAGATAGTCCAGTCAAACTCTCAAACATGAGTGAAATATTCAAAATACACAAACAGGATATGTACAAACAGATAACACGGCGGTCGACCGCACCGGTCGACCGCACTCTGATATGCAACTGGCGGTCGACCGGAAGAACGTCGCGGTCGACCAAAATAATTGGCGGTCGACCGAAATAACGTCGTCGTCGATCGAAATAACGTCGCGGTTGACCGAAGCCTCAAAACGAGCTCAGCGGTCGACCGTGTCGGTCGACCGCCAAGCGGACAGAAACCCAAATCTGGGTTTCTGTCAGCTCGAAACCTGAAACAAAAATTTGTTATTCTAAACTAACAAGGGTTTTAATGATTCAAAGAAAAATGCCGAAGATAAACAACGAATCCAAAGTCTGAAAACTACCTTTTCATTGTTTTAAATCCACAAGAAACAAACCAAAAACGTTCTTAATGACTGTAAAAATGATATAACTCTTGTTTAGGAAATTTTAAGATGTAGATCTCTTTAACAGAATAAGTTGATGAGTTTTTAAAACAGATAAAGTCCCAAATCCATATTTTATGCCATAATACTCTATTAGCTATTCAAAAATACAAATTTGGCTCCATAAAAACCAATAAAAACTCAGTTCTTGCCATGAAAATTAAAGGGTGGGGCTTGGGCGAGAAATTACTCGCCTTTGGGTGTTGACGAAAGCCCTAAATCTGCAGGAGGTTGATCCTCTTCGCTGAAATCCCACAGATCTGCTGACAATCCTCTAAACTGTTCCCAGATCACCAAAAGAGAGGATTAGGGTTTCAGGGAAGAGAAAGGGGGCTAGGGTTTTGATTTCAGAACCCAAAGAGGCTCTCTCGTGAACAGTAGCATATATACCCACTTACAAACCCGACCCGAAACCCAAAAGACCCGAAACAGAACCGTAAAAGAAAGCGAAGCCTGAAACTCTCTGTACGCTGGTCGGTCGACCGCACTGGTCGACCGCCACGGTCGACCGCGTCGGTCGACCGCTCAGCACAAAAATGCCTTCTGTAGGCATTTCACCTGCTAGCCAAATACCACTCGATATCTCTCACTTGTAAACACCTGCTGGGTCCCCAAACATTGATAAACATATATATATTATATATATATGGTTATTCATCACCAAAAGAAAGGTTTATTACTATTTATTCACACAGATTCATTATAAAATTTTGGGGTTTTACAGAAAGTAAGCAAACTCCCCCTGAAACAAGAAACTCATAATAAAAAAATTGCAAATCCATCATTAGAAAATCATGAAACTCATGAAAATTTTCAAATTTCACCCTTTTCTCCCCCTTTTTTTTTGTTAGTAAAAGAAATACACCTAGGATATGCAATATACTTGAAAATTTTAATACAAGTTATCCAAAGGTAAAAGAAAGAGAAATACATATGGTTTATAGGAAATTGCATGAGAGATACATATATAATATCAAAAAAAGTAAATCACGATGATAAGTCATATTAAATTTCACATACAAACTATAAAGATATCAATAAAAATATGTAAAAACAACAATTAAAGTAAATTAAAGTAATTATATTAGTTCATAAAATAAATTCAGATATATCTTATCTATTTGATCTTCTTCTTTTGTTCCACAAGTTAAATTATCTCAACATTTAGAAAAGGTCCAAAATCTCGATCTGTCACCTCAACAATATAGAAATTTTTAAGAAGAACAATGATAGTGTTTGGAAGGCGACCTACATCATCTTTAAATATTGAAAATATTTAGCATAGGAGTGGGATGGAAACCCTTGAGATTTTACATAATCATATCCACGAGTATGGGTCTTTGACTATCTTTTAGCAAATATACTCAAATTTTACCGTGGATTTATAGAGTGTGGATCTTTGATAATGTTTTTCATGTATACAGTCTTTTTGCTTAATATTTTATAACACATATGTACTTTCTACATGTATAGAAAATTTTGGCATTGTATTCAAGTATAGGTTGAGCTCAAAACTATTTGATATATCTAAAACACTTCATGTACAACATATAAAAATGTTTATTCTTACTTTTACAATACTAAACATGATAAGATAATACTAAGGTGTGAAAAGTAATATGAAACATATTGTGAACCATCATGTCTTTCAATTAAACATGTATAATTATGTGTGCACATATAATATAAATAGATGTGAAAAATATGTGAACTAATATGATAAACTCATGCATATATACCAACAGAAGACCATATATGAATATTTCATGTAAATGCATATTCATAGGCATGTTCAAGTTTTTTATATTTTTTTAAAAGAATTAAAAATAAAGAAAAAGAAATTTTTATTTTGTTTTTGATTTTTCATAAGAAAACAAAAGGAAAGAAAGATAAATTTTTATTTTATTTTCAATATATAAAATGACCAAAAATCAAGAAAAATCAAATAAAAAACCAAAAATCAAGCAAAACAAAATAAATATGTACATACAACAGATCAGGGGAGCATACATAGAAGTACTAACTAAACAGATATGCAGTGAAATCAAATAAAAGTTAGTACTTGTTAGTGTATCTCATGCATCATCTGAATATAAATAACAAGTAAGGGTTATAAAATATAACTAACACTTACCATTATGAGAAGATAATATAAGAGGGTTATAAAATATAACTAACACTTACCATTATGAGAAGATAATATAAGATATATATCAAATTTGTATCTTCTCATATCCATGCAAACTAAGGATTGGATTTTGATAATATGAACTTGTAAGCAATTACCTTGTGTTTCCTCAATCGTCGATCGACCTGCAAACCTAAAGAAAAATAGACAAGTGTGGCCTAAGTTTTCACATAAGTCTACGTTAGTTAGCAATAAGACCTTTTGGTATCCAAATCTATTTGACTGTTTTGATTTATATCTCACACAGCAGCTTATAGAAACATGTCAAAATTTTTCATATAATGAGCATATAGAATGATAAGTTCCATTGAGAATAAAATCAAAACAACCAAAACTATTACCCTTTACAAAAGAAGATTGGAACTTTTTATATTTTCTAGAATATGAATAACCAAGTTTAATTTTGGCTTTTTATAAATCATTGATTGGATAGGACCATGTTAAGACCTTTTGAGCCCAATGAAAAATTCTTCACAGCCTTTTTCAAATTACTATTTTAAACTTTAATTGTTCATTTTCGGCAACAAAGTAGTGCATTGAGTTTTAAACTTTATTTATTTAGAAGATAGCTCACAAAATAACTTATTTACCTTAGTGACAAGTGTTAGACCCTAGAGGGGGGTGATTAGGGTCTTATGCTAATCTAATCCGATTGTATGCCAATTAAAACTTATTAATAAATTATTCTTGTAAGATATATATACAATATGTTATGAGCAAGAATATACAATATGAACAAAGAGATATATCCTAGCAAAGATATGAGCAAGAATATACAATATGAACAAAGAGATATATCCTAGCAAAGAGGTATATGATGAAATATATACAAGGATATATAAATTAACACAAGGGCAAAGAGATATATCCTAGCAAAGAGGTATATGATGAAATATATACAAGGATATATAAATTAACACAAGGGTAAACAATCTAAACTAAAGATACAATTATAATAGGGTAATATAAACAATGCAAACACATAATATGATCGCGAAGTTCGGACCTTCTGTCCTACGTCTCTGCTCCCCACTCCCGGGGAGAAACCCACTATCACAACCGGGTTTTCTTCTTTCACCCGAATAACGTTTACACCTCACACTCGATTTTCTAGTTAACCGAAAACTTTACAATCAACACTCTTGTAATCGCACTCTACACCCTCTCAAGTGTTGGTCACGGACGTGTCTTCTTCAAGTGTTAGGAATTACAACCTCTCTCTAAGTATGTTACCTACCCCACTCCTCTTGGGAAGATCCCCGACTCACACCACAAACTTCTCTCGGTGTACAAGTATATTACAAAGTGAATCTCACAAATAGGCTCACAAAACAACAAATGATTTGTTCTCTATAATAGATAAGAACACAATTAAGCTCACTCTCAATGTCACAAACCCACAACCCAAATTATACTATGAATGTAAATACAATAAGGTCAAGTGGGTGTGTGTAAACAATGAGTGAAATTAAATCAACTAAACTCAAATATAAATACTAGCTTAATAGAATGATAATCAAACAATATAAAAGTAAAGCTAGATTGAGTTTAGAAAACTTCTCCAATAAATGATAAGAGTGAGAGAGAGATGATTTGAAGCTCAAACACCAAGTGATGATCTCTTCTAGCTCTTGTGAAATTGATTTCATAAAATTAAACTCTCAATTGCTTAAAAGCTTTTAAAACAAACTTAAACCAAACATAAATCCTTGTTTATTTTTTTTTAAAACTTGTTTAAAACACTCTCATTATTGGGTGGGAGAGGTAAATGCAATGGGGTATTTATAACAACCCAAGACATCAGCCAAAACCCCAAGGAAATGACCAAAAACCCAAATAAAAACAGAATCTGGAAATAGCCGTTACTGTGCAACGGTCGGATTTATAAATCGACTTGCATTCGACTTAGTACAAGTCAACTTGCATTCGACTTATAGTAAGTCGACTTGAAAGTTCACATAAGTTGACTTGCGGATGAAATTAAACACACAGAAAACAACTCATAAGTCGACTTGTAAAGTTCATAAGTCAACTTGGTCTAAGTCGACTTAACAGTTCGTATAAGTCGACTTGGCAGAAAGATTTTGCACATTTCAAAGCATTTCATAAGTCGACTTGTTAACCCTGATAAGTCGACTTATAAACGTGCACATGCACTGTTCATGCTGAAATCTGTTTTTGAAAGTGCTTTTAATAATAGCAAATAAATTCTAAAAAATGTAAAACTTTGGATAATGATTATAGACATGATAATACACATGCTACAAATACTGATTTTCAAAAAGGACCTCCCAAATAAGAAACATCATCATTTTGTAAAATAATCCAAAACATAAAAATGTAAACACATGAGCTTTGATATTTTAGCTTAACCATGTTTTGAAACATTACAAATGATTTTATAGACTTAGTAAAAGATGTATATGATTGTTATTAAGTCCATAAACTAAGAAAACAATATTTTCATAAAATTGCATATTTTGCAAACATTTCAAAAGTAAATATGATTTCATTGAACTAAATAAAATTGATATTGATGAAATCATATATATGCATGTAAGTATGAAACAAAAATATGTATTCTAATTATATTCAATTGTTTCATATTAGAACTTGAAAACTATCAAACCAAAACATATATGTATATATATACTAGTTGGATTGCACGTGCAATACACATGGTAAATTTTTTTAATATTATTTTAAATTATAATTTTATTTAGAGAAAGATTTTGTATAAATTTATTAAATGTAAACAATATAGCCAACATATGAACAACCTAATGAACTTTTTTGAAGTTAATTTGTATGTTAAAAAATATAATAATAGAACCTTATCATTACTCCTATCATTAAATAAACCTATTCATGATTATTATATTAAAATTTGATGATTATATCAAAGACAATGTAAATTATTTGACTTAAAATAAACACAAATGAATTTTCACAAATGAATTTTCTATTATTCATCTAAAAGTAAAAAGATAGTAAAGAAACAACCTTGAAAAATTGTGGCCTTTTAGTTAAAAGATCCAAAGTTAAATATATTAAAAAATTATGGCCTTTCAATATATTAAAATTTGTAATTTTCCTAGCCCTTCAGTATTCTATGGCTTATGACATTGAAGTTTAATATATGTTGATAATATCCTATTGAATATTTATTTGAACATAGAGTTTTAAGCTTATTAACCCAAACTGTTGTATTATTGAACATCCGAATTGAATTGCTCTATTGGTTGCAATCAACATAATTCATGAATGCTTTGATATTATTGAACATCCGAATTGAATTGCTCTATTGGTTGCAATCAACATAATTCATGAATGCTTTGATTGATTATCCTATGCATTTAGCGGCTGACATCAAATTCTATAGTGTGTGATCTCAAGTCTATTAAAATTTGAAATCCAAACTGTTCATTATGATGTGCAGGTCCAAAAAATATGTTTTATGAAATCTATAGACTTGGACATTACTATTTTAGGATTTAAACATTATATAGTACAATTATTCTTTTATTTTTAAGGTTTGTTAGCTCTATCCTTAAAAATATATCAGAGAATAGACATGTAAAACCCCAAAATTTGAATACTTTATGATAAATAATAATAAATATGTTATACATTTATAAATAATATATTATGATGTTTGAGTATGCTAGGAACTGATTTGAGATTAATTCAATGTATATATATATATATGTGAGTACAAATACACAAATCATGCACAAATGCCAAGAGTGAGAATCTGGGAATTTTGACCAGTTGAGAGTTTTTATGTTTCTCTCACTGATTCATTAAGAATCTGGAAAAGTGTATAAAATCAAAGTTGTAGGTCTCTTCAAGAGATTTCCAACAAATCTTATATCACCTTGTTCAGAGGTCGTATGAGAAAGTTATAGCCACAATACCGAAGAGAATGTTCCTAGTCAGACTGAATTTCCAGTTCGGGTTTCGGGTTTCGGGTTTGCTGCT
>NC_033800.1:66896589-66901026 GCF_001876935.1 Asparagus officinalis | reverse complement strand
CGCGGTTCAGATTGAAGGAGGATCATCTTCTGGGGATTTGTCAGCACTTGAGGCGAGTAACATCTCACCAAATCCTCTCCCATGTTTTTTTTTAAAGTTTACAAACGTTTTTCATGAGTTTTATTAAGCCTAAGACTTATTTTCAAGTATAAATCAATGCTCTTATTAGGGTGAATGCTAGAAATCATGTGTTTCAGATTTGAAATCCTCACCAACAAGTTTTTGATGAAAACCCAGATCTGGAAATTTTTTTAAGAATAACAAATATGAGTTTTTATTTTGATTAAATGCTTTCACTCATGTTTAGGAGTTAAAAGTTAGGTCTAACATGCTAATGTTCGTTTCTCATGCTATATATGAATTTATCACTGCCTCATAGTCTAGAATAGATAGTTATGGAGGTGAAGATCAGTATAGTGGGAGTATGGAACGAGATGGACGAGCTGCAGTTGTGAAATATCCAGTTTTCAGCCCGTGAGTCGACTCATGACTCATCATGAGTCGACTCATCAGGTTGAGTCGACCCATGACTGTCATGAGTCGACTCACAAAGTCAATCCCTGTTATTCATTTGTGTCTGCTGAGTCGACTCGTCAGTTCATGAGTCGACCCATGAGTCATGAGTCGACTCATAGCTGATTATGAGTCGACTCATCGAAGTTTTTCCTATTTCGTTGTGTTTCTGATTGATCACCTACTGTGCTTATACTTTCATACAGTGTTCATATATGATCGAGGGTTCCGTTTATCATTTTTGAACATGAGAAGTTGCCTTGTTTATTGGGTATTAAATTGTAGTATTTATGATTTCATCTACATATGTAAGATGACATTTTTCTAACACAAGCTTAGATCTGTACAGCGAGGCATGTACAAGGGTAGAATATGTATACCTATACTATTAGTATTCCATGTTTCATACACACAGTCCTCGTGTTGGACTATAATCCATTAAAGTCCTCGTGTTGGACTATAATCCATTTGAGTCCTCGTGTTGGACTATAATCTATTACAGTCTTATGTTGGATAATTGCTAAACCTTGAGTATGTTTCTTAACCGAGATTGGAACACGACATATTATATGAAGCTGGGACATGATAGCTACCTAGGCTGGACATGACATTTATTATTACTTTGACACATTTAATTTGTATCGGTAGAGATGGGTTTGATTTTCTTTTCTTTATTGTTTCTTGTGTAAAACCTCGGGTTTAGTATTTAGGGATTTACAATTTGAGATACAAGGTATATACATGAGGGTTTCCTTGTTTGGATTATTTCGATCGACGTACCTATGCTCGTGTTGTAATTTCCTAAGTACTAAAACCCACTATTGTTAGTATAAATAATTTTATATTTTTATATATCAACTGTATTTTTTTCTTATGCAACGAGCCCTATCCCTTGGGGTTGGTTGTGATGTTGCTCGCTAGCGCTTTGACGCTCGTTGTCCCCCCCCTTTCAGGTAACGAGCCCGGAGCCCGGAGAGTCGCAGGTTGAGGGCGATTTTTCTTTATTAGTGCCCGCTTATCATCTTATTTATTTCATTTTTGTACTCCACTCGAGATATTTTTAGACTTGAGAGATTTATATTCTAGAGTTGTAAAGGCTGTGTGCCTTATTTCATGTATCAGATGTTTTGTATTTTGAGACATGTTGAGATCTCCAGACTGTTATTATTCATTTCAGACATTAACTATGTATACCGACTTATTTGGTTGATGAGAGGTATTAATCCGAGATCTATCATTTCATCATGTATTTATTGTAAAATCTTTTACTTGCTTTGTACCTACACCTGTTGTTGATTCCACTAGAGAGATAGTAATTGTGATGGTGAAACATGTTATTGCACGGTGTGGTGCATGGCAGGTTTGACATTTCTGGTTTCACCTCGGACTGCAGCCTTGTGTGAACCCAGGGCCGTCACAATGATCCACTATCTAGTTCATATTGTTTACCTCTTGTGTTAGTTTCATATCCTTGCATATATCATATATTGCTTATATCTCTTTGCTAGGATATTTCTTGTTGTTCATATTGCTTATCCTAGCTCATATAACTTGTTGTATTTCATACTTGCTAGGATAACTTGTTAATTAGTTTTAATTAGCTTGTTGTATTTTATACTTTAGTATAACTTGTTAAATAGTTTTAATTGGCATAAAATCGGATTAGATTAGTATAAGACCCTAATCCCCCCCCCCCCTCTAGGGTCTAACACTATTTTCTCTGGTGTACGTCAGACTTAGAGGATAGACAGGTTCATCTTGGAGACATGCTAGAGCCTGAGTATTCTCAGCAGGAGTGCTTTACAAATAGAGCAGAAGAAGAAGTCGATACCTAGTCCTTTCTTTTATTAGTTGATGGTCCTAGTTTAGTATATTTTTAGCAGTACTTTCTTTTATTATGAACTATGTATTTTTATTCCTAATTGGACCGTTTTTGTATAAGGGCATGTTGACGCGAATATTATATCTTGGATGATATTTCTTTTATGGTATGGATCATTATGTTCTGAGTTTGCCTATTATATTCTTGCTATCTGTGATCGGGGACCTGTGCATTTGTATTTACTAGTTTTTACACATGTGCAATGCATGTGATTTAATACAATGATTAAGTATTTTTGGCAGTTTGTGCTCATTTTTTTCTTTAAACTCTTACATCCCAATTATTTTTTTATGTTTGTTTAAATGGGATACACCCTATTTAAATTTTTATGTTGATATTTGAACTGACAAAAAATAAATATAATTTAAAAATAATTTAAATTTTCATATTATCTTTGACCGATATGAAACTAAGCTTTATTTGAGAAAGTATAGCATTGCAAAGTGAAAATATTAAAATAATGTTATACAAGGAAGGTGAATATTTAAAACCAATCTGGCAAAATAATTGATTTAAAGTATGTTAAAACGATGCAAAAGAGAATATGAAGTTTATTCCTAATCATTGATAGACTTCATAAAAAAATATAAATTAAAGATTAATGCTAACTCTAGTATACTTTTATATGATAAAAACATCAACATAAGAATATAAAAGTACTGCAAAAAATTCATGAAACTCCCTTCTAAAGATTCCTAATTTCACTCAAAATAATTAAACTATTCTATAAAATATTCATAAAATATTATTTTTATTTCTTCTATTTTATTTTTTATTGAGTTAAGATCAATCCTTCTTCAGGTTTATCATTTATCATTTCTCGGACAATTCTAGAGTATTGTCTTCATCATCTACATCAATTGTGACATCAGGCTAATTTTGTATTTTTTATGCTATTATCTTTCCTAGGCTCGTTAATTTTTTATCATCTCATTTAACTTTACAAAGAAGTCAAATGTACTTATGATGTTCAACACAAACTGCTCAAAATATAGACTTTGATTTTTTTTCTATTTCAATGAGAATAAATATTAATTTCATATATATAAAATTCTTTGTGTTCCTAATTTATTACTTAAATAAATTAGAAGCTATCTCTTTATTTTCCTCTAAAATGAATTCTTCTGATGTGCATCCAATAAGAATTTCTGTTATTTCAATAATATTACCTTTGCTCTATCCCTGTCATTTTCCATAAAGATCTAAACTAAATACCTGCATTATTCATTACCAATTTCTCTTAGATTATAATATTAATATTTAATTTGAAGAACACAGTATGGAATTTATGAATACTTACTAATTTTTCTTATGTCTTCCATGGAGATTTTTTCTTTGATTAGGATAAAGTTATTAAATTATTTTTTAATGTAACTCATTCAGTGCTTCATTAATAGATATGTCTTATGTTAATGCCAATTCAAGTGATTCATTGACGTTTTCTGAATTTTAGATTTATTTCCATCACTTTCCCATTTGCAATGGAAATAACTCAATTCTTTTAAAGTTATCTCTAAATATTCTAATAGTTTCTCCATATGTAATTCCTTGTATTCTTTTACCCTATAAATATTATTAACGTCAAAGATTAAAGTTTCTAAATTAAAATCAATTAATGCTAAGGTATAATATTATAGTGTTTTATCATTTCTATGGATTTAAACATCTATCAATTAATGTTACGAATGTATTTTGGCTACCCCAACTTATTACTAAAATTATATGAAATTACTTTAATTTATATAGTGCCGATAATTTTTAATCTATAATATTTTTAAAAATTTTATCCATTAACCGGATGTTTTTAATCAATTCTTATTGTTTTTGTTTACCAGTATCAACTTAGACTATTCTTAGATGCTGAAAATGGATAGTAAATCCCTAAATTAGAAATTTTAATATATATATATATATATATATATATATATATATATATATATATATATATATATATATATATATATATATATATATATATATATATATATATATATATATATATATATATATATATATATATATATATATATATATATATATAT
>NC_033800.1:66843014-66881963 GCF_001876935.1 Asparagus officinalis | reverse complement strand
GGTGGCCGAGCCACACTCTGATCTGGGCTCAGATCTGAGCCCAGATCCGCTTTGATTGCCTATAAATAGAGGGTGATGGCTCATTTTTCAAAGGTTGGAACTTTTGGAGCCGAAACTCTGCCGGATCAAGAGCTAAACCTCGGAGTTTTGAAGTTTGGAAGACTTGAACTTTTCAGATCTGGTTCTTGGCGATCGTCCACGCCAGATAAGACAGGAGTTTAAGAGAGAGAGATCAGATCTGAGATCTACACGACTATCCTCCGGATCAAAACTTGGTTTTTTGATCCCGAGAAGAAACTTGGTTTTTGATCCCGAGAAGAGTATTGATTTCGCTTGGTCGATTTCGATTACTAGAGGCTATTATTTCCTTGGCGAAATAGTACCCTTGGCTGTTATTTCCTTCGTGAAATAACACCCGCTATACCGTGTAGATCCGACCGGATCAAGATCGCGCGGTGGTCCACGGATTAACCCCGGCGCAGGCGAAGAACCCACACAAGCGAGTGACCGCAAAACAGGAGCTCGCGATTCGTTCGACATAAAAGGAAAGTTGTAATTTTTATTTCTTTTGTTGAGTGGGGGTATTTACATTTTTTATGGTTAAGTGTAGACATCGAAGATGATTTTCGGGAGCGCGAAGATGTTATGCCGCGCGACTTCCTACACCTATTGAGGAAGTGGATTGATTTATGTGTGCGATTATTTTTGTGGTTATATTTAGATTTAACGCTAGAATGAGGATATTTCTGCTTAATTCTTAATCTTTTGGAACACATGGTATATATATGGGGGGTTCCTTGTTTGGATTTTTCGCCCGACGTACTAGTTCCATTCGATTAAGGGTTGAGTGGGAATATAGTCATCCTAGACAGTTAAATATAAATATCCCTGTATGCTTATCAAGAGTATATATTCTGAGATGTTTATGTTTATGGTTTCGGGTTGAATTAGACCCTCTACGTGCTTCTCTAGTATTATTATTTGCTTAAGTATGATTTCTGAATTTCGAGGACGAAATTCTTTTAAGGGGGGAAGAATGTAAAACCCCGAAAAATTTAAATATTTTATGATAAATAATAATAAATATATTATACATTTATAAATAATATATTATGATGTTTGAGTATGCTAGGAATTGATTTGAGATCAATTCAATGTATATATATATATATATAAGAGCAAATGCACATTTCATGCTCGATGTATAAATCTAGAAATCTATGGCTAGTTAAGAGTTTATGTGTTTTATATATCGTTTCAGTTAGAATTTGAAAAAACTCAAAAGACCAAAGTTGTAGGTCTCTTCAACAGCTTTCCAACGAATCTTAGATTACCTCATTCTGAGGTCTTATCAAAAAGGTATGGCTTTTATACCGAACCTCAATCTGTGTGCAGACTGTCAGGCAGTCGACCGCTGGGCGTGCAGACGCCAGTTTTGGTTCTGTTTCGGGTTGGGTTTTATCTATACCAAACCCGGTTGTTACCCTAGGTATATATACTCGTTTTGAATCTCTTAGAACCCTCTTTTGAACCCCTAATAGCCTCAGCCCCCTCCTCTCTCTCCTCTTTAAACCCTAGCTCGGATTTTGGCGCGGTTTCTTGGCGGAGCGTTTCCGAACGGATTTTTTCCGGTGGGGGTTTCGCGTTCGATTGAAGGAGGGCTCATCTTCTGGGGCATTTTGTCGCCACGTTGGAGGCGAGTAAACATCATCGCAATTCCTCCTGCCATGTTTTTTTTTTAAAGTTTAGGCAAACGTTTTTCATCGGAGTTTATTGATGGCCTAAAGCACTTATTTTCCAAGTATACATAATGCTCTTTATTTAGGGTCGAACTGCTAAGAAAATCAATCGCTGTTTCAGCTTTGAATCCCACCAACCAGAGTTTTTGATTGAAACTCAGATCTGAAAATTTATTTACGAATAACAATATGAAGTTTTTATTCTTGCATTAAACTGCCTTCACTGGTCATGTTTGAGGGAGTTAAAAGTTAGGTCTAACATGCTAGTGTTCGTTTCTTCATGCTATATATGAATTTATCATCGAGCTCATAGTCTAGAATTGATAGTTATGGAGGCTGAAGATACAGTATAGTGGCGTTGGAAGCGAGCTGGACGAGCTGGCAGATGTGAAATACTCCAGTTTTCAAGCAGCCGTGAGTCGACTCATGGACTCATCAATACGAGTGTCATCACAGGTTGAGTCCGACCCACTGAGCTGTCATGAGTGACTACAAAGTCAGTCCCTCGTTATTCATCTTGGTCGTCTGCGTCGGTCGACTCGTCAGTTCATACGAGTTCGACCATGAGTCATGAGTCGACTCAGTGAGCTGATTATGAGTCGACTCATCAAAGTTTTTCCGTATTTCGTTGTGTTTCTGTCTTGATCGCTATGTGCGCTTCATCCTTTCTATTACATGTGTTTCATATATGATCGAGGTTTTCCGTTTATGATTTTTGAACATGAAAAGTTGCCCTTGTTATGCGGTATTAAATTGTGGTATTTATGATTTTGCATGTAAGCATATGTAAGATGACATTTTTCTGAACACAAAGCTTAGATTGTACACGAGGCATGTACAAGGGTAGAATATGTATACGCTTATATCATTAGTAATTCGATGTTTCATACACATCAGTCCTACTTGTTGGCACTATAATCATTCTGAGTCCTCCGTCGTGTTGGACTATAATCCTATTACGAATCTTATGTTTGATAAGTTGGCTAAATCCCTTGAGTATCGTTTCTTAAGCCGGGAGTTTAACGATACACGACTGTTCGGGGGAAATCTTGTTGCTTTCTTCATTAATGATGTGCGCATTGTAACACTCTTCGCTAACTAGTCTATCGATTACCAAAGATCGTCTTTTTATCAAGATCCGGTTACACGCAAATCAAAATTGAAAAGATTGAAAATTACAACTTTTGTTTCCTTGTTTGTCGAAACGAATCGCGCGAGCTCCTCGTTTTGGCCGGTCGGGCTCGCGATTCTGTGGGGTTCTTTTGGCCTGCGCCGGGGTTTGTTTGCGCGGTGACCACCGGGCCGATCTAGATCCGGTCGGATCTACGCGTACAGCGGGTATTGATTTCAGCCAAAGGATAATAATAGCCGGGGAGGATTTGGTTTCAACCAAGGAAACAACTCCGTCCAAGTTCTCGGGATCTCAAGCACCAAGCTTAGATCGGAGTGTGCAACCGTAGATCTGAAGGATCCGATCCTTCGAACCCCTCCTTATTGACGGTGGGACTTCCGTCGAGCACCAGATCTCGGATGAGCAAGTCCCTGCTGGGTTCCCCAAAGTGTGAGGATGTTTTTTACAGTTCTCGAGTCCTCACAAATCTGGCAGGGCTTCGCGTGCCTCAAAATCCAACGCACAAATGAACAGAGGGGTGCCTAGTTTATATCGTTCAGTGCCGCCACGAAGTTCGGGCTCGCGGCCACCGAGCCACGAATAGGTTGGCCTCGGCCCGGCCGCACCAGCCAGCCTGCTTTGGTGGCTCGGTGCTGGTCCGAGCCACCAAGGTGGCCGCCGAGCCACCGTATAGGTGGCTCGGCCACGAGGCCACCGCATCGTGGGTGGCTGCGGTGGTCCGGCCGAGCCACCTATAGGTGGGGCCTCGCACCGAGGACCTACCACCTGGTGGATCGGTGTGGCCGCCGGCCACCTGTGCGGACACCTTGTGGGCCGAGTCCACCACCAGGTGGCTGGGTCGAGCCACCAGGTGGCATCGGCTACCGGGCACCCTAGGGTGCTCGGCCGAGCCACGCACTTGATGGTCGGCCACTCGAGCCTGCCTTGGTGTCGGTGAGCACAGGTGCTTTGTCGTTTTGCTCTTTGTGCCGTTTTCGCGCGGTTCTGCGGCATGATAGGTGTCGATTCGATTGTTGACCGTCGACTGATATTGCGAGTAAATCGGATCCGGATTAGGCAGTAAGTGCACTTCTGAGTTCGACCGAAACCGATCTGTCGATCTGTCGTGATTCGTGGTTGGATGATCGTTGACTCTTCGAAGCACTTGGCTTGATCCCGCATGCGAATGGACGTATTCTGTGCTTGCGTGCCGATTAGTCGCGACTCGTTGCCTCGTTGGTTTGTCGTTTAATGCCGAGCTGACTAAGAGACCTATAAGCAATTTTTATATGCCTACAGATCCCCCCTCGCCAAGTATTTCAGTCTCGTTCTTACATAGAAGTCTGGAATACTTTGGATATGAATTGTCCCAACCTTCAGTCGGTGTAATGGGACGGCCTGGAATTGACTTCGTTCGTTTGATTCCTGTCAACTCTCCACGCTATTCGGTGCTTTGTCGAAGTGTCTGCAAGAGTTTTCGGTGCTGGGCATTTGGTGCTGACCGTGTGTCGGAATTTGAACTTTGACGTCGGCTTCCTGATTTAGCTGACCTATCGATTGTTGGCGACCCCCCCCGGCCTCGCGTCTTTATCTGGCAACGCGTTGTCCGGCGTCGTATTGTTTTCAGTTTTCTCCTTAAGATATTTAATAGAACGATTCTCGCAGGAACTTCTCAATAAATTAGGGAATAGTTTTATACTCATATACCTTATTGGAGTATTTAAGAAGCAGTTTATACTCGTTACTTTTCGGAGTAATAAGAAGCAGTTTATAGCTCCGTATACTTTTCGGAGCTGTTAAGAAGGCAGTTTAATACTCGTCATACTTTTCGCGAAGAGTGTTGAGTGGCACAGAACAGCGGTGAGAATTTGGAATGGAGTTCTTATTCATTACATTGCTGTGTTTTGGGAATTCCCGTTCGCATAAATCGTCGCACAGGAATCCCAGTTTCCTGCTTGCGGAACTGGTTCGGACATTATTATCAGTTACCTAACGGCGTTATCTTAAGATATTAGCTTAATATTCTCGCAGGACTTCGCCATGCAAAAGTGGGGAAACAGTTTAACTCTATACCTATTGGAGTATCAGGGAGTAGTTTAACAATCTTATACGGTCGGTATGGATTGAGAAACAGTTTATAACTCTTTACTCTTTTGGCGTTTTGCGCGTTTGCAATTGGCTTACGCTTAGCGTTATGACGCCGGCTTCAACCAAGGTCTGAATGCTATTCTGGAGAGTAAAGCAATCTTGGGGGATGAACGATCCTCCTGTGGTATGGCAGCAGTATTTGGTCGCGTAGTGTTGTCACGCTTCCTCCTGATTTGTGATAGGTGTAGCTTGATCTGTTACCTTAAAGAGGGATTCGAAGATGGGCTGGAACGTCTTAGTCTTGAAGGACTACTCTCTTGAGTCTCGGACCCGAAGTCTTTGTGCTGGCCTTCGGGATTGCTGTGTGACACCTTGATTAGCACCACCAGTAGCTGCAGGTGGTTTGCCCTTATTACCAGAGAGGCGAAGTTTTTGAGATCCCAGAGGTTAGCCGTACGTAGGGTTCCTCCGGCCTTCTTCCTTCGGAGAATACGTTCGCCTTGTTCACCGCAGCACCTTAATCTTTCCAAGTGTCAGACGGTGCTGTCCCTTGCTTCCACACGTCCAACGCAAGGTTTGTTTGTGGCAAAGTTGGAGGATGAATTCCTCTGTGATCGGGTCCCGGCAATCTACATCGCCTCTGTTGCCGGAACTTTTGACGAAGGCTGTCGAGCTAACTCCCGTCCTCTGCTTCTCATCGAGCAAATGATCCGATACGATATCTCGTGATCGTCGTGCAGCAAGCTTGGCGAGGAACATTTGTCTCCATATGTCCGCTGTTCACCAGCTACTGCTTTGGCTTGAGGCGCGTACCGAATCGAAAGGCGGTCTGCGCGCGAAGAGTGCGGTCGATGGGAAAATGGACCGCACCATCAGAGGCTCACTTGCGGAGAAAAAAAAATACCAAGATGCGACTTTGAAGTAAATCAAATGCTCGAGTGGGGAACCCCTTCCCTGCGAAGCGGTCGGAGTGATTGATTGAACTTCGCCGGATATGGGATCGCATCTCCCACTCTCTTGGGGTATGGACAGGGAATGCCTGTTTTCATTTGTCTCTTTGCAGCGGCAGATCAATGTGTTGATTTTGCTTCTCGAGATCTTTGGATCTTCAGTCTTCACGTTGTATCTTCGTTGGCCATCTCTCGTTACACCCCCTGCACTTGACGGGAGGCTTATTGGCATTGTGAGCCTTCATCCTATCCGTCATGGCTCCTGCGTTGACTTAGGCTGGTGGGCGACGACTCGGGCTCGCCTTGCCTGGTTCGCCCGCAATGCTTGGATTATGTTGGCTCATGCTTTCTCTCAAATGTTTGTGCATGGTATCCTGCATCTCGAACCTGAAAGTTCCTGCTGTTTAGCCAAAGGTTTCCAATCATCTTTTGGCAATTTGCTCGGCACACTACTCTCAGTGACTCACGGGGTTCCCTTCACTGGACCCACTGTGTATTATCTGATCGCGATGCCGGAGGCAGGTATCCGACTCTTCACCTTCTGAAGGTAATGCTTGTCCGAACCCTACCATGAGGTTCCTCGTAGCGATTGCTCCAGACTGCAGACGGGTTTAGACGCCGGGATGCTTTCATCGCTCGAAATCAATCCCGTGCGGATGTCCCTTTGTGGTCAATATTGGTGGTGACCGCTCGAAGTTCTCGCGTCTTCCAACATCCTCCTTCTTCGTTGGGAAACGCCTAGGCCTTGGTTTGGGCGTCTCCGCACTAAGTCTCTCAAAAACTGAAACTCTCGGGGATGGCCTAATGGCAAGTTGAATTCAGCAATCACCCGCCGCGAATGATTTGGAAGCACGGGGCATTGAATTTCCTGTTCTCGGACTCCATCTTTCTGATTCTATTCGTACTGCGCCAGCACCGATAGTACAACTGCGTCAATTTTGACAGTCGGAGTAACGCTATCGTGGTCGCGGGCACCGCTTCTCAGGTATACACCTATGCACGTATCAGATGATAATGTTATCCATCTGAGGTTGGATTGCCTTTCTTTGGGACTTCAACAGTCAACACGCCTCGAAACATGGCCTTTGTGGGCGCCGGGTCTTCAGGCGTGCTCTTGGCTTCGGAATGCGGCAAGTTGGTGGGGCGAGCTGCCTTGAGTTCTTTGTTATAACCTGGAGGGTGACGGCGACCGGCCGCAGCGTGTTGAGTCGTCTGGGCTTCTTCATGCGGGCCACCCGCTCAGTGAACTGGAGCTTTGCTCTCTGCGTTAGGAATTGGACCGCCGGAGGCGGCTGCCCGGGGACCCGGCTTTCCTCACCTTGGGGAGGATTCTGCACTGATTCGCCGCGGAGTACGCTGTGGGAATTCTCAGCGACTTAGCTTGCGTTCGCCGGAGTCTGAAATTTGGTTGGAGCGCTGCGGTTCGCGGGGCGTTGCGCCGCTCTCAGCGACTTTCGGGCCTCTCAAACCTTCTGCGGTTGGCTACGGCTTTCTTGGCCTGACCTCTTTCTGCAGCTTTCTAACGGGCCTTCTTCACGCTTGAGCCCCGGTGGCATGCCTGATCAGTCGCGCGGCGCTTGCGGAATGCGGCTCCCTCCACGTGTCGACGGTTCGCGTTGACACGACGCCATTGGTTCGTTCGGCTTTGGAGGAGTCCCCGGATTCTCGGACCCCGTTGAGGCTGTTTTTTTTTTTGCCTCTCCCGTTTTCAAATCGGCGTTGTTAGCGGGATTCCGTCCGGTGGACTCTCATCGGGCTTTGGGAATTGGTTTGGCCAAACGCGTTGCGCAGTTGCCTTTGGGCCGGCTCTCTTTGAGAGAGTGCCACCGCTCCTTTGGTGAGGGAGGAATTGGTTGGTAAGCAGGCTTGAATCCTGGGTTGGAGGCTTGGTCGGGAGGCCTGCACCCGACGCAACTTTGCGTCAGATACGGAGAGGTCGTCGTTGTAGCGCCGTTCAACTTCTTGCCGTACAACGCACCTTTCTGCTCGGAAGAGAACTTGGACTTCATAGACTTTCCGAGGGGAGGTAGATGCAGACGAGGGATGAAAGCGTCACCTCCCCTCGAACTTTTGTTGGGTGCGAACGTCGATACTCGACTCCTCGCCTTGAGGCCGGCGATCGGAGATCGGGCGCTCGCGACGCAGACGCATCTCGGCAAACCACGCGCGAGATCGGTCGCCAGTTGTTCGCGGAAAATTTGTTGCTTTCTTCATGTATGTACACTCTTGTTGTCTACTCGATTCACACTAGATCCGATCTTTTTATAAGATCAACGGTAGCAGAGAAATCAAATCTGAAAAGAAATCGACAAATTGGATGGGGTGTGTTCCTTGTTTGGTGTCGCAACCGATGCGCGGCCATCCCTGTTACTCCACTTTTCCGTGGAGCGCCACGCGTATCTATGATCCGGCCTCGGCATCTACGGCAGTACACGTGGTATTATTTCACCAAGGAACTAAATAGGCGGGGGAGGATGTGTTATCATCCACAGGAACAATCGTGCGCAAGTCTTCGGGGATCTAAGACCAAGCTTAGATTGCGCGAGTGTAGAAACTAGGATCTGACTATCCGACGTCCTCTCGAGACACCTGCCTTAATTTGGACCCGTTGGATGATCCGGCGCGCGCCAGATCTGGCATGAGCAACGCTCTTGACTGGTCCCCGAAGTTGAGATCTTTTTTAAGTGTTTGGACGTCTCCAACTCCTGCAGAGTTTCGCTCCTCCAAAAATCGCAACCAGCCAAATGAAAAGGGGGCGGGTGGGCCTTTTTATCAGGCTACCCTCATCTGGTGGCTTGGGCACAGGTGGCCGCCCGGTACGTTCTCGGCGCGACCGAAGCCACCACAAACTGTTCGTGGTGGCGCCGAGAACTTGGTAGCCCGCGCGGAGCACACAGAGGGGTGGCTCGGTGCGCCACACAAGGTGGCTCGGCTACCGAAGGCGACTAGGTGGCTGCGAGCCACCACTTGGTGCTCCCACTGAGCTCTTGGTGGCGTTCCGGTGGGAAAAGCCCGACCCAGGTGCTTTTGGTCGTTGCCTCGTTTGGTTGCTTCAGTTTTCCGGTTCTGCGGGTTGATAGGTTGCGGATTCGATTGTGACACTGGATTTGGCCAGTAAATGCGTCCCGGATGTAGGCAGTAAGTCACTTCTGAGTTCGGCCCGGAAAGCTCGATGCTTGGGATTCGTCGTTCGCATTCGTCCGAAGTATCCACTTTGGTTGGATGACTGCGTTGAGTCTTCGAACACTTGCGCTTGATCCCGCCGAATCGGACAGTATTCTGTTGCTTGGTGCGATCTAGTCGATCTCGTTGGCCTCGCTTGTCTTGTCGCTTTATGCCGAAGCTGAGGCTAAGGGACCTATAAAGCAATCTTTATATGCCCTCCGAACGACATATTCATACTTGAAGCTAGGGACATGAGTAGCTCCTAGGCTGCGACTGACACTTTGATTATTGGGCTTTGACAGGATTTTAACCTTTTGTATCGGTAGACGATGGGTTTTTGATTTTCTTTTCTTTATTGTTTCTTGTGTAAAACCTCGGGTTTAGTATATAGGGATTTACAATTTGAGATACAAGGTATATACATTAGGGTTTCCTTGTTTGGATTATTTCGCTAGACGTACCTATGCTCGTGTTGTAATTTCCTAAGTATTAAAACCCACTATTGTTAGTATAAATAATTTTATATTTTTATATATCAACTGTATTTTCATATACAACGAGCCCTACCCCTTGGGGTTGGTTGTGATGTTGCTCGCTAGTGCTTTGACGTTCGTTGTCCCTCCCCCTTTCAGGTAACGAGCCCGGAGCCCGGAGAGTCGCAGGTTGAGGGCGATTTTTCTTTATTAGTGCCCGTTTATCCTCTTATTAGATGTATTTCATTTTTGTACTCCACTCGAGATATTTTTAGACTTGAGAGATTTATATTCTAGAGTTGTAAAGGCTGTGTGCCTTATTTCATGTATCAGATGTTTTGTATTTTGAGACATGTTGAGATCTCCAGACTGTTATTATTCATTTCAGACATTGACTTTGTATTCCAGCTTATTTGGTTGATGAGATGTCTTAATCCGAAATCTATCATTTCATCATGTATTTATTATAAAATCTTTTACTTGCTTTGTACCTACACCTGTTGTTGATTCCACTAGAGAGATAGTAATTATGATGGTGAAACATGTTATTACACGGTGTGGTGCATGGCAGGTTTGACATTTCTGGTTTTACCTCGGATTGCAGCCTTGTGTGAACCCAGGGACGTCACAGTTGGTATCAGAGCTCTGGTTCCAGTATCCTTAGGATCATCCTGTGTCGAGTCGTGGAGCTAGGTTAGAGTTTCCTAGGATTCATGTATAGAGTCCGCTAAGGATTTGCTAGTATGAGTGAGGACGGTATCTGCGTATATCTCAAAATTTATTATCTCACTTACTGTGATAATTAAGCTCTCCTTTTGATATTATAGATATCGAAACGTGGATGTTGTCGAGGTAAAACTCGTACCTAGAGAGCTGGGCATGCAGAGCCGAGCCGCAGCAGGCTCCATAGTATTTGATCGACTTCATGGCACCGTTAGCAACAAGATCTTACAACACTCGAGAAGCTAGAAGTGTATCTGTTAGCGTCAGCAGTACCACTTTCAGGAGTTCCATCACCGGTTGTACCCGTCGTGAAAGTAAAGAAACAATACTTATGAAGGCACCACCATCGCAATCAGCTGTTTATAGAGCCGCAGAGCAAGAGGTTTAACTCTGAAAGAATAAAAAAGATATCATACAATAAGAGCACCAGAGTTTCAAGGCGCACCAACTTTATTTACCACCTATAAGGGAAGGAGTATGTGAAAATTTCTTGAACGTCAACTTAGTACCAAGCAGAAGCTAGATGTATTCAGTACTAAGGACATAGCTAGAGGGTAGTAACAACATCCAGATTTTTTACGGGTAGCAATTATCATCTATTTGGGAGAGTTTTAGTCACTACTTCAACAAGCAGTTAAAACTAGTCTACGTGAAGCAGGGAGATATACCCGTAGTGAATGAAGAAATTAAAATCATAATAGTAAAAATGACAATGACAAGAGAATCCTAGCAGCGGGAGAATGATTTTAACCCAGCAACAAGGACAATATAAGAAAGGAACACAATATGATTCGAGAGTGCCGAAGTAGCACAGAATTCGGAGTACATGTTACAACCATAACAATATCGAACAAAGAGCGAAAGAATTATCGCAGTACACCAGCAGCGAGCCAGCAAGATAGAGGTCACGGATGACAGCCTCAGATTCGTAATTACAACCAGCAGTGGGGAAATAGAGGCATTACTTGTTAATCCGAGGATTAAGGGTCAGCAGGCCATATTCGCATCACCCAGGAGATTTGCTTTATCCAGCAGAGTCTATTCAGTAGTACCGCGTGATCAGAGTACGAGCGGAGCTTTCTTCGTAATTTCCTTTTCAGCTCGGATCTAGTTTGAGTTAGAAAATTTGCTTACTTCTTATCTTTCATACCTTCGTTGATAGGTTTCAGCTTGTAGCACATTTCATAGATATTCCGTTGTCAGTCTCTAATCCTCTAGAAGGAGTGTCCCTTCTATGTGTAGGAGATGTGTCATCAGACTAGATGAGTCTGAGTTAGTCATCGAGTTGATCGTGTTATTGATGTCAAATTTCAATATTTCTTTTTCTTTTTCTTGGTATGGATTAGCTATCATCATACCATGTTAGTATCGATTGTTTTACTGAAGCTATCATCATACCATGTTAGTATCGATTGTTTTACTGAAATAGTTAGCTTGTGAGCATTCGTTAGATTTGTATAGATAGTAGCGACCTCACAGGGTGACCGGAATGTAGAGTCATTTCTGGTATACGTCGAGTAGGTAATGCTGAGGGATCGGAGTACTGATTTGTGTGAGACCGGAGTTGTCTTAGAGTATCAGGATGTCTTTCAGGACATACCTAGATTTTCTCCAGTGAGAGAGGTTGGTTCCTGCATCGAGTTGTAGCCGAGCACAGTACCGATATCCCGAGCACCCTATCGTAGGACACCTACTGAGGTGAGGGAGCTACAGATAGAGTTAGATAAATAAGTTATTAGCTTAGAGTATTACTCACTGGAGTATCTTTTATTTATGGGAATACTGATCCTCTTCGGGAGAATGAGGACAGTAACCTATGATTATGTGTAGATTTTTATGATATGAACAAGTTCACTGTTCGGATTTGTTAGGATTTTTGACTTGTTCGATCAGTTGTGGGAAGCGCAATATTTTCTCGAAGATTGATCTTTGATTTGAGTTATTATAGTTTCGAGTTCGGGAGATGAATTTTCCCAAAGCCGTTTTTCCTGATTCGATATGAATCTTTCGAGTTTCTGGTCATGCCATTTGTGGTGACTAATGCACCTGTGGTATTCATGGATTTGATGAATCGAGTTCTTCGTCCCTTCTTAGACCAGTTTGTGATTGTCTTTATCGATGATATTCTCATATATTCGGGATCGGAGGCAGAACACGAGTAGCATTTAAGGTTAGCTTTGCAGACTCTACAGGAGCATCAGTCCTATGCCAAATTCAGCAAGTGCGAGTTTTGACTTTCAGGAGTCAGAATTTCTCGGCCACGTCATCAGTAGAAAGGACATATTAGTGGATCCGGCTAAGATTATAGCAGTTCTTGATTTGGAATCGTCGAAGATGGTGACAGAGATTTGAAGCTTCTTGGGTTAGCCGGTTATTACAGGTAGTTCATCCTAGACTTCTTGAAGATTTCGGCTTCACTTACACGCCTTACGAAGAAGGGTGTATAGTTCATTTAGAACACAGAGTGTCAGAAGGCCTTTGATACTTTAAAGACTAAGTTGACTACAGCGTCGGTTTTGACTATTCCGAGCAGCGACAGGACATACGTTGTTTACACAGATGCATCATTGACAGGTTTAGGAGGCATCTTGATGCAGACTCAGAGGATAGAAGCATATATCTCATGACAATTTAGGGTGCACGAGCAGAACTACCCCACTCATGATTTGGTGTTAGCAGCAGTGATATTTGCACTGAAGTCACGAGACATTATTTGTATGGAGTGTAATTTGAGTTGTTCATCGACCATCAGAGTTTGAAGTATCTTTTCTTCCAGAAGGAACTCAACCAGAGACAGCAACGGTGGATTGAGTTTATTGAGGACTATGAATTCGCGATTCATTACATCCAGGAACAACTAAGATGTACAAGGACTTAAAGAGGCACTTTTGGTGGAGTGATAGGCGTAGGAAGATTCTAGAGTATATAGCTAAGTGTCGTACCTGTCAGCAAGTAAAGGTGGAACATCGGAGACCGGTAGGAACACTTCGGTCTTTACCCATTTCGGAACAGAAGTGGACGGATATTTTTATGAACTTTATTGTAGGGTTGCCGAAGACGAAGAAAGAAAATAATTTTGTTTGGGTGATAATGGATAGACTAATAAAGTCAGCACATTTCATTCCAGTAAGGACTACTTATACTGCCGAGGCATATGCGAGGATATTTGTTGAGGAGATAGTTGACTTCATGGAGTTTCAGACACGATTGTATCGGATCGAGATAGATGGTCAGACGGAAAGAGTAAATCAGTTGTTGGAGGACATGTTACGGGCTTATGTCATTGACTTTCAAGGTAGATGGAAGGAATCATATTCTACTGATAGAGTTCACTTATAACAACAGTTATCAAGCGATAATTGGTGTGGCCCCGTATGAAGCATCGTACGGGAGGCATTGAAGATCGCTTATATGTTGGGTAGAGCCGGATGATAGTTTAATGCTTGGGCCAGAGCTTATGAGATAGATTACTGAGAAAGTAACATTGAGCAGAGAACATATTCTAGCCGCTCAGAGTCAGCAAAAGAGCTATGCAGATAAGAGATGAGGACATTTAGAGTTTTAGATTTGAAGAGTTAGTTATGCTGAAAGTATCGTTTATGAAAGACGTTCA
Source organism: Asparagus officinalis (assembly GCF_001876935.1). Classification (NCBI taxonomy): domain Eukaryota; kingdom Viridiplantae; phylum Streptophyta; class Magnoliopsida; order Asparagales; family Asparagaceae; genus Asparagus; species Asparagus officinalis. Next base: position 66,868,101 of record NC_033800.1, on the reverse strand, counting down.
GCGATTCGGAAGGCGAAGAAAGCTTGAGCTGAGATATATTGGACCGTTTCGGATTTTGGAGCTTATTGGAGCTATTTCATATGGACTAGACTTTCCAGCACCAATATCTAGTGTACATAAAGTATTTCATGTTTTAATGTTCAAGAAGCAATTTCATGATAAGAGCAGCAGTGAGTGTTGAACGCATCAGAGATTTAGCTTCAGGATGATTTGACTACGATTGAAATCTCAGTTTGTATACTTGCTAGAGAAGACAAGAAATTTAGAAACAAGATATTTTTCCCTTGGTGAAAATTCAGTGGAATCGGAAAGGAGTTGAGGAGGTTTCTCGGGAGCGCGAGGAGGATATACATCGCGACTACCCACAATTTGTTTGATCAAGTAAATTAAATTTTTGTATGACTTGTTTATGGCTTATGGTTACCTGTATGGTGATGTTTATACTTAACACTAAAATGAGGGTATTAACACTTATCTCCTAATCTTTTGGAACACATGGTATATATATGGGGGGTTCCTTGTTTGGATTTTTCGCTCGATGTACTTGTTTCATTTAATAAGGGGTTAAGTGGGGGTATTTATATTTTTGATGGTTAAGTGTAGACATCGAAGATGATTTTCGGGAGCACGAAGATGTTATGCCGCGTGACTTCCTACACCTATTAAGGAAGTGGATTGATTTATGTGTGCAATTATTTGTGTGGTTATATTTAGATTTAACGCTAGAATGAGGATATTTCCGCTTAATTCTTAATTTTTTGGAACACATGGTATATATATGAGGGGTTCCTTGTTTGGATTTTTCGCCCGACGTACTAGTTCCATTCGATTAAGGGTTGAGTGGGAATATAGTCATCCTGGACAGTTAAATATAAATATCCCTGTATGCTTATCAAGAGTAAATATTCTGAGATGTTTATGTTTATGGTTGCAGGTTAAATTAGACCCTCTACGTGCTTCTCTAGTAATATTATTTGCTTAAGTATGATTTCTGAATTTCGAGGACGAAATTTCTTTAAGCAGGGAAGAATGTAAAACCCCAAAAAATTTAAATATTTTATGATAAATAATAATAAATATATTATACATTTATAAATAATATATTATGATGTTTGAGTATGCTAGGAATTGATTTGAGATCAATTCAATGTATATATGTATATATATAAGAGCAAATGCACAATTCATGCTCGATGTATAAGTTTATGTGTTTTACATATCGTTTCAGTTAGAATTTGGAAAAACTCAAAAGACCAAAGTTGTAGGCCTCTTCAACAGCTTTCCAACGAATCTTAGATCACCACATTCCGAGGTCGTATCAAAAAGTTATGGCTATTATACCGAACCTCAATCTGTGTGCAGACTGTCAGGCAGTCGACCGCTGGGTGTGCAGACGCCAGTTTCGGTTATGTTTCGGGTTGGGTTTTATCTATACCAAACCCGGTTGTTACCCTAGGTATATGTACTCGTTTTGAAGCTCTCAGAACCCTCTTTTGAACCCTAATAGCCTCAGCCCCCTCCTCTCTCTCCTCTCTAAACCCTAGCTCGGATTTTGGCGTTTTTGGGGCGTTTCGAAGGATTTTCGGTGGGGTTTCGCGGTTCAGATTGAAGGAGGATCATCTTCTGGGGATTTGTCAGCACTTGAGGCGAGTAACATCTCGCCCAATCCTCTCCCATGTTTTTTTAAAAGTTTACAAACGTTTTTCATGAGTTTTATTGAGCCTAAGACTTATTTTCAAGTATAAATCAATGCTCTTATTAGGGTGAATGCTAGAAATCATGTGTTTCGGATTTAAAATCCTCACCAACGAGTTTTTGATGAAAACCCAGATCTGAAAATTTATTTAAGAATAACAAATATGAGTTTTTATTTTGATTAAATGCTTTCACTCATGTTTAGGAGTTAAAAGTTAGGTCTAACATGCTAGTGTTCGTTTCTCATGCTATATATGAATTTATCACTGCCTCATAGTCTAGAATTGATAGTTATGGAGGTGAAGATCAGTATAGTGGGAGTATGGAACGAGATGGACGAGTTGTAGTTGTGAAATATCCAGTTTTCAGCCCGTGAGTCGACTCATGACTCATCATGAGTCGACTCATCAGGTTGAGTCGACCCATGACTGTCATGAGTCGACTCACGAAGTCAATTCCTGTTATTCATAAGTGTCTGCTGAGTCGACTCGTCAGTTTATGAGTCGACCCATGAGTCATAAGTCGACTTATAGCTGATAAGTTTTTCCTATTTCGTTGTGTTTCTGCTTGATCACCTACTGTGCTTATACTTTCATACAGTGTTCATATATGATCGAGGTTTCCGTTTATCATTTTTGAACATGAAAAGTTGCCTTGTTTATCGGGTATTAAATTGTGGTATTTATGATTTCATCTACATATGTAAGATGATATTTTTCTGACACAAGCTTAGATCTGTACAGCGAGGCATGTACAAGGGTAGAATATGTATACCTATACTATTAGTATTCCATGTTTCATACACACAGTCCTCGTGTTGGACTATAATCCATTAAAGTGCTCGTGTTGGACTATAATCCATTTGAGTCCTCGTGTTGGACTATAATCTATTACAATTTTATGTTGGATAATTGCTAAACCTTGAGTATGTTTCTTAACCGAGTTTAGAACACGACATATTATATGAAGCTGGGACATGATAGCTACCTAGGCTGGACATGATATTTATTATTGCTTTGACACGTTTAAATTGTATCGGTAGAGATGGGTTTGATTTTCTTTTCTTTATTGTTTCTTGTGTAAAACCTCGGGTTTAGTATTTAGGGATTTACAATTTGAGATACAAGGTATATACATGAGGGTTTTCTTGTTTGAATTATTTCGCTCGACGTACCTATACTCGTGTTGTAATTTCCTAAGTACTAAAACTCACTATTATTAGTATAAATAATTTTATATTTTTATCTATCAACTGTATTTTCATATACAACGAGCCCTACCCCTTAGGGTTGGTTGTGATGTTGCTCGCTAGCGCTTTGACGCTCGTTGTCCCTTCCCCTTTCAGATAACGAGCCCGGAGCCCGGAGAGTCGCAGGTTGAGGGCGATTTTTCTTTATTAGTGCCCGCTTATCCTCTTATTAGATGTATTTCATTTTTGTACTCCACTCGAGACATTTTTAGACTTGAGAGATTTATATTCTAGAGTTGTAAAGGCTGTGTGTCTTATTTCATGTATCAGATGTTTTGTATTTTGAGACATGTTGAGATCTCCAGACTGTTATTATTCATTTCAGACATTGACTTTGTATTCCAGCTTATTTGGTTGATGAGATGTCTTAATCCGAAATCTATCATTTCATCATGTATTTATTATAAAATCTTTTACTTGCTTTGTACCTACACCTGTTGTTGATTCCACTAGAGAGATAGTAATTGTGATGGTGAAACATGTTATTGCACGGTGTAGTGCATGGCAGGTTTAACATTTCTGGTTTCACCTCGGACTGCAGCCTTGTGTGAACCTAGGGGCGTCACAGGTGGGTCCATCCTACTCGTCACATTTGAGCAGGTGAAAGGTCAAGTCTGCCTGATGCTGATATAGTCTTCAATACATCTAGTAAACCACCTTCATTACATTTTTACCCCCATGAATGGTGTTTATTTGATGTTTCCTCACTTGAATTTATACGCTACTAGCAGGTCGGTAGGTCCATCCTACTATTCACATTTGAGCAGGTGAAAGATCAAGTCTTGCATACTGGCAGCTCAAAATTAGCTGCCAGCTTTTACACAGGATCCAACATGTGCATGCGTACATGTCATCGATTGCAATCCGGGTGTTGAAAATTGTCAGAAGGACCCTGTCGTTACACCAAACCAATTCACCACTTTGTCCATTCACACTTAGTGCATACAAGCCCTAACACCGAACTCTTAACATCATGGATCCTAGATTTGCTGGGTAAAGAAAATGTTTGTAGAGATACTGTGATTTGATTGTTTGTATGGTCTTTCTGAACAGTCGGTGCAATAGTTTAAAATATGTTAATTGTCAGTTTGTCATCATAATAACATTATCCCCTTTAGGTTGGGTGAGCTATTAATAGATTTTGTTAGGTTAGTCCCTATGAAACATTCAAGGAGTTACGAAGAGACTGGAGGGAACGACGATGAAACGACATTGTAGCATATCAATCATGCAGGAATAGCGATGATTCAACCTCTTGGTTAAGCAGCGGCAGCCCTATGGACGAGAATCAGTCACGTGGTTGTTTGCGGAAAAAGTTGTATTCATTGCCGCATTCATTACAACTTCAATCGTTATAATGAAACAAAAAGATAGCCTTTTTATAAGACTCGTACACAATGAAAACAAAAAAAATACAACTCTTTTCAAACAAACGCAAGATCCGTTTATCATCTCTTGCTTGCGTGGGTCTTTGACCTGTGACGGGGACGTTGATATCCGTGGATCACCGGGCAATCAGATCTGCTCCGAAAGAATCGGACAGAGCTTCGTCGATCCGCGTGAGATCTAGAAGCTTTAAAGCGTCTATCTCGGCTAAAGCGAGATATGAGCTCTTCTTAGTATTAACGCCAAGGGCTAATACTAAGGATCGGACGGATGATGAAGAATCTGATGAAGACCTCTCCTCTCCTTGTTGAAGCGCACGACCACTCTTCACTGCAGCAGGGCTTCGCCAAGGCTCTCCAAAAATCCTCCCTCAAAACAAAGAGGTAAGGGGGGTATTTATAGGTGCTAGGGGACCTCTAGGGGCGTAGACACCCCCTGGTGTCTCGGCCCTCGGCCAGGCCGAGACACCCCTGGGGTGTCTAGGCTTTTCCTAGACACCCCCGGGGTGTTTCGACCTCCCGAGACTCCGTTGAGGTGTTACACCCCCGGGGTGTTTCGACCTCCCGAGACTTCGTTGAGGTGTTTGATTGTTTTCCCCGTAAATTCTTCGTCCGAACTCGGATTTCGGTGATTCCGGGTGCGTTGGATGCTTGACGAAGAGTTCGATCCGCTCTGGTGGTTGGATTATCTGTAGAGTGGTCGAGGCACGAAGGGCATTGTCCTTTTTGTGAACAGTGTCGGGTTCCTGATTGGTCCGGTCTTCGTTGTTCCGAAATCCTATCCGCTCACGTAGCTTTTACGGATCGCCATTAACACAGTTTATACTCGTACGTTTGCTGGAGTATACACAGTTTAAGCTTTTAAAGTATTGGAGCAAAGCGGTCCCAGGTGTCGGGGCTGCAAGACCAACTGTTAAAGCTGATTCATCTGCATGTGTGAATTTTATCCTGAACTTGTTGGATGCTCAAGTCATGAGACCAACTAGTGGAGCTGGTGCGTCAATGACTCGCATTTGTAGAATTTTTGGCAAATTCTCAGCCATCAACGGGTTTGATGAGCCTTTACCGACTACCGTTTGAGTCGGGCTAGCATGCGGATTGTTTAAGTCCGTTCCGCATGTGACGTTGTGCTAAGAGAGTTAACGCTCTTAGTGCTACGATGTTGAATACGTAGACTTCGTCTTTCTCACGGGAATAGACTACCCGGCAACGCGTGTTAGGCGTTGACTTTAGGATTTTTGGCTAATCCCCAGCCTTCAACGGATTTGATTAGCCTTTTACCGACTACCGTTTGAGTCGGGCTAGCATGCGGATTGTCTCAATCCGTCCCGCACGTAACGTTGTGCTAAGAGAGTGAATTCTCCTAGACTTTGTGCTATGATGTTGAATACATAGGCTTCGTCTTTCTCACGGGAATAGACTACCCGGCAACGCGTGTTAGGCGTTGATTTATCCCTACTTAGGCTTCGGGATAAAATTCCCCGTGCATCGAGTGCCCGGATTGGAAGTTACGCGTGTTAGGCGTTGACTTATCCCTACTCAGGCTTCGGGATAAAATTCCCCGTGCATCGAGTGCCCGGATTTGACAATCGTGTCTTTTCTAAAAGCAAAGACAGATTGAGAAACGGGAGAGGAAGAATTTTATATTCTATCTCCCGGTGCTGAAGAGGAAGAATTTTATATTCTATCTACAGCTGGAAAGGGAACTTGAGGTGGGATCCCCCACCCCCAGAATCCGGAATGATGAACTGGGAGTGGGTTCTCCACTCCGAGCATCGGAAAGGAAACGGGAGAGGAAGAATTTTATATTCTATCTCCCGGCGCTGAAGAGGAAGAATTTTATATTCTATCTACAGCTGGAAAGGAAACTCGAGGTGGGATCTCCACCCCCAGAATCCGGAAGGACGAAACTAAGAGTGGGATCTCCACTCCGAGAATCGGAAAAAATCGGATAACCTTAACTGTCGGAAGGTTTGATTACTCGATTTGAAAGTGGACCTCTCGTTCATTGGGGGAATCGAGAGGGGATTTTGACTGTGGTCCTAACTGTATAAAGGTTTGACCAAGCAGGAGTTTGAGACGACCCTAACTGTAGGAAGGTTTGATCACTCGATTTGAAAGTGAACCTCTCGTTCATTGGAGGAATCGAGAGGGGATTTTGGCTTTGGCCCTAACTTTTACAGGTTTGACCAGAAAACACAGAAAGTGGAATACAGGTAGCAAAGAGAATGCCAACTCGTATTATCACTCACAGGGAGACTTTGAATGCTAGGCGTTCAGGACCTAGCACGTTAAGTCTGCAAAATGCCAATGACGGGCAAATGGAAATGTTGGTGGATCCACTGTCGTTTGATTTGATCAGCGGATGGTTTGGTGAGGAAAGATTAACCTACCAGAAGATTGGATCTCTTCTCACAAAAATAACTCATAAGAGTTAGAGAATAAGAAGAGACATTCTGACCTTCAGGGTTCGAATGTAGATTTCTCCTTCGTCAATTCCACAAAGACCGGGTTATCCCTAAGAATACCCCTGTGGTATTCTTTCGGGAACTTCCCGATGCATTGGATAATCCACCCCCAGTTTCTCTCTTGGAACTGGGTTTGACTTGGTTGTCCGACCGGGTTATCCTTAAGAATATTAGCGTAATATCCTCCAGGAACTTCCCGTCAATGGTGGGAAATAGTTTAGACTCATATACCTGTTGGAGTATCAGGGAGCAGTTTAACCTCATATACCGGTAGGAGGAATGAGAAACAGTTTATACTCGTATACTCTTTGGAGTGAGAAGCAGTTTATACTCTTATACTTATCGGAGCTGTTGTGGCGTTTGATTATCGTCAATAACTGTTGCAGGTGCGTCCCCTTCATCATGAGGTACGAGACTCGAATTCAGAGGGCTAACCATCGGTTGGCTCCTCTCGGCTTTCCTCCTTCTGAGGAAGCGTTCGGCCTGTTCTCCGCGTACATTCAACTCTCTCCAGGTATTGAGCGGCTCTACTCCCATAACGTCCAAAATGTTAATGGACAAATTGTTATGACAAGTCTGCAAGATGAATTCCTCCGTGACGGGATCCTTGCAGTTCATTGCCTGATTGCGGAAGCGTTTGATGAAGGTATCCACCGACTCTCCGTCTTTTTGTTTCTCATCGAAGAGTGTCCTGACCGACACTTCGGTGTCATCATCGAAGAAATGAGCGAGGAACATGCTCTCCAGGTCCTCCCAGCTGTTGATGCTTCCAAATTTAAGACGCCGATACCAATCGAAGGCAGGCCCGCGAAGGGTGCCGACGAATGACCGAACCATCAAGGCTTCATTGCCGGAGATCGTGCCCAAGTGGGACTTGAAGTAGATTAGATGCTGAGTGGGCGAGCCCTTCCCGTCGAACGGCGTGAAGTTGATCAGGTTGAACTTCGCTGGATACGGGATCGAGTCCCACTCTTTCGGGTAAGGACACAGAATGCCGGTCTTCTTTACCTCTCAAGCAGACATTAGATCCTTAATTTTTCTCTCGAGGTTCTTCATCTTCTCATCCTCGTCTGTATCATGTTTTGGATGATTTTCAAGAGGAACAATGTGGTTACCCCGGCATTCGGATACGGGATCGAATCCCACTTTCTCGGGTAAGGACACGGAATGCCGGTCCTCTTCACCTCCCGAACAGACATCAGGGCTTCGATTTTTCTTTCGAGCTCCTTTATCTTTTCGGCCTCACCCATATCCTGTTTTGGATAAGTTTCGAGAGGAATCATACGGCCACCCCCAGTGTTGTCATTACTGGTGGGTCCACCCCCAGTGTTGTTATTTTTAGTGGGGCCACCCCCAGTATTCTTGGGCGGTGCGTCGGCCATGACGATTTCAACCACCTCCGGATTGCTGCTAACTGCGGCGTTCTGGGCGCGACGGCTGGATTCCACTAGCTGATTTGACAAAGCTCGGATTTGTTGGTCGTGCATTTGTCTCATCTCTTGTATAGCCATTTCCATTTCGAACTTGAAGATTTCCTTCTGCTTAGTCAGGGCCTCTTCAATGATTTTGGCTATCTGCTCGGTATTGATCACGAACACTTCTCGAGCTTGCCCTATGCTAGACGTTGTGTCGTCGGAGGCGAGCGCGGAATAAGAATCTGAGAACTCATCATCGGAATGGACTCCTTCTTGGACCCCATGGTCATTGTTATATCCGATGGCTTCTAGCTGAAGCTGAGCTATTCCCGAATTGACCCTGCTTTCTAAAGAGAAATTAGGGTTGGAACCACTTGAAATGATTGGAGATTTTCCCTTGTTGACCATGTTGATGGTAACTTCTAGGGGTTCATCCTCTCGAGCAATCGATCCTCTGAAATTCTCTCGAATATCGAGCCCCTCTGCGGAGCGGTCTTGGGGCAGCTACATGTTGATAATACTGCCCTGATAAATTTGGTACACGGACAGTGAGAATCCGCTTCCCAGATGTTTCTCTTTCGAGATTCATTCGCATCCCTAGCCTGATAGTACAACTCACCGACGTTGCGGTCGGAGTAACCTATCGGCTGCTCACATGGGTTCTCAGGTATAACGCGTTCGTCTGTCCGACGTGTTTTCTTCTGAGTAAACATTGCCTTGTTGGCCTCTGCAAGAGTCGCACGTTTGGAATCACACCTTTGTGAGGGTGAAACCTTAACGGGCTCTTGATCTTTTGCACACACCGCCAAGCGGGTTGTTGCAATCAATTTGTTAGGAGGTCGTGTACGACCCCCAGTCTGGATGTTGGCTCGAAGCTCCTTTAATGATCTCCAGTTTTCCTTATCAAGCGCTTTTCCTCGATTCTCGGGTAGAGCGCCGATACGATCCTTCAGAGGATTCCTAAACTCGAGGAAATCTCCGCTGCGGTGGGGATTCATCGGAGGTTCGGGATCTGAAGTTGACGAAGGCCGGAGAGCAACGTCGCCTGCTTTTACCTTAGGCGTTGATTTGGCCTTTGGCACCCAAACTCGTTTGGATTTCGGCGATCTCTTAACTGTCTCTTCCTTTTGCATTCCTCGTGCTTTTTGCACCAGGGCTCGGGCATGCGCACGCAAGGCGCGACGCTTCTGGATTCGCTCCTCGAGAGTAGAACGGGTTCTTTTAACACGAACCCATTTGTTCGTTTCTGCTTTGGAGGAGGGGCTGGTTGTTCACCGTTGTTGCTCTTGGCGCTGTCTGGACTTGAGATCTTCATTGTAGCGGATCCCATCCATCGGCTCCAAAGCCTTGGCCAGCTGACGAGCAAGGCGTTGACGCCGTCTTTGGCGTGCTCTCTTTGATAATGCTGGAGCGTTTTCAGTAGCTATCTCCTCGGCGGAGGCGAAGTCCGGATCTGCGGTCTCGACCACGTTGGACGACGCGGGGGCGTCGCGTGGTGCAAGTGCAGAGGAGAAGTCCTGATCTGCGATCTCGACCACGTTGGACGACGCGGGGACGTCACGTGGTGCAAGTACAGCGGCGGCAACGGGGTCTTGGATCTTCGAGCTGAATGTCCTGCAAACATTTATGGAAGAGGTTACCTTCGTGCGCCTGTTCGGAGAGGCGGATCTGGAGGAGGAGGAAGAGAGGCCTTTTTCGAACTTTTGCCGATCAAACTCGCATTCGATCTCTTCATTCACCCGGATCTTGAATGCCGGTTGCGTCACGACGGCGTCGGTAGCGATGCCGTTGGCTCCCACTGTGGTCGCCAGCTTGTTTGCGGAAAAAGTTGTTGTATTCATTGCTGCATTCATTACAACTTCAATCGTTACAATGAAACAAAAAGATAGCCTTTTTATAAGACTCGTACACAATGAAAACAAAAGAAATACAACTCCTTTCAAACAAACGCAAGATCTGTTTGTCATCTCTTGCTTGCGTGGGTCTTTTGCCTGTGACGGGGATGTTGATATCCGTGGACCACCGGGACACTCAGATCTGGTCCGAGAAAATCGGGCAGAGTTTCGTCTATCCGCGGGGGATTTTAGAAACTCTGAACCTCGTCGATCCGCGTGGGATCTCAGAAGTGTAAAGCTTATAAGGCTCTCCAAAAATCCTCCCTCAAAACAAAGAGGTAAGGGGGGTATTTATAGGTGCTAGGGGACCTCTAGGGGCGTAGACACCCCCTGGTGTCTCGGCCATGGCCGAGACACCCCTGGGGTGTCTAGGCTTTTCCTAGACACCTCCGGGGTGTTTCGACCTCCCGAGACTCCGTTGAGGTGTTTGATTGTTTTCCCCGTAAATTCTTCGTCCGAACTCGGATTTGGGTGATTCCGGGTGCGTTGGATGCTTGACGAAGAGTTCGATCCGCTCTGGTGGTTGGATTATCTGTAGAGTGGTCGAGGCACGAAGGGCGTTGTCCTTTTTTGTGAACACCGCCGGGTTCCCGATTGGTCCGGGTCTTGGTTGTTCCGAAATCCTATAAGCTCACGTAGCTCGTCGATTCACTTCAGTCGTTCGTCGACGTCAATTGGACTCCTGTGGCTCGGATAGTGACGTTCATCGTCGCTCTTTGACACTGAACCGTTCGTGGAGACCTATAGGCAATTTTCAATGCCTACAGTGGTCTTGCGCTATCAGCCATCTGAACAAGAATCAGTCGCTTGGACGAAATTTTAGCCACCTGTTTTTAGTTCGACGAAAACCCAGTTTCTGTGGATTGTTGTCAGAGACGTTTAGATGTTTGGGCAGATGTCCGGGTGAACAACTTCTGCCATCTTATTGTTCATCCGTTTGATTTGTTTTGAATTGGTGTTAACTCTTTTTTAATGCATAGTTTCGTCTGTTGAAACCTCTGAAGCACGGATTCGCCCCCGGAGGCCACGAATCCGTGTCCGACTCGAATCGGACACGGATTCGTTACGACACGTGCACGACACGTGTCGGACACGGTCAATCCATGTCCGACACAGGTCAATGGTTAAATTAGGCTCGGACACGGCTCGGATTCGCCAAAGGCCGATTCATTCGGGTTGCGGGTTTGGTTGTTAAAATCCAACCCGAACCGTTTGATTAAAAAATTCATCCCTATTTCTCAAATTTCCTGTTCAATTCGATCCTCTAACTGACTCAAACGAAAGAAAATAAGAAAAAACCTTAACCCTAATCCTCTCTCTCAATCTCTCAGCTTCCACTTCATCTTGAGGTACTTTTTCTTTACAAACTTGTTATTTTGTGATAGATTCATATTTTAGATTGTTAGTTGAATTTTATAAATTTTTCTATATATAATAATTTTTTAAAAAAACCTTGTCGTATCACCGTATCCTATTTTTTTAGATTTTACCGTATCCCGTATCCGTGTTTGTGTCCGTATCCGTGTCCCGTATCCGTATCCGTGCATCATAGGTTGAAACTATATACCTGTTTTTAAACAGTGTATAAGAGAGTTGTGATTATTTGATGATGTAGTAGTCTTATGAGATACCTACACAATATATGGAGTGTTTTGATCACTTAAATAACTTAGCACATGCATAAATGAGTATAAAATTCCTATAAGGCGAACGAACGGAAAAATAAATATCGTTATGAAATAAATGGTGCTAGAGTTGACATGTTGGAACATACATCATAATCTTTGTACATGTAGACTGGCGTAGAGAAGTGTACCTTGATTTAGTTAGTCTTAATACATGAGTTAACTAGACAACTGATCCCTGTTCTAGATCGTTCTGGTTAGTACTAACTAAATTGTGTGTGGTTACCTTATGATTTGGATTTAGTGCATAACATTACATGTAGAAATTACATAACAACGGGGATGCGGGATAAGTAATGAGATGAATCACGATTTAATGTTGGTTGGTTGGCCAACGAACTTCGATATGAGTGCCTATTTGATTAGTGTGAGTACATGTGTAACCACTTTAAGCGGACAAACTCGAATCATTCCATATCCAAATATGAACACAATTAATTTCTTTAATATGTTGTTTATATTTTGATGTATGTTGTGTGCCCAACACTATATGCTATATCCGTATGGGATGGATGATCATTCTTTTGATTCTTATTTTATTATTGTCTAGCTGATAAGGATATAATTATTATTGTGCGGCTAAGTGTTGATTCTTGAAGTTCCCCACATTTCTCTCTCTTAGACATTACGTCTAACTCTTTTTTGAACCCCCTTCTTCAGGTTGAGTCTGACCGCAACAGACTAAGCCTATCTGAATAAGCAGGTTACGAGGAAGTAGTTGTGCCATGCAGTAGTGCCAATATAGATTATTTGTTTATATTCAGTAGATATTAGATGATCTCTCTCTCTAAGTACATTTATCTAGTATTTGATGCTCGTGTTTGAGCCAATGCTTGTATTTATTTTTGGAGATTGAAGCTTATCTATCTAGTGGATTTGGAAATTTGGACAATTGATAATTCTTTCTCGTTTCCGCTTTGACATTTTGTTGTGATGAGATCTGTACTTTTATGTATATTTGTGTTATGTATAGTTGCAGATATATAACAAAACAAGTTACAGGCTATTGTGGAACACTTTATATATCTTGTTCTATGAATATTCTCTCTACCAGGTTATTACCCGTGAGTGGGGCGTGAAAGTTTGGATATGTTGATATAATAATATCTTCAATAGGATCACCATTTGAATCATCAATGAACTCATCTTGAATTTCTATCGCCGAGTCATTTTCGTGAATCTGAGAAATAACTGTAGATAATGCACCATTTCCTATATCAAGTACCCACTTACTGAAATCTGATAGACTTATTTAGTTGTCATCATTATCAAACTCCTTTAGATGCATATTCTGTAAAAACTTTACATTTATTCCATAGATATGGTTGGCTAATAGAAGCATGTAGTATTATGTCATGTTTTATCCCTCTTGGCATCAGTGAAAGTATTTGCCTAAAATCTCCACTAAGAATCACTTTAGTCCACCAAATTCAAAATTTCATTTTCATTTCCTAATATATCTTGCCAAGTTCTATCTACCGGTTCAAATGTATTTGCGTACCATTGGTGCCTTATCCCATATAATGAGACTCGTTTCTTTCATTAGTTTAGCTTCTGGTGATCCTTGCCACATGTGGAAGTTTCTTTGAGTTGTTTTATTTGAAACCTAGAATGTGCAGTTCTTCCGCTTGGTAGCAAAATAATAGCTATACTGGAAGATGCTACAGCCAACATTATTTTACCTTCTGAGCTGAGGTGCGAAATTATTAATTTCCATACATATGTTTTATCTATTCCCCCATGTCCATATAGTGAAAAAAATTCCTCCTTTTCGCTGGACAGATTTAATTATTGCATCATATACTACTCTCTGTTGTTGATTAATTAAGCCCTTCAAATAATTTATCATGTTCTCTTTTAAGCTCTTCTCTGTCAAAGTTCAACTCATCAGCAATAATTTTGTCTCTATATTGTTTTAAAATGTTGTGATTTGGTAAGGGCATCCCTTGAAAACCTTTTAATGATTTTTCATTTTGGAGTAGTAAATACTCAACTTTAGGTAGAGTATTGAGTTTTCAATCGTTCATCACTCATAGACGAATTAGGCATTCTCATGATTTTTGTTTGGCCCTCAAGAATACCTTCTGAAAGAGAAATGAAGTTATCTTCAAACAACTTATTCGGATTGATAACTTCACAAAAAGTTAATAGAAAAGAAAAATCTGTCTCATTCGTCTGCCTGATGCTGTAAATGATGCTTCATTCATAATGTATTGCCAGTCATTATCATTGTCCAATAATCTCAAAGCTCAACATTGTTTTCTAAAAATATCATGCACACTACCGACATTTGTTCTGATTTTAGCAATGATGTTGGTCCCTTCACAATGTTTAGAAGTAAACGCGGATAGAATCTTTTACCGGATGAAGGATGCCAATAAACAATTCTCCCTATATTGCCTTTCGCTTGTGGCTTCCATTTAGTTTCATCAGATTTCCACACAAAATGTGAAGGGAATTTAACATAACTCAAATTTCTTGCTCGAAATATATCTTATTTGCTTCCATCCATCCCATGAACCTTGTCTGTCTTGACTCAATGTTATTTATTATCTCCTGTAAATTGTCATTATGTATGATTGATTGCTGCTCTGGTAGATGGAAAAGAAGTCTCTCAACTGCAGGTACTCTATAATGAATGTCAAAGCCATATATCCTCTATAGTGCAAATTCAGATATCTTCTGTGTTATCAAATATCAGTAAGTGGGCATGTTAATAATAACAGCATGCTTGTCCCACTTCTAAGTAGTGTGAACTTCACTTGAGTTTTAGGATCCTTTTGCACTGTTATCACTTTCACCGTAACTTTGTTACTATCCAACTGAAGCTATGATGTATCATATCATCTTTTAGTGCATATTCTTGCAACGATTGCTTTGTTTATACAATGTTTTCCCCACTTTTTTCCCCTGAAAATTGCACTGTGGGTGTGTTTATATACCTACACACACTTCCCTCTTTCTGTATGTGTGCTGTCTATAGATATGTGGAAAAATAGGTATCAGGTGGTTACCCTTCGTTCCTCCCTCCCTCCCTCCCTCCCTCCCTCTATCTACCTGCATATAGTGAGTAGGAGTGTAGCAAGTGATTATACTAGCTTGTACCATGTGATAAAGTATAGAGGTACTTCAATTATCTGTTTTTTTTTTAGGGTGGAGTTCCAAGTAAAACATTTATATGGAAGTTATCCTGCCATTCAGGGATGACATTTATTTTTAAAGTGTAAAGTTGTAAACATACTTCTACATTAAGCGTCTGATTCTATTTCCTTTTTTAATTTATTAGTCATGAAGTGTTACTATAATCGATAACATGTGTGCCCAGTTAGTGAATTTTATCAGATAGTGGACCCGTCTAATTTCTGGTTTAATTTTGAAGGGATTCAGTATGAGCTAGTGACTTTGTCCTATCCTAAGCCACCTACCCAGTGGCCACATACTCCAGCAAACAGATCTGTTGTTGATTGTGATAGTAATTCGATTTTGGAAGATGAGCCCAGTGCCAAGGTACTTTACATTGTACCGTCTCAATTTACCTTTTGTTGTTATACTTGTAAATTTAGTATTAGCTTTACCTGGATTTTTCCAACTTTTTAATATTTGAAAGTTTAAAATTTTAGTTATACAGTTTGTGTATTTTTCTCAGTTGTTTCTTTTAATGAGATATATCTGGCATGTATCTTCTTTCATTATTTACTTCTATCCTTTCATTTGTTTAGTCGGACCAATTTTATTGTTTGTAAATGTTAATCCATCTTCTTAGAAGCATCACATGGCTGATTCCAACAACAATAATGAGTCAATAACACAACCAAGAGAAAACAAAGTGTTTATAATTATCTGTTCTCTGTGTGTGTGTGTGTGTCTCATGTTTAAAGTAATTCAATTCTTACATGGTGATGTTGTAAAATACTATATGTATGCCAATTATTTAACTTGTTGTATACATACATATTCAAACGGGAGTAATCTTTAACTTTGCTAGATAGTAAATGTGTTTCGTGTTTATTCTAACTTATTTAATGTTGTTTATGGTTTGTGAGTTTACCAACTAAGATCCAGGGTTAGATTACAATTAACATGTAAAAGATTATCAGAATTAAAATAATATTAACAACTTGCTGAAAAATATACTAAAATATTTTCTTCTGGAAAATGTACAAAATTTATAACCTATTAGAAATAGGCTTAAATACATTGTGAACAAAATAGAGCTTTTCTGTCCATTTTCCTTTTGCGTCAAATGATTATTTTAACGAAGCAAATTCTTGAACAAAGTTTGCAACTATGTTCTAAACCTGTCTTACATGCAACCATTATTCTGCCTTTTTAAAGCAATATATCACAGTTGTTGACAGGCAAAAAGATTTTCTTATTTTTTTAATCTTTTTTTTCTGATCTTTTGTTTTTTTTTTCCCAGTAAGGGTGCAGGTGTCGAGTTCCAATATCCTGAAAGAATAGTCACATGCTACTCAATTATTTTAACAGTTTCCCTAATTTGTTCACATTTAATTCGGTAATCACCCCATTCTTCTGATGTCAACTCTATTTTTCAGTTTGAAATTCATATCTTTATGACTAAAACTCAAGTTAGAATGATCTTGCTTAAAATGCACTAATACCTGAACTTACATATTTAAAAATGTAAAATTATCTCCTGTCAAACCCTGATTATCCATAACTACAGAAACTGCAGATAAAGCATTTAGATTTCCAATGAATGGGTATTAGACTTATGTGAAAAGTATGCGGAAGAAAAAAAACTAGAGCCTTTCAACTTTGCCCCATTTGAGCCACCCAAAACAATGGTAGGAATGTTTCTCCTGTCCTCAAGCAACTTAATACAAACATATGTGAAAAGTATGCGGAAGAAAATAACTAGAGCCTTTCAACTTTTCCCCATTCGAGCCCACTCAAAACGATGGTAGATTGGTAGGAATGTTTCTCCTGTCCTCCGGCAACTTACTTGTGTCTTAAAACCCAAGGACAGGCTAAAATGACAACGGTTACATATTACATTTTGTTTCTCTGCCATCATAGAGACATTATGGTAAAAGTATGTAAGTTAATTGAAATCAGTGAGTCAGTATTACTTTCATGAGCCTCATACTAGATGACAGAAAGTATATAATATTTTCTTATTCTGGCTACATATCCTGTTTTGTTTTCTCATTCTGGGGGGAAAACCTTCCCAAAGATATTTGATGTCTGCTGGATGCAACCAAATGAAGGATTCCTCTGGGGTCATTAAGAAATTTTCGAAGTATATAACATTTTCTTAATCTAGTTTTGTTTTCTTATAATTAATGCTTTGAGAAGTCCTATGAATTCTTAATCCGAATGTAGTCACTAGAAATTCATCCTACTCCAACGAGCCTAAAAGAGTAGGTAGATGTTAACAGATAGATAAGTAATATCAATACATTTGACTGCATGTTGTATCATGGAGATTAACCCATGAACATTCACCCTTTTGTTTTCAAACTATGTTTTTTTGCTTCTCCCAAACACCCCTGCCAAAAAGTACATGCATAGCACATAAAAACAGAAGGAAAGAAAAACTCGCCCCCTCAATTTATATATCCCTTAACCTGTTGAAGGACCTCAAAATTTGCTGGAAGATGGTTATTATGATGCCAATTATATATATCCCTTAACCCATGAACATTCACCCTTTTGTTTTCTAACTATGTTTTTTTGCTTCTCCCAAACACCCCTGCCAAAAAGTACATGCATAGCACATAAAAACAGAAGGAAAGAAAAACCCGCCCCCTCAATTTTATATATCCCTTAATCTGTTGAAGGACCTCAAAATTTGCTGGAAGATAGTTGTTATGATTGCCAATTATGTTTGTGTTTATGTATATTATTAGCGTAGATCATTATTGCTTTATGACCTCTTGCTGAAGAACCCACATCTAAGAGAGGCTGGTGTGTTCTCTGCTACTTGAAATGTTGAAATGTTACGCAGAATGTTTTCTACAATTATTGCGGTCCTTTTGTCTTGTCTCTAATTTACGATTTGCAACCTTGGTTTAGTCCTATCATATAAAGGTTGTGTGCACGAGACATTCTTCATCTCTTGCATGTGAAACACCCTTTGCGTGTAAATCATGATTGAAGAACAGCAAGGATGAGAGTTAAAGAGGGCCTCACAAGTGTTAATCACTTGCACGTGGAATTATATGGAGTTTATTGTGGCAAGATGATAGCTTCATTCTCACTTGGTTTGAGTCAATTAGAGCGGCAGTTAACCCTTCTTTTAGAAGAAATTATATGGAGCTATCGCATAGCATTGACATTTTTTTTAATTATATTAGAAAAGTATATTATAAACATCTCCATCTTTCTAGACGATATCAGCTATAAATTGATCCTACTCGGAATTCACACATGCTAACAAGTTCTCCATTTGTTACATCGATAATGTAAATGTGCGTAATTTTAATCGTTTTTTTATCTGATGAATATTGTATAAATAACAGCAAAGGAAACCCAACGAGCCTGAAAAGATCTCAACAGAGGAGCCTAGTTCTTGCAGTGAGAAACAAAAGGAGCCTACTTTCAGCTGCCCTATTTGTATGTGCGAAATTGTTTCTCCTTTCACCACACTCTGTGGTCATATTTTCTGTGAAGTTTGCATCAAGACTGCCATCAAGAAGCAGAAGAAATTATGCCCAACTTGCCGAAGAAAACTTACAGGGAAAAACAACATTCACCGAGTTTTCCTTCCATCGCTAGACTGAGGCAACATGAAATCAATTATCGGATCATGGAAGCTGATGTTGTGCTGTAGTTTGTTTGATCTGAAACCGGTTCTCATTTGAAGTGCATAGACAGTAAGTATGAGCAATATGTTCTGTTGTATTCCTAATATAGAAACTAACGCACCTTTTTTTTAATGGGAGAAATTGAAGTACTCGGGAAACCCATTTTATCAAATTTCGAATAATGTATATGCAAAGTTTACCGCAGATACTGATTGCATTCTTATTTGCATTGTGTTTATCTGCCTTGTTTTGTACAACGGCAAAGGGTTACCGCATTCATGTGCATTAGCAGATATAAACTCTGCTGTTGCGCTTAACATCTTGGTTTTATTGATCTCTGTTATATGCTTGAGAGACTAGAAGTAGTAAAGGAAAAACAAGGTCCAAAGATAAAAACAAAACAGGGTAAATTGACAAGTTTACGAACGAAGTCTGCTTTCAAGTTTCAAGGCAAGAACAGCAACAACAGCAGTCCACGCAAACTTCTCCAACTGGAGTTCGATGGCCCTGTCTCCTCTGCTAAACAGCCCCATTTCTTTTTTTTTTATTTTTAAAATCGACCTTTTTTATTTATTTATTAAAACCGACCCTTTTTTTGTCACGTCAGACTAATCATTTTCCTAAACAGTCGGGGTTGCCAACCCCGACTATTTAGGATATAATTTTTTAGAGTTTAAGGCTTCTAATTGGGGATTAACACCCTCCTAAATAGTCGGGGTTGGCAATCCCGATTGTTTAGGAAAGTGATTAGGCTGACGTGGTAAAAAACGGGTCGGTTTTGGTAAATAAAAAAATGATCGATTTTAAAAATTAAAAAACAAAATAGGACTGTTTTGAAAAATTGTTCTTTTGGATTATGTTCCTTTTTTTTGGCACTTGCTACGATATATATGCATTTGATAACTATCTATGTTGGTTCTATTATTCAAATATATATCCTCTAGACAGTCCCCCCCCCCCCTTTTTTTTACGTGTTGCTCCATGATTTTGATGCACTTTGAGGTTCTACTAATAACAGACCGCCACAAAATATAGTGGGGGAACCGTCACAAAATTTTCAGTTTTTGTGAAACCATGGTAGTATGCACTTAAAACAATGTACCACCAATGCGCAATCTCCATCTATATTTAAGTAAATTGGGCTGAGGTTTATTATAAAAATCTTTAGTTCTACCTAAGGGATCTCTTCCATTTGGAGTCTTTCTAACTAGAATTTTTGAGGCTTTTCATGTTGAACTCGAAACTGAAAATTCTATGATTCGCTCCATCGACCTCTTTGATTCCAATGCCTTAACTCGAATGAAATTAAGCAACTTTGAAATTCACCAAGATGAGCCTCGCTCTCAACCAGAATAAAATCCCCAAGATATACCACAAGCCACTCATGAAGCTGGACTCTCTACTAGTCACTTTCCACCACCAATAAATGAACCTTCTTGCTTCTCAGACGCACAATACAACACTTTGTCCGCTCGAATACTTGATTTGGAAACTGGACAAAAAGCTTTGTATGATCAAAATGTACTTGTGCTGAAGAATCAAGAAGCGTTAACCAACAAGTTTGATATTTTGGGCTTGAAGCTTGATACAAAGAACATGAAGTTTGATACTTTGGACATGAAGCTCAATGCGTTCTTTCAAGGAAATCAATCCCCACCATGCCCATCTTCTTAGGAGACTTTGCACGCATCATGTAGCTTTGCACTAGTTTTAGTTTGTTATATCAAAAATAATTAAGTACTTAGTGTGTTTGTATGTTTAATTCTGTCAAAAACTTTGTGTTAGTTGTTTGTTTTTGTTTAAGAATTATGTAATGTTGATATTATGTTTTATGTTGCTACTGTGTTTTCATGCTTGATGAATGTTATGATATCATAATCATGCTTATTTTGTTAGAAATATTTCCTATATATTTTGTTCATGAGTTATACATATTTTAAACAAATTGTGAAGTGGAAATTGTCAAAATTTTGTAATTATGGCAAGTCTTTGCCTACCCATATGGATGGGTGAAGTGATAGACTATGTTCACAATCTGGAAGATCTTTTTGAAGTGTTAGCTCATGAAGAAGAAATTATGACATGTTTAGAATAGATGTTTATTTCTTTTTGTTAATGACAAAGAGGGAGAATGGTATAAATGTTATGTTATTTATAAAAATTGTAGATTCTAATATGCTTTTATGCAGGGGGAGTAAGTATATTTGTTTATAAATGTTTAATTCTTTTAGAATATACTTACATATGCATAAATTGTTTATCATCATCAAAAAGGGAGAGAACGTTGGATATCATGTCCCCAAGATATAATTTCGATGATAACAATTTATTCATTATGTGTGTCACTATGAGTATTATTGTGAACTAACATATCAATGCAGATATCTGTTTTCGCTAAAAGTTGCCTTCATTGCTGAATTCATTATAATTTTTATTGTTTACAAAGAATTCAAATACTCAACAAAAGAAAGAAATAAAGGGTTACAACTCTCTCGAAAATAACGCAAGATCCGTTCGTCGTCTCTTGCTTGTGTGGGTTTTTGGCCGGTGACGGGGATGTCGATATCCGTGGACTACCTGACAATCAGATCAGATCCAATACTCTGTCGATTCGCGAAGGAATCTAGAAGCAGAAGCGCTTATCTCGACAACGGCGAGATAATTGCTCTTCTTAAGATTACCGCAACGGGATAATCCTAAGGAACGGACACGGGTGATGTAGATCTGAAGAACCTTTCTCTTCTGTGTTGAAGAACTCGATCAATCTTCAATACGGTAGGGCTTTGCCAATTCTCCAAAATTTCAGATCTCAAAAAATAAAGTCCTGTGGCTGTATCTATAGGCTCCAGGAACTCCGGGCGGTTAAAACCGCATAACGGCCTGTTTTTAGGGCTGGAGACACCCTTGGGTGTCTCGGCCTTGGCCGAGACACCTTGGGGTGTCTCGGTTGGGCCGAGACACCTCGGGGTGTCTCAACTCAGGCTGAGACGCTTCGTTTTGCACACTTATTCGTTTTCGCCGTAACTTCTTCATCCGAACTCGGATTTGAGTGATTCAAAGTACGTTGGAAAGCCGACGAGGAGTTCTATAAGCTCCAATGATTAGATCATTGTGGATTAAGCTGGGATACGAGCGGCGTTTCGCCTTTTGTAAGCGATGCGGGGCTCCCGATCAGTTCGTGTCTTCGTTATTCTGAAACTCCGTTACTTCACGTAGTTCGTCGATTCACTTTAAGCGTTCTTCGACGTCAATCAAGCTTCTGTAACTTAGATAGTAAAGTTCATCGTCTTCTCTTAGCTTTGAGCTGCTCGTGGAGACCTATAGGCAATTTTCAACGCCTACAGATACCCCCTCCAAAGCGTTCTGGACTCGTTTTTTTTATAGAAGAGGCTGGAATACTTTGGATGTGATTGGTCCAGCCTTCGGTCGGCGTAGAGGACCTGTAGTTAGCTTCAATTCTTGACTCCTCTGATTTTCAATCTATTCGATGCTTTGACGAATAGCTGAAGTTCTTTCGGCGCTGTGTTTATCGTTTGGCCGTCGTCGGAGTCTCGAATCTAAAATTGATGAGTTGAGTTTGGTTCGTGTCATTGAGTTGACTTATGGCCGTCGTCGGAGTCTCGAATCTAAAATTGATGAGTTGAGTTTGGTTCGTGTCATTGAGTTGACTTAGAACTGACTACCTCCGTTGTATCGTGCTGACTTAGGGTTTCAGATCGCTGTAAGTTGACTTTTGTCACAACGCGTTGACCGGCGTTGATCTAGGATTTTGGATCGCCTGACGTTGACTTTTTCATCGCAAAGCGTTGATTGGCGTTGACCTAGGGTTACGCATTGACCAGCGTTGACCTAGGATTTCGGATCACCCGACGTTAACTTTTGGTCGCAATGCGTTGACCTAAGGTTACGCATTGACCGGCGTTGACCTTAGGGTTTAGATCGTCGTACATTGACTTTTTCATCGCAACGCGTTGACTGGCGTTAACCTAGGATTACGCGTTGACCGACGTTGACCTAGGGTTTTGGATCACACGACGTTGACTTTTGATCGCAACGCGTTGACTGGCGTTGACCTAGGGTTACGCGTTGACCGGCGTTGGCCTTAGGATTTAGATCGTCGTACGTCGACTTTTTCATCGTAACGCGTTGACTGGTGTTGACCTAGGGTTACGCGTTGATCGGCGTTGACCTTAGGGTTCAGATCGTCGTACGTCGACTTTTTTATCGCAACGCGTTGACTGGCGTTGACCTAGGATTACGCATTAGCCGGCGTTGACCTAGGGTTTCGGATCACCCGGCATTGACTTTTGGTCGCAACGCGTTGACTGGCGTTGACCTAGGGTTACGTGTTAACCGGTATTGACCTAGGGTTTCGGATCCCCGGCATTGACTTTTGGTCGCAACGCGTTGATTAGCGTTGACCTAGGGTTACGCATTGACCGGCGTTGACCTAGGGTTTCGGATCACCCGACATTGACTTTTGGTCACAACGTGTTGACTAGCGTTGACCTAGGGTTACGCGTTGACCAGCGTTGACCTAGGGTTTCGAATCGCCCGGTGTTGACTTTTTCATCGCAACGCGTTAACTGGCGTTGACCTAGGGTTACGCATTGATCGGCATTGACCTAGGGTTTCAAATCGCCCGGTGTTGACTTTTTCATCGCAACGCGTTGACTGGCGTTGATTTTCATCAAAATATCCACTAACCGATGAAAACGGGCGAAAATCGCACTTTAAAAATATCTGGGGGTTCGAACTGGGCCAAGACACCCTTGGGTGTCTCGGCCCAAAGGCCGAGACACCATAGTGTCTCTCCCCCCTTTTCTTTTGTCTCTTGTGTTGTGTATTTTCCCCCCCTCTTTCTCAATTTTTAAAAAGAATCCCTTTTCTTTCATACTTCCTCTTCCTCCTCTTATTCAAAACCTCATTACTCCTCTTCTTCAAGGATCCTAAACCCATTAGAACTCTCTCTTTTAAAAACCCCTCAACCCTAAAAAAAATTCGGATTTTATACCCTCATTTTTTGGCCGAAAATCTCCCCCTCTCAAGCTAGGGTTCCTTTCATCTTCAAGTTCAAGACTTGATCTTTTGGAGTTGGGTTTTGTAAAACCCCGAAAATTTGAATATAGTATGATAAATAATTATAAATATGTTATATGGTAAAAATAATGTATTTTGATGTTTGAGTATGATAGGAATTGATTTGAGATTAATTCAATGTATATTTGTGAATATATGAGTGTAGATACACAAAACATGCACAAAGGCAAATAGTGATAATCTGAGAATTTTGACCAGTTGATAATTTCTATGTTTTACATACTGATTCAGTTAGAATCTGGAAAAGTGTATAAGACCAAAGTTGTAGGTCTCTTCAATAGCTTTCGAACGAATTTTAAATCAACTCATTCTGAGATCGTATGAGAAAGTTACAATCTTTTTACCGAACCCCAGTCTGAGCATGGCCCAGAACTCTGAGCAGTCGACCGCCGTGGTCGCTGCGGTCGACCGCTCAGCGTACAGACGCCAGTTTCAGTCTGTTTCGGGTTGGTTTTGTTTATACCAAACCCGGTTGTTACCCTACTTATATATACTCGTTTTTGTTATCCTACTTATATATACTCGTTTTGAAGCTCTCAGAACCCTCTATTGAACCCTAATAGCCTCAGCCCCCTTCTCTCTCTCCTCTCAAAACCCTAGCTCGGATTTTGGCATTTTTGGGTCGTTTCGAAGGATTTTCGGTGGGGTTTCGCGAGATCCATCGGTGTTCAGCGAAGGGGATTGTTCTCCTACAGATCCAGGACCCTTGTTCCCATCAGAGGCGAGTAACATCTCGCCCAACTTCACCCCTTTTGTTTTCATGCTTAAATTTGAGTTTTTATCCAGTGTTATTGGGCCTAAAATCGTATTTTTGTATAAATGCTAGATCATTATGGTATATGATGCATAAATCAAGTATTTCAGATTTTAAAAGCTCACCCACAAATTTGTTTTCCTGAGATTTAGATCTGAAATAATTTAATAAGAGTAAATTCTGTTTTATTGATTTAAAACTTTCAAATCATACATGTTCATGTGTTTGGGACTTTGGTGACGAGATTTAAATATTTCAGTTCGTTGTTTTCTATTATATGACATATTAGAAATGTTAGATTTATAATAGTGTAGAAATCATCAAGTTTGTATGTGGTTCGAAGCTGACAGAAACCCTAACTGGGCTTCTGTCTGCTTCGCGGTCGACCACAGAGGACGAGGCGGTCGACCGCTGGGTGTTTTGCTGAGCAGAATTGTTTCTGCTCTTTTCGCGGTCGACCGGAGTGACCTCCGCGGTCGACCGCCGCTCAGTTTTGAGCTCAGTGGATTTGTGCTTTGTGTGCGGTCGACCGGAGTGACCTCTGCGGTCGACCGCCGCACAGTTTTGGGTACTGTTGGTTTTGTTGTATACTTTTCACACGTTCGAGAGTTCGCCTCGACTATCTGACACCAATTTACAATGTTAGTGATTTACCTATACCTGTGAGTTGA
>NC_033800.1:66763399-66839911 GCF_001876935.1 Asparagus officinalis | reverse complement strand
AACTATTTTATGTTGATTGAAGGTATTTGCGTGAATACTATGTGTTATGAATTCGTATTGTGATACGTTATGTATATATATATATATATATATTTATTATCTCGCTTACTGTTATAATTAAGCTCTCCTTTTGATATTATAAATATCAAAACGAGGATGTGGTCGAGGTAAAACTCGCACCTGGAGAGCTGGGCATGCAGAGCCGAGCCGCAGCAGGCTCCACAGTATTTGATCGACTTCATGGCACCGTTAGCAATAAGATCTTACAACACTCGAGGAGCAAGAAGTGTATCTGTTTCCGTCAGCAGTACCAAGCAGAAGTTAGATGTATTCAGCACTGAGGGCATCGCTGGAGGATAGCAACAACATCCAGATTTTTGATGGGGTAGCAATTATCACCTATTCGGGAGAATTTTAGTCACTACTTGCAGTTAGAGCTAGTCTAAGTAAAGCAGGGAGTCATGCCCATAGTGGAGGAAGAAATTAAAACCAGAATGGTGAATATGACAATGGTAAGAGAACTATTGCGAAAACTAGAGAATCCTAGCAGTGGGAGAATGATTTTTACTCAGCAACAAGGACAATATAAGAAAGGAGCACAGTATGATACGAGAGCGCCAAAGTAGTACAGAATTTAGAGTACATGTTACAATCACAACAAGATCGAACAAAGAGCGAAAGAATTGTCGCAGTACACCAACAGGGAGCCAGCAAGATAGAGGTCACGGACGACAGTCTCAGAGTCGTAATTTCAGCCAGCAATGGGGAAATAGAGGCACTACTTTTTAATCCGAGGATTAAGGGTCAGCAGGCTATATTTGCATCATCCAGGAGATTTGCATTATCTAGCGGAATCTATTCAGCAGTACCGCATGATCAGGGTTCGAACGGAGCTTTATTCTTGATTTTCTTTTCAGCTCGGATCTAATTTGATTCAGAAAATTCGCTCATCTTTCATACCTCCATTGGTAGGCTTCAGCTTGTAGCACATTCTTTAGATATTCCGTTGTCAGTATCTACTCCTCTAGGAGAGGTGTCCACTCTATCTACCGGAAATATGTCATCAGACTAGACGAGTCAGAGTTTGTTGTCGATTTGATAGCGTTGAATATGTCCAGATTCGTTGTTATCCTTGGTATGGTTTGGTTATCCTCCTACCAGGCTAGTATTGACTGCTTTGCGAAGACAGTCAATTTGCGAGCGTCCGATGGGTCCGAGATGATTGTAGCAACCTCTCAGGGCAACCGTTTTGCGGAGTCGTTTCTGGCGTATATCGAGGAGGTGCTGTGACGGGATCTGAGTATTGATTTATTAGAGACTAGAGTTGTCTCAGAGTATCAGGATGTCTTTCAGGATATACCTGGGTTACCTCCTGTGTGAGAGGTCGAGTTGTGTATTGAGTTGCAGCCGGGCATAGTCCCGATATCCCGCGCACCCTATCGTATGACACCAGCTGAGATGAGGGAGCTTCAGACCCAGTTGGACGAGTTGTTAGCTCAGGATTTATTTGTAGGAGTTTTTCTCCGTGGGGCGCATCGGTCCTCTTCGTGAAGAAAAAGGACGGTAATATGAGATTTTGCATTTATTATAGAGAGCCGGACAAGGTCACTATCCGGAATAGGTACTCATTACCTAGGATTGATGACTTGTTCGACTAGTTGCAGAGAGCGTAGTATTTCTCGAAGTTTGATCTTCGTTCTGGTTATCATAGTTGTGGGTTCGGTTCGATGTGAATCTTTAGAGTTTCTAGTCAGGCCATTCGGGTTGACTAATGCACCCATGATATTCATGAATGTGATGATCCAGGTTTTTCCCTCCCTTCATGGACCAGTTTGATATTCTCATATTTTTGAGATCGGAGGCAGAACACGAGTACCATTGCAGACTCTTCAGGAGCACTAGTTATATGCCATGTTCAGCAAATACAGGTTTTGGTTTTTTTTTAGAAGTTAGATTTCTCGGCCACGTCAACAGCAGAGAGGGCATGGCAGTGAATCCGGTTAAGTTTACAGCAATTCTTGTTTTGGAACCGCCGAAGATGGTGATAGAGATTTGTCTTGGGTTAGCCGGTTATTACAGGAAGTTCATCCTAGACTTTTTGAAAATGTCGGCGCCACTTGAACGCCTTACGAAGAAGGGTGTACAGTTCATTTGGAACACAGAGTGCCAGAAGGCCTTTGATACTTTAAAGACTAAGTTGACTACAGTACCGGTTTTGTCTATTTCGAGTAGTGACATGACGTACGTTGTTTTCTCAGATGCATCATTGGTAGGTTTAGGCGGCATCTTGATGCAGACTCAGAGGGTAGAAGCATATACCTCATGACAATTTAGGGTGCACGAGCAGAACTACCCCACTCATGATTTGGTGTTAGCAGTAGTGATATTTGTACTGAAGTCACGAGGCATTACTTATATGGAGTGCAATTTGAGTTGTTCATCGACCACCAGAGTTTAAAGTATCTTTTCTCCCAGAAGGAACTCAACCAGAGGCAGCGACGGTGGATTGAGTTTATTAAGAACTATGAATTCGTGATTCTGTACATCCAGGAATAATTAAGATGTACAAAGACCTAAAGAGACACGTTTGGTGGAGTGATATGCATAGGAAGATTTCAGAGTATATAGCTAAGTGTCTTACCGGTCAGTAAGTGAAGGTGGAACATTAGGGACCGGTAGGAACACTTCAATCTTTCCCCATTTCGAAATAGAAGTGGGCGGACCTTTTTATGAACCTTATTGTAGGGTTGCCAAAGTCGAAGAAAGAAAATGATTCTGGTTGGATGATAATGGATATACTAATGAAGCCAGCATATTTCATTCCAGTAAGGACTACTTATACCGCCGAGGCATATGCGAGGATATTTGTTTGGTAGATAGTTCGACTTCATAGAGTTCCAGGTACGATGGTATCGGATCGAGGTTCAGTGTTCATTCCGCATTTTTGAAAGGATTTCCAGGATTCATTTGGCAACGGATTTATCTTACAGTAGTGTATTCTACCCACAGACGGATGGTAAGATGGAGAGAGTAAATCAGATGTTGGAGGACATGTTGCGGGCTTGTGCCATTTACTTCCAAAGTCAACTGGGAGGATCATATTCTACTGATAGAGTTCTCTTATAACAACAGTTATCAAGCGATAATTGGTGTGGCCCCGTATGAAGCATCGTACGGGAGGCCTTGCAGATCGCCTATATATTGGGTAGAGCAGGAGGATATTTTAATGCTTGGACCAGAGCTTATGAGATAGATTACTAAGAAAGTAACATAAATCAGAGAACAGGTTCTAGCTGCTCAGAGTCAGCAAAAGAGCTATGCAAATAAGAAATGAGGACATTTAGAGTTTCAGATTTGAAGAGTTAGTTATGCTGAAAGTATCGTCTATAAAAGACGTTCAGCGATTCGGAAGGCGGAGAAAGCTTGAGCTGAGATATATTGGACCGTTCCGGATTTTAGAGCTTATTGGAGCTGTTCCATATGGACTAAACCTTCCAGCATCGATGTCCAGAGTACATAAAGTATTTCATGCTTCAATGTTCAAGAAACAATTACATGATGAAGAGCAGCAGTGAGTGTTGAACGCATCGGAGATTTAGCTTCAGGATGATTTGACTACGATTGAAATCCCAGTTTATATACTTGCTAGAGAAGACAAGAAATTTAGAAACAATATTTTTTTTTCCTTTGGTGAAAATTCAGTGGAACCAGAAAGGAGTTGAAGAGGTTTCTTGGGAGCGCGATGAGGACATGCGTCACGACTACCCACTCCTGTTTGAACAGGTAAATTAATTTTTATGATATGTGTTTTATATTATATTTACATCTTGGGTTATATTTACATTTAACATGCACTAGAATATGAATATTTCTGCTTAATTCTTAATCTTTTGGAACACATGGTATATATATGGGGGGTTCCTTGTTTGGATTTTTCACCCGATGTACTAGTTCCACTAGATTAGGGTTCGAGTGAGAGTATTACCATTTTAGATTGTTAGGTATAAATATTTCTATATGTTCATCTAGAAGTTCATATTGCGAGATGCGTACGATTTCCGAATTTCAAGGACGAAATTCTTTTAAGGGGGAAGAATGAAAAACCCCGAAAATTTGAATATAGTGTGATAAATAATTATAAATATGTTATATGGTAAAAATAATGTATTTTGATGTTTGAGTATGATAGGAATTGATTTGAGATTAATTCAATGTATATTTGTGAATATATGAGTGTAGATACACAAAACATGCACAAAGGCAAATAGTGATAATCTGAGAATTTTGACCAGTTGAGCATTACTATGTTTTGCATACTGATTCAGTTAGAATCTGGAAAAGTGTATAAGACAAAAGTTGTAGGTCTCTTCAATAACTTTCCAACGAATCTTAAATCAACTCATTCCGAGATCGTATGAGAAAGTTATAACCTTTTTACCGAACCCCAATCTGAGCATGACCCAGAACTCTGAGCAGTCGACCGCCGTGGTCGCTGCGGTTGACCGCTCAGCGTACAGACGCCAGTTTCAGTCTGTTTTGGGTTAGTTTTGTTTATACCAAACCCGGTTATTACCCTACTTATATATACTCATTTTGAAGCTCTCAGAACCCTCTATTGAACCCTAATAGCCTCAGCCCCCTTCTCTCTCTCCTCTCAAAACCCTAGCTCGGATTTTGGCATTTTTGGGTTGTTTCGAAGGATTTTCGGTGGGGTTTCGCGAGATCCATCGGTGTTCAGCGAAGGGGATTGTTCTCCTATGTTTCGAAGGATTTTCGGTGGGGTTTCGCGAGATCCATCGGTGTTCAGCGAAGGGGATTGTTCTCCTATAGATTCAGGACCCTTGTTCCCATCAGAGGCGAGTAACATCTCGCCCAACTTCACCACTTTTGTTTTCATGCTTAAATTTGAGTTTTTATCCAGTGTTATTGGGCCTAAAATCATATTTTTGTATAAATACTAGATCATTATGGTATATGATGCATAAATCAAGTATTTCAGATTTTAAAAGCTCACCCACAAATTTGTTTTCCTGAGATTTAGATCTGAAATAATTTAATAAGAGTAAATTCTGTTTTATTGATTTAAAACTTTCAAATCATACATGTTTATGTGTTTGGGACTTTGGTGACGAGATTTTAATTATTTCAGTTCGTTGTTTTCTATTATATGACATATTAGAAATGTTAGATTTATAATAGTGTAGAAATCATCAAGTTTGTATGTGGTTCGAAGCTGACAGAAACCCTAACTGGGCTTCTGTCTGCTTCGCGGTCGACCACAGAGGACGAGGCGGTCGACCGCTGGGTGTTTTGCTGAGCAGAATTGTTTCTGCTCTTTTCGCGGTCGACCGGAGTGACCTCCGCGGTCGACCGCCGCTCAGTTTTGAGCTCAGTGGATTTGTGCTTTGTGTGCGGTCGACCGGAGTGACCTCTGCGGTCGACCGCCGCACAGTTTTGGGTACTGTTGGTTTTGTTGTATACTTTTCACACGTTCGAGAGTTCGCCTCGACTATCTGACACCAATTTACAATGTTAGTGATTTACCTATACATGTGAGTTGACTTTTGACACAAGTACTGATCCGCACATCGAGGCACGTGCGACATGAGACTATGTGTATCTTTTGCATATAAGAATATATATATATATTCAACATCTACACTTTGTATAGTTTATATTTAGTCCTTGTGTTGGACATTCACTTTACTTAGTCCTCGTGTTGGATATGCATTATCATCCGGTCCATGCGTTGGACAACGGTCACATCCGGTCCATGCGTTGGACAACGGTCACGGGTTTGTATTTGTTTTATTTATTGTTTCTTGTATTAGACCTCAGGTTTAGTATTTAGGGATTTACAATTTGAGATACAAGGTATATACATGAGGGTTTCCTTGTTTGGATTATTTCGCTCGACGTACCTACGCTCGTGTTGTAATTTCCTAAATACCAAAACCCATTATTGTTAGGACAAATAATTTTATATTATTATGTATTAACTGTATTTTCATATACAATAAGCCCTATCCCTTGGGGTTGGTTGTGATGTTGCTCGCTAGTGCTTTGACGCTCGTTATCCCTCCCCCTTTCAGGTAACGAGCCAGGAGCCCGGAGAGTCGCAGGATGAGGGCGACCCTTACTAGTGCCTATTTATCCTCTTATTAGATGTATTTTATTTTGTACTCCACTTGAGACATTTTTAGACTTAAGAGGTTTATGTTCTAGAGTTGTAAAGGTTGTGTGCTTTATTTCCTGCATCAGATATTATGTACTTTGAGACATGTTGAGATCTCCAGATTGTTATTATTCATTTCAGACTTTGACTATGTATTCCAGTTTATTTGTTTGAGGAGATGTGTTAATTTGATGTTCTATCATTTTATCAAGTATTTGTTGTAAAACCTTTTACTTGCTTTGTACCTACACCTATTATTGATTCCTCTAGAGAGATAGTAATTGTGATGGTGAAACATGTTATTGCACGGTGTGGTGCATGGCAGGTTTGACATTCCTGGTTTCACCTCGGACTGCAGCCTTATGTGAACCCAGGGGCGTCACAGATTTTCAAGCTCTTGGTTTGGGTAAGTTCCTCTTCAACTCTCTCCTCTTTTTTTTAGAAAGGTTGAAACTTTATGCTTGTAGTGAGGGTATGCCATGAATTTGTATGTAGAGGTTCTAAATTTTTGCCTTCATGAAGTGGGTTTTGTGAAAAAGATAGGATCTTGATGATAGATTGTATGTATGGACTAATATTTGGGGAGTTTTATGCAAGAATGCAATATGGACGAAATTTTAGGGGTTTTTGTGCAAAAGTAGACTGAAATTTGGGACTAAAATTCCACACCTATTTGGCCAAACTTTGAGGGGTGTTTTCACGCAAAGGAATCAACATTGTTTGAGGGGTTTAATTGCAAAAAAACCACCAAATATTGTGGGGGGTTTATTTGCAAAAGGGCTGAAATTTTGGGGCTGAAATTTCAAGAGTTTGGACCACGATCCCATGACCAAGAATTTGAGAGGAGCATGTGCAAACTAAACCAAAATTTGTGGGGGGTTTATTTGCAAAATTTGCCAAATTTGATAAAAGGGTTTATTCGTAAAATTAGGCGAAATTGTGTGACATCGAGGATGTTAGGTGAACAAACACGATGATCATGACCTAATTCGAGTGTGTCCATGACTAGAATTTTGCCTTGAACACGAGGGGTATTTTGGGTATTTCACCAAAAAATTCATTACGGGGGTTTATACCGCAATTTGAGCTTATTGTTTGCATGCACAAAACTCATAGGTTTAATTAGACTTCAACTATAAAATCCTATTTATTTTATAGGATTTTAGTTAAAGTTCTCAATTTCCCTTTTAACTGTCGGGCGTTTAGATTTATGATTGTACCTGATCCGTTAATTTTCATTGCAGGTTCTCCATGTCTCCGCGCCAACAGCGATTTCATAGGAGTCGCTCCTTTTCACAGCATAGCGAGAGGGAGGCTCCCGCGGCATTCTCCTCCGCGGCATTCTCTTTCGGGGGTGAGCATGTGTGCTTTCTGTATCCCCGATTGATCCCTTCGCGGGTTATTCGGGAAGAACCGACATCCTCCTTCGCGGGGACCGAGGTTTCAGGAAATTTATGGTTCTGTTATACCCTCGTTTACCCCCTTCGCGGGTCATTCGGGAAGAACCGACATCCCCCTTCGCGGGGATCGAAGTTTCAGATTTGTTTGGCTTGGCCAATTCAAGTCTTCTGCCATGTTGGGGCGATTTCGTTTTGCTCTTACATTGTGTAGGTCGCGGTGTGCCGTAACCACGTTGCTTACGTGACGGTGCATACCGCTCATCCAGGTAGGACACTCAAAATCGTCTCGCCAATTGCCCAATGGATGATCCTATCTCGCCCTCTTGTGAGATGAATTTAATCCTTGTATAATTCATGGATAATTTTCTGATTCTACCCTTGTTTTGTTGCAGTTGAATTTCCCGCGGACAGTCTTCCCCCTCATGCTACTAGTGGTTGCAGTGGGGAGGTTTTCTCTTCTATTGCTGATAGGCAGGCCATTGGTCCGATCCCTCAGTTTGATAGGAGCCGTTCCGATGAATCCTGTCGTCTGATACGAGATGGGGGACGTCGTTCATTACGCTAGTTGATTACTGATGCCCCTTTTACCGCAGACTCCATTTCTACTCAGGCTTTAGAGAGGCCTGGTTATCTATTTGGAGATCACGCTGAGGATCCGGCTAGGTTGACTCTTGCTGATGAGCATTTGTTGAATAATGATGAAGGAGCTCTTCTTTATATTCCTTCCATTCCCCGCCAGCATTCCTTTGCTCACTTGGAGGTGCAGGCTGTACAGCGACGGATGTCCTAGAATCTTACAGATGATGGTGACCGAGTTCATTGCAGATATATCTCCCACCATAAGACTCCAGGTTCCGATGGGCATAATTATATTTGCGGTCTTCGATCAGGAATTCTGGGTCTTGATACCGCACCCCCAGATGAGGTATCAGCAGCTGCTCCTACTGTGAGGAATCGTTTGGCTAAGCTTGGGAGGAAGTTACCTCCACCAGATTTTAAATGTTTTTGTTGGGCTTACTCACAACCCAAGGGATGGTGGACACGTATGACTAGTTACGTCTTGGGACGTTGGGAGAGTGATCTGAGAAGCAGTGGGTTGTATGCGCCCATACGAGCCACCATGTATGGATTCCCGGTCAGCTGTCGCCACTTCCTAGCATTATTAGAAACATATGTCCCCGATAGTAACACCTTCTAACTTGCGGTGGAGAGTTGGGGCTAGCTTTGCATGAGATGCACAAAGTTTCTGGTCTTCCGATGGGGGATTGTCCGTATCAGGAGTACTTTCCCTCGAACCTGCAATTGGAGTGGCTGAAGAAGGACTCTCCCGATATGTACGATACACTTTGGGATCTTACGTGTCATTATTATACATCTCTAATCAAGGTGACCACTCAGGCGAAGAGGAAGAAACAAATCAGCTTGAAGCAGTTCGCTGTTTACCTATTCCATCATTTGGAGGGTGATCTAAGCGAGACTGTTCATGAGTTAGACATTTTGACACCTTCTGCCGTTAATGAATTGATGGAGAAGGCCAAAGCTTGCTCCCTCACTATTGCCAGTGCTGAGGGGGCTTTTTCTGCAGGGACCAAGTTTCGGACATTTCTTTGTCATGCACAGAAGTCTATTCAGCCCAAGACTCTGTTAGCAGGCAATCTTGCTATCTGGTTGAAGAAGTGCGTTGTTCCATATCAGTTTTTTGATGCCTTACCTCTTGAGGTGCTCTTCCCTGCTATTCAACTAGCTTACGGGAGGGAGCTTTCTCTGCTTCCGGTGATGGTTGCTGGTATCCATTGTGGGCTTAGGTATTTGGTCGATGGTTTTACACAGGTGGGTTCTGAACTGTCGACCGAGCTTATTTCTGTAAAGGTCGAGCTTCCGTATACATACCTAATGGCGTGGCTCGTTCTTCACCGTCCTGATTTGATGTCAGCGCCTAGTACTGTTGATGCCTCCGTTCCTTTTGTGCAACTATTGGAAAGGAGTAAATGGTTCGGGAAGACATTCACTGATGTACAGCGAGAGCTTCAAGTTCGTAAGAGCTGGGAGTTCTTCAAGTATTTTCCTCGCTTCTCGGGCCGTTACGATGATGTGTTGATTGATGAGGAGAAACCCATGACTGGTCGGACTTTTCTTGACGCTGGTTGTTTCCGTTGGTTGGTGAACATTTGCGTTGGATATCTTGTTCTACGGGTGAAGAATCATTGTCACATAGAGCCTTATCTTCCGTGCCGATTCGCTCGCCAGTTCGGTTACGACCAACTATATGTTGGGAATCTGAGCCGTGGTTTGAGGACTGAGGGGGGGCTTATTAACGGTGTTCGAGTGTGGCTTTGGACTATGGTGGGCTGTACTGGAGCCTACTTTGCTCTTCCTTCATCCAAGCACAAGCCGTTGCTTACTTTTCTCAGCTGTAAGTGGTTCCTTTCTGCCAATGAGTTTCTAGGCGTGAGGAGTCTTTCAGAGTTAGAGGCTGAGCATTTGGTTCAAATTACTATCAAGGTTGCTCGTAAGGCCGAGCTTTCGAAGAAGCAGGGGAAAAGGCCTGCCAAACCTTCCCTTTTGAGCAGAGACAAGATGGAGGATGATGAAGAGCTCCTTCCTACTGACGATGAGGATGAGACTTCTGAGGAAGAATATGTGGACATAGATACTGACGGGGAAGAACCTAATGCAGGTTTGTCAGACTCTTTCTTTTCAGAATTAACGGATCTGGCCTTCTCTCGTTGGCATCAACGTTTTACCCTTTCTAGATCTCAACTGGCTTTTCAAAAGCCAGAACGAAAAGTCTTATTCACTTATCCTAACAAGATGAGTCTTATCACCCCAGGTAGAATGGTTGATGAGCATGAACTGCTCGCTTCTCGGCACGTGAGGTCACAGCCCAGTTGCCAAGCCTCGGCACAGGTTGATATGCGTACTAAGTTCATGCATGAACGGCATGTTGGTTCTGTAAGAGTTCGTGTTCCAAAACGGAAGAAGACTGCTCATAAATCTCATACTGGTCAGCGCACCTACAGAGCAAAGTTAGGAGGCACTACTAGAGGAGAGGGTAATGATTTATTGTCTCTATTGCTTTAAGATGATTCTCTTTTTGGATTCATTGAACTTAATTATGTTCTGTGTTTCAGGAAACCATGACGAAGGTGAACTTCCACAAGACTCTGTATTCCCCGATCCTATCCATTTGGATAGCTTCGTGCAGTAGATGTGTGATGCCATTCATGATGAGCCTATGGATGTTGAAACAAATAGGGGTGCTGAGCAGGTTGATAACGTCGACCCGATGGTTATATGCTCAGGTATATCTAACTCCGGTAATATCCTATTCGAGCAGTAATTGAAAGAGTTAGGGAATTCAGGATTTACTCCTCCTTTAATTATCTCTGCGCTTCGTTTTCTTTTAGATAAATTGAAGAATCCAGGCACGGATATCGGGGCAAAAGAATCTTCTGCCACTACTATAGGTAAATCTGAGCTCTTCCCTCTTTTCCCGTCTTTTTGTACATATCCAACCCCTAAATTCTCGCGCAGGACCCGTGTTAGAGAGACCAGTCGAGGATGAGGCCTTCCGTGATATGGGTTTCGAGGAACATGCGTATGTCTCAGCACCGAGTTTCTCAGGATCTAACATTAGACTGTTAGCTGACATGTTGGCGGAGCAGGCCACCAGAGGGACTATAGGACCATCCTTTGAGGGTGATTCGTCTGCAGGTATATATCTAATTCTCTTCATTTTATCAAATTTTTTATCTGACTAACAAAGAATTGTAATCACAGGACCAATCACTGGGACTGATTCAGTTATGATTCCTGGCATCTCTAGTTTACCTGAGGGTGATGGATCTGCAGGTATGCATATAATCCTGTCACCGCGATCCTCCTTATTCATCTGAATTTCCATTTGACTAATAAAGAAGTGTAACCATAGGACCAGCCTTCATGACTAATGTGACTACGGTATCTAGGACTACTAGTTTGCATAACGGTGGTGTCTCTCCTTCACAGCCGAGAGGCATTACAGATTTACCTAGAGAGGTTGATATACCCTCAACGACCCCACCTGCTGTCATCTCGGAGCCTGTTGAGACTAGACTGACGGAGACCTCTATTGGTATTGTTATGCTTGTAATTCGCTTTAATTTTTTTTTACCATGTTCGAGAATCTCTTATTCTTTCACATGATTGTTTGTAGGATCCCAACCATCTCCATATGAGCGCGTCCTCGCCCTTTTGGCTGATCCCGATCCCAGCAAAGACATTTTCCGAATGGATCTTAGTTCTTTCGTCGTCTTTTTTGATGGCATGATCGAGAATCTTCTTCATCAAGGATATTGTTTTGATCAGTTAAGACGTTCCCTTTTTCGCCACATGACGATGATCAGAGAAGAGGGACATTCGGAGTTAATTAGCTGATTCTTTTGCTGCCGACTTTGTTGTTCTGGAGTCTGAACTCCGAGAGTTAGGGGAGCTAAAGGCTGATGGAGCTTCTTCCTTTGTATCTTCTCAGTTGGAGCATAGACTGACACAGTGGCGTGACCTGAGATCTTCCATTGGCAGCGAGCTTCAGTCACATGAGAGTTCTATTGTACAGCTGATAGCTAATCTTGCGAGAAAGGATACGGATAGAGCTAAGTTACTCAGTTCTTTGGATTCCAACCGTGAGGAAGTGGATAGGTTGAAGAAGGCTTTGAAGTATGCAGAGGAGTCTGGTGCTATCATTGCAGAAGAGCTGGCTAGATTAGAGGACTCTCGCGGACAAATACTTAAGAGATTAGGATTTACGCAGGAGAGATTGATGAAGCTGAAGAATGAAGCTGCGAAGATCTTGAGCAATTCTGAAGAATCTGTCCGAGCTGATCTACAGGCTGAGCTTGAGCAGAGTTATACAGATAGATTTTCTAAGTTAGAACTTCACATTCTTGATCGCCGACTGCGTTCGGGTCGATGAGCTTTTTTTGTATGCTTTGACTTGATCTATTAGTAGAGACCCAGTATTTGATTTAATACACTCATGTTTTATCATGATGTTTCTTTATTGATTGTGAACTCAATGGACGCAATATTTATAGAATTTTTGGCAAATCCTCAGCCATTAACGGGTTTGATGTGCCTTTACCGATTACTGTTTGAATCGGGCTAGCATGCGGATTGTTTTAGTCCGTTCCGCATGTAACGTTGTGCTAAGAGTATTAATTCACTTAGACTTGATGCTATGACTTTGAATACATAGACTTCACTATTTCTTATGGGGAAAAGGTACCCAGCAGCTTAGACTTGATGCTATGACTTTGAATACATAGACTTCACTATTTCTTATGGGGAAAAGGTACCCAGCAGCGCGTATTAGGCGATGACTTATCCCTTCTTAGGTTTCGGGATAAAATTTCCCAGACTTAGACTCTGGTGTCTTTTTCAATCGGCGAAAGACTAAACCGGTGATGTGTGTTAGACATAGGCTTGAGATTTTTGGCAAACCCCCAGCCATCAACGGGTTTGATGTGCCTTTACCGATCACCGTTTGAATCGGGCTAGCATGTGAATTCTTAAAACCTGTTTCACATGTAACGTTGTGCTAAGAGAATTACTTCTCTTAGACTTAGTGCTATGATTTTGAATACGTAGACTTCACCATTTTTACGGGGACATGGCACCCGGCAACACGCGTTAAGTGATGGCTTACCCCTTCTTAGGCTTCGGGATAAAATTCCCCAGAATTATATTCTGGTATCTTTTTCAATCGGTGAAAGACTAAACCGGCAACGTGTGTTAGGTGTAAGCTTATCTCTATTTAGGAGTCGAGATAAAATTCTCCTTACATAAAGTGCGCGGATTGGAAGTTGAGAATTGTGTCTTTTCTCAGGGTAAAGACAAACCCGATGCTGGAGAGGAAGAATTTTATATTCTATCTCCAGGTCTTATTTAGGGTAAAGACGGACCAGAAAATGGAAGAGGAAGAATTTTATATTCTATCTCCCGACACTGAAGAGGAAGAATTTTATATTCTATCTTCAGTTGGAAAGGAAACTCGAAGTGGGATCTCCACCCCCAGAATCTGGAAAGATAAAACTAGGAGTGGGATCTCCACTCCGAGAATCGGAAAGATTCAAGCAACCCTAATTTTTATAGGATTGATTGCCTGATCCAAAAAAAGAGTTCCTCATTTATTAAGGGGAAATTCCGATTTCAAGCCTAACTTTTATAGGTTTGGTTAAAAAGGAAAAGATGGAAGTCTTTCATTTATCGAAAGAGATGACTTGATCTTAGTCCTAACTATCTGCAGGTTTGACTAAGTGAGGTCGGAGACAATCCTAACTTTAATATGCTTGATTGCTCAAATTGAAAGTGGACCTCTCGTTCATGGAAAGAATCGAGAGAGGAATCTGGCTTTGGCCCTAACTTTTATAGGTTTGACCTGAAAGCAAAGAGAGTGGTATACCAGAAGCAATGAGAATGCCAATTCGTATTATCACTCAATGGAGGACTTCAACGCTAAGGGATTAGGACTTAACATGTTGAGTCTGAGAATTGCCAATAATTGGCGGATAGAAATTTTGGTGGACCCACCGTCAATTGATTTGATCAGTGGATGGTTTTGCGAGGAATGATTAATCTGTCAAAGGATCGAATCTCGTCTCACAAAAATAACTCATGAGAGTTAGAGAATTTGATAATAATAAAAGGAAACATTCTGACATCCAGAGTTTAAATGTAGATCTCTTATTTATCACTTTTACAGTGATTGGGTTATCCCTAAGAATACCACACGTGGCATTCTTCCGGGAACTTCCCGATACATTGGTTATCCTGAAGGTACTAAGGGTAGTATTTTTTTAGGAATTTGCTGTTTATCGGCATCATAAGCCGGTCGCCATCCTTGGTAACCAGGCGATATGCGCCACTCGAGTCTCTACTACGAATGGTCCCTCCCATTTGGGTTCAAATTTGTCTTTCTTCTTGGAGTTAAGGATCATAAGCCGTCTTTCAGTTAAGACCAAATCTCCTTCTTTAAAACTCCGTTGTCGAACCTTCTTGTCGAAGGCTCGAGAAATTCTGGCTTGGTAAAATTTAATGTGCTGTTAAGCTTCTAACAACTTTTCATCGAGCATCTCGAGTTCTTCGAGACGTTTTTGATGTTGTTCTTCGGTCATCATCTGGGTTGCGAGAGCGATTCGAAGAGACGGAATTTGTATTTCCAATGGAAGGACGGCTTCACATCCGTACACCAAAGAATACGGGGTTGCGCCAGTAGGTGTGCGAACTGTGGTGCGGTAAGCCCACAAGGCTTTACCGAGTTTATCATCCCAATCTCGTTTGTTAGTCTTCACTAGTTTTGATAAAAGCTTGATGATAGTCTTGTTAAAGGCTTCAGCTAATCCGTTTGCTGTGGGATTATAAGATGTTGACGAGACGTCTTGAATTTTGAATTTCTCGCAAAACCTGATGAAGGCGTTGCTGACAAATTGAGGACCGTTATCATGTATGATTCGTCTTGGGACATCGTGCCGGTAGATAATATGGTGTTTGATGAATGCAATAACGTTGCTTGTCTTAACTTCTCTGAGTGGAATCGTTTCAGCCCATTTAGAGAAGTAATCAGTAATTACCAGGATGAATCGGTCACCTTTGACTGACGGGGGATTTATAGGACCGACAATATCCATTCCCCAAGTCTCAAATGGCCATGATGTAACCGAAGGATGCAGATGCTCCGGAGGTTGGTGCATATAATTCGCGTGTATTTGGCACACATGACACTTTCGGGCATACACGACTGCGTCATTCATCAAGGTAGGCCAAAAATATCTCATTCTTCTGATGCGGTCATAAAGTTTAGGACCGGGTTGGTGTGCGCCACAAACCCCTTCATGTGCTTCCTTGAGGACTTCTTCAGCTTCTCTAGTCGATAAGCAGCATAGTAGCAAGCCATCGTACCCCTTGCGATACAACGTTCGACTCTCCGTGTTATAGTAGAATCTCGCTACTCTTCGTCGGATTGAATCCCTCTCTTTCACATCTTCCGGTAAGATTCCATGCAAGACGTAATCGATGATAGGGAAACGCCAATCTCGGGGTTCAAACTCGACTTGAGTTGAATATACCTCCTTAACATCCTCTTCTTTGTCATCTTCATCGTAGATTGGCACTAGGAGTTGGTGAGTCCTTACCGTAACAAACTGTTCTGTTTCAGGGGGCTGCGCTAGGGATACGGCTAATGCTGCTAATGCATCTGCGTAAGCGTTCTGCAACCGTGGAATGTGTTCGATGAAGAATCCTTCGAATGATTCTGCCATCTCTATGGCCATCTTATGATATGGTATTAAGTCCTGACTTCGGACCTCATACTCCCCTTGAACTTGCTTAACTATTAGTTGAGAATCACCGAAAGCTTCGAGATACTTAACCCCCAGTTCTTTAGCGAAATTGAGTCCTATGAGTAGCACGTTATACTCAGCTACATTATTTGAGCATGGCTCGGTCAACGAGTAGGCTCGATGCATCACATGTTTTCCCGGGGAAACTAAGACAACTCCAACTCCAGAAGAAATCTTAGAACATCCAGGAGCACTTGCTACATTAGCTGCTCGAGAAGCGCCATCGAAGTACAAGCGCCACACTTGTTGGTGCGAAGTTGCGTTGACTTCATGGGTTTCATCTGGCAGATTGTCATATATCTCGACAGTATCCGTAGTTGGGTTAGCTGCCAAGAGGTCACAAATGGCCTGTCCTTTTACCGACTTTTGTTGTTTAAAGTGCAAGTCATATTGGGATAAGAGCAAGGCCCATTTTGCTAACCGCCAATTCATGAAAGCCGGCTGTGTCATGAACACTCGGGCTGGGTTAACTTTGGAGATAACATAAATAGTCTGTCCAACCAAGTAATGCCGCATCTTCTGAATTGCGAACACCAAGGCGAGACATTCCCTTTCAATCATAGGATATCGGGATTCGGCACCTACCAAGGTCCGGCTTAGATAATATACTGCTTGTTCATGACCGTTATCGTCATCTTGTGCAAGCAGTACACTTAATGAGTGGTTCGTCACCTTGACATAAATCAAGAACGGTTTGCCCGATTTCGGTGCAACGAGTACAGGAGGTTTTGAGAGATATTCTTTAATACTCTCGAATGCCTTTTGACAAGCGTCGTCCCATACGAACGATACGCCCTTCTTTGTGAGTTTGGAGAATGGTTGACATTTTCCTGAGAGGTTTGAATGAACCGATGGATATAAGCCAACCGTCCTTGCAATCCTCTGAGCTCCTTGAGGTTTCTCGGAGGTTGCAATTCATTAATTGCCTTTACTTTATCAGGGTTTATGTGAATACCTTTGGTGGTAACAACGAATCCAAGGAATTTACCACTGGACATTCCGAGGAAAGACTTGGTAGGATTCATTTTCAATTGATGGGTCCGCATCAGATCGAAAATCGTCTTTAAATCTTTGATGTGATCATTCTTGTCACGACTTTTTACGATTAGATCGTCCACGTAGCTTTTGACAGTCTTCCGGAGATATTCCTGAAAAATCTTTGACATAGCTCTCTGATACGTGACACCTGCATTCTTTAAGCCGAAGGGCATGACCGTGTAGCAAAAAACGTCGAGGGGTGTTCTAAACGTGGTATGCTTTTCATCATCCGGATGCATCTTTATTTGATTATAAGGGTGTTCTAAACGTGGTATGCTTTTCATCATCCGGATGCATCTTTATTTGATTATAACCAGAAAACCCGTCCATGAAGTACATTCTTTCGAACCCACACATATTGTCGATGATGACATCTGTGATGGGAAGAGGGAAATCGTCTTTTGGGCAGACAGCGTTGAGGTCTCTAAAGTCGATACAAACCCTGATTTTTCCATTCTTCTTAAGGACCGGCACAATATTGGCAAGCCATTCAGGATGTTACTCTTCCCTGATGAAGCCCGAGTCAACAAGCTTTTTAACTTCGGACTCAATTGCCTCCATTATTTGTGGACGAAACCGTCTTTGTTGTTGTTTGACAGGTTTGACATCCGGCTTAATATTGAGACGATGCACTGCTACATTTGGATCGAGCCCTAGCATATCTTTATAATTCCAGACGAACACATCGATGTACATTTGGATCGAGCCCTAGCATATCTTTATAATTCAGGGTTATCATATAGCTCCTTAGTGACATTATCAAGACACAACGAGTAATTTAAATCATCATTTATTGATATTTCTTCGGCAAGTTGCCAGTTACAACTACTTTCCGATGATTTTTCATCATCAAGATTGATTACAATGGGTACAATGTCATTAAGTACAAAACCACTATCATAATCAAACCCAGCTTCGGTATCAGCTTCATCTCCGTTGTCCGTTCCTTGAGCCGATGGTTCAGTATCGGATTCGGCACCGTATAGAAGGGAATCAGTAAAATAGTTCTCCAACCCCTTAAATGGTTGCTTATCCGTGACCACCGTCTTGACTTCATTATTGGTGTCCATGTATTTGAGACACTGATGAAGAGTTGATGGG
The DNA here is from genome assembly GCF_001876935.1 of Asparagus officinalis. Lineage (NCBI taxonomy): Eukaryota > Viridiplantae > Streptophyta > Magnoliopsida > Asparagales > Asparagaceae > Asparagus > Asparagus officinalis. The sequence goes on along the minus strand of NC_033800.1, from coordinate 66,821,822 downwards.
ACTATAAGGTTACCGTGGATCCAGGGTTGACCCAACAGTAAGTTATAGGAGGTTTCCGCGTCAATCACGTAGCATGTGACTTCTGACTTCAAATCCCCAATCTAGCACTTCACTAGAATTTTTCCAAATGGTCTGGACCCACTATAGACGGTAAAAAAATACCTCTGTAAACTTGCGAGAAATTCACCTGCAAGGAGAAGTCGCCAACACAATTCGCCAGCACGAGCCTAAGCCGCGCGGTCGTCAAACGCACTCGTGTCTATTTAGTCCCAGGTTCGCCTGAATGATCGGCTCGCCCGCACGAGTCAAGATCGACTAAATAATGGAAATTCGACTTTTTACAACTCGCTTGACCGAGTCTAAAGTCGGATCCGCTTGCAAACCTCAAGGTCGCCAGTATAGCTGGGTATCCTCTACCCCACGTGCCGGGGTGGGTTTCCCACCTCTCTTGACCTGAAAAGAGAAGGCATAGTACCCCAGGCCCGTCGAGTGGCCGCTCACAGTATGAGTGATCGGACAGGTGCCAGATTAACCTGAACATTCATAAATGCAGCTCACCTCGTCCGTCCGAGTCAAGAGCTGGATCTGCCAGCATTTGACAAGCTGTCCAAACCCACTCGAGTACTGGGCACCCACTTTCCTACCTCTCTTGACCTGAAGGGAGAAGGCATAGTACTCCAGGACCGTCGAGTGGCCGCTCACAGTACGAGTAATCGGACAGGTGCCAGATTAACCTGAACATTCATAAATGCAGCTCACCTCATCCGTCCGAGTCAAGAGCTGGATCTGCCGGCATTCGGCAAGCTGTCCAAACCCACTCGAGTACTGGGAACCCGCTTTCCCACCTCTCTTGACCTGAAGGGAGAAGGCACAGTACTCCAGGACCGTCGAGTGGCCGCTCACAGTACGAGTGATTGGATAGGTGCGAGATCAACTTGAACATTCATAAATGCAGCTCACCTCGTCCGTCCGAGTCAAGAGCTGGATCCGCCGGCATTCGGCAAGCTGTCCAAACCCACTCGAGTACTGGGCACCCGCTTTCCCACCTCCCTTGACCTGAAGGGAGAAGGCACGGTACTTCAGGCCCGTCGAGTGGCCGCTCACAGTACGAGTGATCGGACAGACGCCAAATCAACCTGCACGCTCATAAATGCAACTCAGCTCATTGGTCCAAGTCAAGAGCTGGACCCGCCGGCGCACAGTAAGCTGGCCAAATCCACTCGAGTAGTGGGCAGCCGCTGTCTTACATACGAGGATGGGCCTTCCCACTCTTACGTGACATGACGTGACCATTCGTAGTACAGAGGGGTGGCAAGACGTCTCTCAATAGTATATGGTCATATCCCATGATTCAAGGAGTAACCACGTGGTCTCTCCACCATTTAAGAACTTCTTCCAGCCACAAAGAAGGGGTTCAGAACTTCTTCCAGCAAAAAAGAAGAGGTTCAGCTGTTTTCAGCAGCTCAACGATTCGCTCATAGTTGAATCAGCTAACTGAACCACTAGCTCTCGACTCTCAATCGGGTCGACGGTAAGCTCTTTGCATTGTAGCATCTCCTCTCAGTTCCGGGCCCTGATCGTCGCCGAACTCAGAGACCCGAACTCCATCAACCCGAGCTTCTACTGTGTACTGAAGCTCTCCAGCAACCTCGGTCGACTGTTGTAATTTTGATTTATTAGTTTGTAATAAGCTATTCTTATTAATACAAACGAAGTTTCCTATTTTTGGGAGATTAAAATTTACACCTACAGAAGAGGGCGGCCACAGTGGGAGAAGCTGTTTCTTCAACCGAAATGGTGGTAGCTCAGTTCGACGAAGTTGTTGTTGGGATGACTATGGAGTCCCTAGAGATCGAGTTCGACCAAGCCAAGTACGAAGAGTACTTGTCTTCTTCCTCCTCTGGTGGCGATGCGTCCCGCAAACGCCACAGAGTCGTGCGCAGAGGCCGACCTTAAACGGCCAAAGCCTCCGCACCTGAGGGTTCTACCCGAGTCTCGTCGAGGGAACCCTCTCCCTCAAAATCGATCAAGGCCAAGCCAGAGATCGATAGCAAAGGGCGAAGGCCTGCCAGATGGGTCACCAAACGGCCCCCGCAGATGCCCACCCCGGAAGAAACACCGGTTCATTCCGGTACAAACTATATTGCCACAGCCCACATAGAGGCTCTCCTCTCTAGAAGAGCTCGCCAACGGCGACGGCAGACACTCGCCAGACGGGAGGCCCGAGCCTTCGTCTCATACAACGGCCTGAATTATTATGCAGGCTCAAAAAATATTAGGCGAGAGGGTAACTTGCCCAACATTAGAAGGCTCTCCAAATCAGGAGCGCCGACCGAGAATGACGGGGTCACCCGCTCAGGTGGACTTCGCTTCTCTGGTCACATCCCTAATGTGAATAAACTACCCCGAGCGAGTGAGCCTACCCGTATAGGTGAACCCCCGAGGGCTGGCGAGCCTCGCCGTGGCCCTTTGATGGAGAGTGAGCCTACCCGTATAGGTGAACCCCCGAGGGCTGGCGAGCCTCGCCGTGGCCCTTTGATGGATAAACGTAAAGGCAAAGCAGTAGGCGACACCTCGCAAACCCGCCCGCACGAGCGAGGGGTTGAAACTCGCCTACACACTGGAGTTCGCCCTAACGCAAAAATTTGCATGTCAAGGCGAGATCGCCTAACTCCAATACTAAAACATCCCATTCAGCATACACCAGAGAGTACATCCAAAGCTCTCTTGTGCGATCACCCGGGCGATCCTTCTGATGCTGGGGGTTGTCGCCAACCGCCCACAGAGGACCTCCGGGGATACCTAACTCGCAAACGCACCATATATGAGGCGAATCCTCAGTGCCATTGCGAAAGTCTTATCCAAACGGTACTCGCCGACTATCAATGTCTAGGAATGGCGAAGCCTTCGGTGTTCGAGAGACTTTCTCGATAGCCTTCTCGACCAAGGCCCTCCCATCAAAAGCTTCATCACCAAAAAGGACGTGTCGCCGACGACCTAGAGCTCCCGTCCGCTACAATCAATATGGCGGACAGGGGTAAGGTGATACTTTCTGACTCTCCAGATTCGGACTCCGTCCTGGGGCCTAATCCTCACCTTGTTCAACACGGACAAGATGGCATATACCAGCGTACCCATAGTCGCAAGGGGGTAAGCATCAGGTTTGATTACTCCACCTTAGCACCTCCCTCCTATGGCGAAGACAAAGTTCACTTGGCGACAACCACGTCTCAAACCTCACGCTCAAGTCAGGACGCACTGGCAAGAGTACATATGACTGAACTCGCCCATGAACAGATGGTGGCCCAAAAGCTTGAGGAGCAACAGGCAACCATCGATTCCCTGAGAGAGATGATAGAACAACTTCTGAACAAGAAGAAGAAGAAGAAAAGATCCCAGCGCACCTTACCCCGACGAACGGGGGATAAGGAGTGGGTACCCCCCCATCGTCCAGCGACTGAGACGGAAGATAACAGTAATCCACAATCCGATTACTCTTCCAAGACGTCACTAGGAACGTCGCATACAGGGAGTAGCACCCGCGACAAGAGGTTCGACGAGTTCCAAAACCAGCTCAATGCGCTGAAGCTTCAGCAGAACATGAACAAGCTGGGGGTGGTCCGACCCTATCCTGTCGAATGGGATACAGTCCCATACCCGGTGAAGTTCAAGCCAATCAGCTTGGTGCAATTCGACGGCAAGGACTCGCCCTCGCAACACATTTATTACTTCATGACGCAGACCGGATTCCTTACAGGGAACGACGCTATTCTCACTCAGCTATTCATTGGCACCCTCAACGGGGTGGCTTTTGAATGGTTCCGCAAGTTAGAACCTGGCTCTATCAAGTCATGGGCTGACGCTGAAAGGCTCTTCCTGGTTCGCTTCTTCGATGACAACACGGATGTGTCAATGGCCACCCTCCTCGCCGAAAAGCAACGAAAGTCGGAGTCAGTCAACGACTTCGTGAAGAGGTTCCGGAACCGATCAGTCCACTGTCGGGACCAAGTTTCCGAATTCACACTGATCGAGATGTGCCGCAATAATCTCTCAAGGAAAAGAGATCATGGCCGTTGACTCCACCCCGGTGCCAAAGACTGCTCAAAGGCCAAAGCCCAGACAATTTGAGCAACGCCCCTCACGGTAATACGACTTCAAAGAAGATCAGGTGGTGGCGACATTCAATACTCTACTCAAGAGCGGTCGAATTAAATTACCGGAGGTCGTGAAGCCTGAGGAGGCGAACAAAACCAACGACCCGAGTTATTGTGCCTACCACAGATTCCTTGGCCACCACACGACTAAGTGTTACGTCCTTATGGACAAGCTCCAAGCCCTCTACGATGCGGGAGTCCTAAAGAAGGAGAATGTTCAAAAGCAGGTGACTACGAACATGATCACCTTGAGCTTTGGGATAGATCTCCCGGAGGTCCAAGCTCCGGCAGGGATAATTCCTATCCCTAAGGTAGTCTTGAAGATCACCAATGATGACCCTCACAATCAGCGAGGGAAAGGTTTAGCTCCGTGGATTCTGCCATCGGGTCAGGTGATGTGGGTCCATCCGGACCTCCTCAACGACGAACAATGGACTACAAAGCCCTCGAAAGAGGCTAAGGGAAAACATTGTAATGTCGTCTCCGCCATCCTAGGTGGGGAAAAAACAGCAATGACTGCCCTAACCGACTCTGAAGAGGAAACCGCTGTCCTCGCCACAAGAGCAGAAAAGGAATTCGCGAAAGAGTACCCCACGAGGGCGGTAAACCCGGCAGGACCTCCCACGAGGCCAACCATGACAACCCCTCCCAGTCCGGATAGGCCAAGCTCAAGTCGTCAACCTTTCCGGTTCAATGTACTCGCGCAGCTGAAAGGCATCCCGCGCGAATTACCATGTACGACCTCCTATGGCTATCTAGGCCTACCCAGGAAGCTCTACAAGAGGCATTGGCTGACTCGGAGGCCTTTTCCACCCACTTCTCGAGGGAGGAGGACACAGAGCAAGAATGCACGACGTGTTGCCAAACCACCGAGAGACAGGTCTCGTGCATCACTTTCACTCCTGAGGACATGCTCATCAAGAGCACGTCTCATGATCGACCACTGTACTTCACGGGGTACGTCGGTTTGTCGAAAGTGGATTGAATTCAGGTCGACCCGGGTTCTGTATTGAGCATCGTGCCCCTGAAAGTGATCAAACACTTGGGAATACTGCCAAAGCGCATGTCTTCAACCACCACGATCATCTTTGGCTTTAATGCCACGGGAACTCGGCCGCTCAGCAAAATCCGCCTGAAATGTCGAATAGGCGACATGAAGACGGAGGTGACCTGCTACGTCATCGATGCCGAGCCTTCCTACAACATACTCTTAGGACGTCCGTGGATCCATGGCAACCGGATAGTCACATCCACGTTTCACCAATGCCTGAAGTATGTGGACGATTACGAGCAAGTGAAGACGGTAGTGGCTGACAAACAACCCTTCAAAGGCGTCAAAAACTACTTCACAGATTCTCTACTGTACCAAGACCCCGACGAGCCACCGGTAGAAGAACTAGAGAGTGGCAATGAGGCAGATAGCAAACCTGAGTATGGCGACAGCCTAATCCTGAATGACTTTGAGTTAATTGTAATCGGTTACGAAAGTCACAATGTAACCAACGCTGTTCAGGCGGAGAAAATTATCATGAATGAGAAGTCCAACTTTGCTTATTTGTCGTCTTGCTCCACATCCGAGGATGATACACCCAGTAACCTTTGGTCAAAACTCTACAGCGATCCCTCCCTGCACTTGCCAGTATGCTCGTCATACGTAGTAAAGGCACAGCCGATCAAGTCATCGCAAGCTGTGCTCGTCGTGCCAGCCCGGAATAATTATCGAAAAGATATCATCTTCGGTCGAATCGATCATCCTCTACGCACGCTATGGGATGAATCTGAAGACGAGGACCCTGCGCCCCAGTTTTCGCAATACAGTCAAGTCGCAAAACGCATGATGAGCGACATGGGGTATGACCTCACTCGTTTAGAGGGCCTGAATTACGGCCGAGGGCGCAAAACGGTCATCCGACTTGCTTATGTACCCAAAGGTAAACCCTCAAATTACTTCAACAGGACTCGGAGAGGCTTAGGCGACTCCTCCTCCTCATCGGATTTGTGCTGTTATGTCAATGAGGATTCCGACTATGCATGTTCGGGAGATTGATCATCGACGACCTCGGCATGGGACTCAGACGTCAGCGTGAAGGATCTATTCGATAACCTTACGGTCAACATGGCTACAATGGATCCCACCGAAATGGCGGAGGATGGACAAGTCCCGCTTTATGATGAGACATGGGATCGCCATGTTAACGCCTAGTGGAACAGTCGCTTCGAGCAACGTGAACCACCGACCGAAGATGAAATCTCCCAGGTGAACATGGGGGACGAGGCGAATCCCAAGCTCATATTCATCAGCGGCAGTCTACCTCCCCAGGAAAAAGAGGACCGCATTGCCCTCATACGGGAATACATTGACGTCTTCGTATGGAATTACGAGGACATGCTCGGCCTAGATCCGTGAGTCACCATGCATCGCCTTAACATCGGCTCAAGCGCCAAACCAGTCAAGCAACAACAGAGGCGGTTTTGCCCTTAGATCATGGAGGCAATCGAGGCCGAAGTGAAGAAACTGATTGAATCTGGTTTTATCAGAGAGGAGCAGCACCCCGACTGGGTGGCCAATATCGTTTTAGTCCTGAAGAAAAATGGTAAGATTCGCATCTGCATTGACTTTAGAGACCTTAACGCTGCGTGCCCCAAGGACGAATTTCCTCTGCCCATCACGGATGTCATCATAGACAACACATGCGGATTCGAGAGGATGTCCTTCATGGATGGTTTCTCAGGGTACAATCAAATCAAAATGCCGGATTCGAGAGGATGTCCTTCATGGATGGTTTCTCAGGGTACAATCAAATCAAAATGCACCCCGAGGATGAGAAACACACTTCATTCAGAACTCAGGGTACAATCAAATCAAAATGCACCCCGAGGATGAGAAACACACTTCATTCAGAACTCCTATGGGGTGTACTGCTATACTGTTATGCCTTTCGGACTCAAAAACGCTGGCATAACCTACCAACATGCCATGAGCATAATCTTTCGAGATTACTTGTGGAAGACAGTCGAATGTTATGTGGACGACCTGGTCATGAAGAGTCGTTGTAAAGAGGACCACCTCCAAGACTTGAGGGTAATGTTCGAACTCATGAGGAGTCATCAACTCAAGATGAATCCTACAAAGTCATTCTTAGGGATGTCTAGCGGCAAATTCCTCAGTTTCGTCATCACGACGAAAGGAATCCGGATTGACCCAGATAAGGTGCGAGCTATTCAAGAGCTTCGACCACCCCAAAATCTTAAAGAGCTAAGAGGCCTTCAGGGACGATTGGCTTACATCCGAAGGTTCATCTCAAATCTTTCGGGTAAGTGTCAACCCTTCTCCAAACTAATGAAGAAAGGTACTTCCTTCGTGTGGGACGAGCCTTGCCAAAAGGCCTTTGAGGAAATCAAGGCTTACCTCTCAAACCCGCCTGTCCTTGCCGTGCCGATCTCAGGAAAGCCATTCCTCATCTATATACGGGCTATGGATCATTCTCTAGGCGCCCTTGTATGTTGGAAAAAATTTACAGTAAAAGAAATGAAAGAAAAATTGATTTGTATTCTCTTAAAATCGATTACAATTTAGACTCCGATTACAAAAGAGAGGAGAATGAATTTGATTCTCCCCTTTATTTAATTCTGGGTTCTTCACGATGGCGATGGAGTGCCTCCCTCGAATGCTCGCGTCAAGTTTGCTCTCCGTTGACGATCCGAATATCTTGATTCACTGGAACAATATCTTCTCCTCACGATTTGACGTTGTGGAGAACTTACGTGGCAAGTTTGAAACTCTGGACGAGTTGATAACTCTGGACGAGTTGGAAACTCTTGAAAAAGAGTTGATTTGAACCGAGGATCGGTTCTCAAGCCAAGGCCGAAGGCTTCAAGGAATGCTCCAAAGGATGAATGTTGATCTCTCAATCTATGATGCTCCAATATCTCCCCCTTTGCTGCCAAGTCCCAGATCCAAAAATCCAGCTTGAACTCCATTGAGTTTACCCATATTTATAGGGAATTAAGGGGTGTAACCGCCCCCTTAATTCTCTCCATAATGGGATTGAGAGGGGTGTAACCCCCCTAATCCGCTCCCAAGTGGGGCAGAAATCCCTCAGATCATGGAGGGAAAACGGTTCCTACAACCGTTCAGCTCGTGTTTGAACGAGTCAAACGCCAACATTGGCGTTCAGGACCCTAACTCCGCATTTTAGACTGGAGACGCGGAGTTGGGTACCCGCTGGGCATTGAAAAATGCGGGTCCGACCCCAGTGTTTTAATGTTATAACGCGGGTCCAACTCCAGCGTTTTGATGTTGTAACGCGAGTCCGACTCCAGCATTTTGATGTTGTAACGTGGGTTCGACCCTCGCATTTTGATGTTGTAAAGCGGGTCCGACTCCAGCGTTTTGATGTTGTAACGTGGGTTCGACCCTCGCGTTTTACTGTTGACACACGGCGAGGACTTCCGTGTTTTGGTGTTGATACAAGGGGAGGACCTCCGTGTTTTGGTCTTAGAGCGCAGTGATGAGTTCCGCGCCTTGCTTTGGAGAGATTATCAACAAGTAATCTCTTTTGTCATAGCGTTGCAAAGATCATTGTCTTGTAATCTTTGTCTTGGCTCCTTGAGAATATGAGAGTCGTCAGATTGTAACTCCCGATGTTGATTGTGAATGCTGTTGAACTAGAGCTCTTATGATCTACGTGAAAGTCTTCAAATTGTAGCCTTCTGGAAGTCGTCAGATTGTAACTTCCATCATCGGTATTTGATGGGGGATAAGCTATCTATTATGATTTTTAGACAGCCTACAGAACCCCCTCCAAAGTTTTCAAAAATTCGCGGTTTACTGGGATGAATTTTCGGAATACTTTGGATCTCAACTCTGATCCTGGAGCTGTTGATTCCTTGTTGTAAAGGAGTCGTTCTCTGCACTCGCTTTGAAGGTATCTTAGTTGAAGGGATTTGCCATGTAGGACATGTGTGAAGGTATGCGCCATAATCCTGCTTCTGGAATGTTGGGGTGTATCCCTATGTTTTGAACTTGAGACGCAGGTCTCACCCTTGCATGTTGAATTTGGAACACGGGTATGACCTCGGCGTTCGGTTTTTGCATCGCGGGTCTGACCTCATCGTCTGACCTCCGCGTTTGGTTTTTGCATCGCGGGTCTGACCTAAGCGTTTGGTTTTTGTATCGCGGGTCTGACCTCAGCGTTTTGACTTAAGACATGGAAGTGGCTTCCGTGCATTTTTGACTAAGTCTTTGAGACTTGTCTTTAGCTCATCTGTTTCAAGTCTCGGCTCACATCCATTAAGCTAATGGACCTACGAACATGCATAGTATTTTTGGCAAACCTTCAGCCATCAATGGATTTGATAAGCCTTTACCGACTACCGTTTGAGTCGGGTTAGCATGTGAATTATTTGAATCCGTTTCACATGTAACGTTGTGCTAAGAGAATGAACCCTCTTAGACTTGATGCTATGATTTTGAATACGTAGACTTTTGTCCTTTTTACAGTGAAAGACTAACCGGCAATGCGTGTTAGGCGTTGACTTATCCCTACTTAGGATTCGGGATAAATTTTCCCATGCGTGTAAGGCAAGGATTTTGGTGTTATTAATAACGACCTGCTACGATGTCGAATACGTAGACTTTTGTCCTTTTTATGGTGAAAGACTAACCGACAACACGTGTTAGGCGTTGACTTATCCCTACTTAGGATTCGGAATAAATTTCCCCATACGTGTAAGGCATGGATTTTGCCGTTATTAATAACGACCTGCTACGATGTTGAATACGTAGGCTTTTTGTCATTATTTTTTCCTGTGTTACTTGAAACACTGAAAGAAAGTTGGAAGCGCCAGAGGTGTAATATTAACTTGGCATGAATTTCCACTTAGAGTGAAATTCAGAAATTTTCTTTATTATCACTAGGATAATTCCCAAAAATATTTAATCCGCTAGGGATTTTATAATAAAAACTTGCTATTCTTGTTGAAAAGAGATTAACAGGTTCATTGGGGGATTTGACTGTTAGAGGTGTGATGTTAACCTAACAGTATTTTATGGGCTTATCGCTCTATTGAAGAGAGTCGATAAGTTGGTTTGATCATCAGAGGTGTGATGTTAACTTGACTAAAATTTATGGACCTATCGCTCTATTAAGGAGAGTCGATAAGTTGATTTTGTCAAAGGTATAATGTTAACATGACAGGAATGTGTTGCGATCGGAGTAACTTTGTGGACTTATCATCCTATTAAAGAGGATTGATAAGTGGGTTGTCAGATGTATGATGTTAACGTGACAGAAATGTGTTGCGATCGGAGCAACTTTGTGGACTTATTATCCTATTGAAAAGAATTGATAAGTGGGTTGTCAGAGGTATAATGTTAACGTGATAGGAATGTGTTGTGATCGGAGCAACTTTGTGGACTTATCATCCTATTGAAGAGGATTGATAAGCGGGTTGTCAGAGGTATAATGTTAACTTGACAGGAATGTGTTGCGATCGGAGCAACTTTGTGCACTTATCATCCTATTGAAAATGATTGATAAGTGGGTTGTCGGAGGTATAATGTTAACGTGACAGGAATGTGTTGCGATCGGAGCAACTTTGTGGACTTATCATCCTATTGAAGAGGATTGATAAGTGGGTTGTCAGAGGTATAATGTTAACGTGACAGGAATGTGTACTTGTGACTTGCACAAGATTTTGGGAATTAGCGTCTCGCTGGGGAAACTTGCTAGGTGAGTTTATCATCAGAAGTGATGAATTTTGATGCTTATGATTTGAATAAGATTTTAAAGACTTAGTGTCTTGCTGGGGAAGATTGCGATTTGCGTAATTTTGAGGACCTATCATCCTATTGGTAAGGATTGATAAGTTGATTGTCAGAGGTGTATGTTGTTAACGTGACAAATTGGGAGTAATGCGAGTTGAATGCATACTCTGTGGGGATGATGATCGTCAGAAGTGTAATGTTAACTCGACGATGTAAAAGATTCGTTACTCTTAATCCAGTGGATTCCAAGTAATCAACCCCCAGTCTTGATTAAGACTTAGCAGGGGAATAAAAAGAGGTAGACAAGGCACATCACCTAGTGAGGCACTATCCATAAAGTCAGAATAGAGTCACATCACCAGGTAGGCCATTATCTGATGAGTTTGATTATCAGAGGTAACTGTTAACGTGATAGTTTTTTGTGGACCCGCCATCCTACTTGAAGAGGATTGACAAGAGAATTTGGAGGGAATGGACTATCAGAGGTAATCATTAACGTGATAGTTTTGATAGACCCATCATCCTACTTGAAGAGGATTGGTGGGGGAATTTGGAGAAAACAGACTATCAGAGGTGATCATTAATGTGATAGTTTTAGTGGACCTGACATCCTATTAAAGCGGATTGACAAGTTGATGGACTATCAGAGGTAAATATTAACATGATAGTTTTGTGGACCTGCCATCCTACTTGAAGAGGATTGACAAGAGAATTTGGAGGGAATGGACTATCAGAGGTAATCATTAACGTGATAGTTTTGATAGACCCGTCATCCTACTTGAAGAGGATTGGTGGGGGAATTTGGAGAAAACAGACTATCAGAGGTGATTATTAACGTGATAGTTTTAGTGGACCTGCCATCCTATTGAAGCGGATTGACAAGTTGATGGACATGATAGTTTTGGTAGATTTTGTGGTTAACAGAGGTATTCTATTAAACATAACAACTCAGAAAATTTATTAATCATAATCCAATGAACTACCAATAAACCAACCCCCAGTCTTGAACAAGTGCAAAGGGGGAAAAGAGAAGACATGACACATCGCCTAGTGAGCCATTATCTAACGAGTTTGACTATCAGAGGTAACTGTTAACGTGATAGTTGTTAGACTCGCCATCCTACTGGAAAGGATTGGCTTCAGCGGCCGTAGTATCTTCCGGTTCTAACTGGGAAGAGTGAGCTTGGTCCGATTGCTCAGGAGAAGATTGGGCTTGGTCCGATCGTTCAGGTTGATCCTGCCTACTTTGTTCTTCAGCTTTGATCCTAGCAAATAATCTTTTGAGCCTGTTCGCCTTGAGAAATTAGTTGTCTCTAGGAACGACATTCTGCAACTCCTATTCGGACTAGGAGGTCGGTTTGCAAGTTGTGTCGACAGGTCTCTACCAGTGTAGACTGTGTCATATCTGACGAACATCGCAGAGCCATGTTTCGAAACCTCTTGACGAAGGCTTTGACGGACTCCCTCTTCTTCTGCTTAGTGGCGAGAAGGGTATGGATGGAGACTTCTGTATCCTCTTCAAAGAATCTCGACAGGAAGAGTCTCTCTAGATCCGCCCACTTTTGGATACATCCGGCAGGCAATTTTCTGAACCATTCAAAGGCAACTCCCTTGAGGGTGCCAATGAATAATCAAGCCAGTATGGCGTCATTTGATATCACATTCCCAGTCTGTGACTTAAAATAATAGATATGTTGGTTCGGTGATCCCGTGTCATCAAAAGTTTGTAGCGTCGAGACCTCAAATTTTAGAGGATAAGGGGCTGCATCCCATTCGGCAGGATAGGGCCTGACAACTCCCTCATCTTGGAGGTCGCTTCTGTTAGCAATGATATTGAGACAGGCTTCCAATTCTTCCATTTTGGCAGACTGGAGATTCTGCTCGTTCTCAGTCTCTTTTGCTTCATCAGAGGAAGATTCCAGGTTGTGGGCTTCTTGCTCAGAAGCAGTACCATCAACCACTTTTCCATTTCCTTTGCTTGTGTGAGGTCGGGATGAAGACGCTTTTTCTCTCCTGGAAGATTCTTGCCTAGGTGGCGAATCTATCTCCTGAGATTTGGCCTTGTCTGCGACGATTTAAGTCAACAGGGCCATGAGTTCATTGATGGCATCTTGCTAAGATTTGAGCATGACCTCCTACTCATCAAGTCTCTTTGCGAGATCTTCATGGTTTCCCGTCATATAAGCGGAGCTCTCATGTTCAACGAAAGAGCTTGATGATTAAGACTCTGCAATGGTTGAGTGTTCATCATCGGAATTGGTTCCTCTGGCTAACCTCCGATAGTTGACAGGGGGAATGGCTCCCGTTCAAGTCCGAGTGTGTCGGTAAACTCCTTCAAACTCGTTAGTGATTTCTCTAACGGTCGGTGAATGACTTGTCTCAGAGTCATCGGAACTAGGATCTGAGGTTTTCCCTCTGCCGATCACATTGATAGTGACCTCAGGATATTCGGTCTCTGGAGACTTCTTCCTATGCGAACGTCGTCGTTGGTTAGACAAAGAAACGTCCGTTAATTGGTCGAACACCAATGGTTTGGTCGCATATGAGCAGCAATGATATCCCGAGAGGACCATAGGAATCAGCCGTTCACTTTGGAATGAACGAATGACTTGCTGCATCGGTCTTTCTCTTGATATGAACTCTCTCAAATCTGTTGTAAAGATTCGAGGAGAATCACTCACTGATCGTAAGGTTTGAACTGGAACCCCCAGTCCATGATTAGACAGGACTGGCTCTTGGTGAATATGGATCTGGTTGAGATGCCTTGAATCCATAAACTTCTTATATTCGCCCCTCAATCTAGTCGCGCTACACGGTATATACCAGGTTCTGTATTGGATTTGGAACTTGGGACGCGAGGGTCGTGTTTGGCTCTTTAGACGCGAAGGTCGCGTTTGGCACTTGAGACGCGAAGGTCGCGTTTGGCACTTGAAACGCGAAGGTCGCGTTTGGCACTTGAAACGCGAGGTCCGCATTTTGGTTTGGCAACATGAGGGTCACGTTCTTCATTGACGACGCGAGGGTCGTGTTTTGACTGGGAAACGCGAAGTTGAAGTTCGCGTTCAACGAAGGCTTGAGGTCCGCGTTTTGGCTGTAAAACACGCCATTAAGGGCCACGTTCAGTCTAGTTCTCACGAAGTTCATGTTTGGGCTCATAAACACGATGCTTGTGTTCTAAAGTGGAAACACGAAGCTTGTGTTCTAAAGTGGAAACACGAAGCTCAGGGCCGTGTTTAGGCTCACAAATGCGAAGCTCGCGTTGGTTGGAGGATCGACTTTCAGAGAGGGGACTGTATGAACAGTGCAACCCCCAGGGGAGACAGCCCTTTGATGAGTAGGTCACAATTGGAGCTTTAGTCTCTTTAGAAACTTTGTGGATCTTACGCATAGCCTTGGGGCTAAGGGATCCGGAGGAGATAGCCTCCTCAAACTTGGCTTGATCAAACTCTACCACGAGAGTTTTGACGGTTATTCCAGTGAGATAAACATCGGATTGTACCACCACTTCTTCATCAGAGAAGCTAGTCCCCAACGGAGTCACTATCTTTTGTATGTTGGAAAAAATTTGCAGTAAAAGAAATGAAAGAAAAATTGATTTGTATTCTCTCAAAATCGATTACAATTTGGATTCCGATTACAAAAGAGAGAAGAATGAATTTGATTCTCTCCTTTGTTTAATTCTGGGTTCTTCACGGTGGCGATGGAGTGCCTCCCTCGAATGCTCACATCGAGTTTGCTCTCCGTTGACGATCCGAATATCTTGATTCACTAGAACAATATCTTCTCCTCACGATTTGACGTTGTGGAGAACTTGCGTGGCAAGTTTGAAACTCTGGACGAGTTGATAACTCTAGACGAGTTGGAAACTCTTGAAAATGAGTTGATTTGAACCGAGGATCGGTTCTCAAGCCAAGGCCAAAGGCTTCAAGGAATGCTCCAAAGGATGAATGCTGATCTCTCAATCTATGATGCTCCAAGATCTCCCCCTTTGCTGCCAAGTCCCAGATCCAAAAAGCCAGCCTGAACTCCATTGAGTTTACCCATATTTATAGGGAATTAAGGGGTGTAACCGCTCCCTTAATTCTCTCCATAATGGGATTGACCCCCCCCCCTTAATCCGCTCCCAAGTGGGGCAGAAATCCCTCAGATCATAGAGGAAAAACGGTTCCTACAACCGTTCAGCTCGTGTTTGAACGAGCCAAACGCCCACGTTGGCGTTCAGGACCCTAACTCCGTATTTTAGACTGGAGACACGGAGTTGGGTACCCGTTGGGCATTGAAAAACGCGGGTCCGACCCTAGCATTTTAATGTTGTAACGCGGGTCCGACTCCAGCATTTTGATATTGTAACGTGGGTCCGACTCCAGCGTTTTGATGTTGTAACGTGGGTTCGACCCTCGTGTTTTGATGTTGTAACGTGGGTCTGACTCCAGCGTTTTGATGTTGTAACGTGGGTTCGACCCTCGCATTTTACTATTGACACACGGGGAGGACCTCCGTGTTTTGGTCTTAGAGCGCGGTGATGAGTTCCGCTTCTTGCTTTGGAGAGATTATCAACAAGTAATCTCTTTTGTCATAGCGTTGCAAAGATCATTGTCTTGTAATCTGCGTCTTGGCTCCTTGAGAATATGAGAGTCGTCAGATTGTAACTCCCGATGTTGATTGTGAATGTTGTTGAACTAGAGCTCTCATCGGTTGTCGTGAAGGTCGTCAGATTATAACCTTCAGCGATCTACGTGAAAGTCTTCAAATTGTAGCCTTCTGGAAGTCATCAGATTGTAACTTCCATCATCGGTGTTTGATGGGGGATAAGTTATCTATTGTGATTTTTAGACAGCCTATAGCCCTCTTAGCATAAAATGACGACGCGGGCTACGAACAGGGCATCTATTACCTAAGCAGAACCTTACAAGGCGCCGAACAGCGGTACCCGATGATCTAAAAGGAATGTCTAGCCTTAGTGTTCGTCATCCAAAAGATGCGGCACTACCTGGTTGGCCAGACAATCCACGTCATTTCCCGGATGAACCCCATCCGAGTTTTCATGACACAGCCCGCAGCGTTAAATTGGCGTCTGGCCAGGTGGGCACTTCTGCTGTCTCAATATGACATCCATTTCATGCCACAAAAGTCAGTCAAGGGACAAGCCATCTGCGATCTTATGGCTAGTCACTCACTGGGGACAAAGGCCGACCTATTTGAAGATTTGCCAGATGAACCCCCCAAAGCCAACGTAACTTCGTCACCAAAGGTGTGGAAAATGTTCTTCGACGGTGCGTCTCGCATAGGCACGAGCGGCTCTATTGTTGCAGGAGTGGGGGTGGTCCTCACCTCTCCGCATAACCACGTGTTGCCCCGAGCCTTTTCTTTGACAGAGCTATGCACCAACAACGTGGCTGAGTATAATGCGCTACTCATCGGGCTCGAATTAGCAAAAGAGTTAGGGATAAAGTGTCTCGAGGCTTACGGTGACTCTCAACTCATCATCAAGTAGGTGACCGGTAAGTATGAAGTTAGAAACGACGATCTGATCCCACTTCACAAAGCGGCTATCAAGCTAGTAAGGTCATTTGAGAGCTTCCACATCGAGCACGTGCTATGTTCCAAGAACACGCATGCGGACGCCCTTGCATCCTTGGCGGCCAACCTGGCTCAGCCACTAGGGATGACCCAATGGGTCACAGTGGTGAGCCGAAAGATCTTTCAACTAAAAGACGTCCCAGAAGCGAATGCCACCCATCAAGTCCCGGATCAGCCCGATCTGGAGGACTAGCGTCTCCCGATCATCGATTACGTTCTATACGGCATGTTGCCCGAAGACGCAAGGGAACGAGAGTCTGTCCGATGACGTGCCTCGAGGTTCTACTATGATTCGACCACCAAGACGTTATATCAGAGGTCGTATGACGGCTTGTTGCTTCGATGTCTTTCAAAGGCAGAAGCACAGGAGGCCCTACGCGAAGCCCATGACGGCACTTGCTGGGCTCACTAGCCTGGACCCAAGCTTTGGGATCCCTTGCGGAGGATAGGCTACTTTTGGCCTGGGATGGTTAGCGACGCGGTCGCTTACGCAAAGTGATGCCACGAATGCCAAATCCACGCCAACTACATGCATCAACCTCCTGAATACCTGCACCCGACGAAGGCATCTTGGCCCTTCGAAGCATGGGGGATGGACATAGTCGGGCCAATATCCCCGCCGTCGGTGAGGGGTCATCGTTTCATCCTCGCGATCACCGACTACTTCTCTAAGTGGGCCGAAGCCGTCCCCTTAAGAGAGGTCAAGACTAATGACGTGATCAAATTCATCAAACACCATGTCATATACCGATACGGCGTACCCCGGCGTATTATTCATGACAACGGCACGTAATTCGTCAGCCATGCATTCACTAGGTTTTGTGACAAGTTCTGAATACAGAACCTCTCCTCCACGGCCTATAACCCTTCGGTGAATGGCTTGGCCGAGGCCTTCAACAAAACAATTATCAAGATCTTGACCAAGCTGACTTCCACTAGCAAACGCGATTGGAATGAAAAGCTGGGCGAAAGCTTATGGGCATATCGCATAACGGTTCGCACACCGACTAGCAACACGCCCTACTCATTGGTATACGGCTGTGAAGCCGTGTTGCCATTAGAGATTCAAATTCCACCCCTCTGCATCGCCCTAGCAACGGGGATGACGGTTGAGGATAATCACCAACGACGACTTGTGGAGCTCGAAGTGTTGGACGACAAACGACTAGAAGCTCAACAGCACATTGAGTTCTATCAAACCCGAATGGCCAAGGCTTTTGATAAGAAAGTCAAACGCCGAGCCTTCAAGGAGGGAGAACTGGTACTAGCCGTTCGCCGACCGATGATTCTCACCTCTAAGAAGAAGGGTAAATTTTAACCCAAATGGGAAAGGCCGTTCGTAGTAGAGACAATCTATTCGAATGGAGCCTATCGCCTCGTCAAGCCAAATGGCGATAAGATCATGATGCCCATCAATGGCAAATACTTGAAGAAATACTACCCTTAGTTCTCCTCCCAAACTCCTATGAGTACATGAGTCTAAACTGGTCCTTACATCCTCCAACTGGTATAAGAGGTTAAACTATTCCCTACGCTTCCATTTCTTGAGCCAAGTCACCAGTGCAGGCGAACCGCTCAGCGAGCCCCACTTCTTGAGCCAGGTTCCCGGTTATGGCGAACCGCTCGAATTGGGCGAGCCTAACAGTCTAGGCAATCCCCACTTCTTGAGCCAGGTTCCCGGTTATGGCGAACCGCTGCCTAACAGTCTAGGCGAGCCCCACTTCCTAAGCTAGGTTCTCGGTTATGGCGAACCGCTCAAATCAGGCGAGCTTAACAGTTTAGGCGAGCTCCACTTCTTGAGCCAGGTTCCCGGTTATGGCGAACCTCTCAAAACAGGCGAGACTAGCAGTTCAGGTGGGCTGCATCAGACTCCCACCGTCACGTTAACGTCAAACCTCTGACAAAATTAACTTACCAATCCTCTTCAAAAGGATGGTAGGTCCTTAAAGTCGTTCTGATCGTGACAATCACTGTCACGTTAACGTCAAACCTCTGACAAAATTAACTTACCAATCCTCTTCAAAAGGATGGTAGGTCCTCAAAGTCGTTCCGATCGTAACAATCCCTGTCACGTTAACATCAAACCTCTAACAAAATCAACTTACCAATCCTCTTCAAAAGGATGGTAAGTCCTCATAGTTGCTCCGATCGCAGCAAAACCCCATCAGGTTAATGATCACCTCTGATGATTGGTGCCGTTATTCCTACGAGTAACATAGCCTAAGTAATAACCTACCATGCAACGTGTTATTACTTTGGTCAATAATCACACTCCTACGTCCCTGAACTGCTTAACCTATTCCGGAAACCCTAACATTCCCTTAGGATAACCGATGGGTAGTAGCCTACCATGCGACGGCTCCTACGACAATCGATCGTCACATTTCGACATCCCTGAACGATTCGATTATCATCTGTGTCGTCACCCACCCGCACGACGACAATTATCGAGGGCGGCTCGACCGGCGATATGTTCCGCTGTTCCCCCCAAACAATAACTCGCCAAAAGGCAAGTCAGAGATGGGTTCTTCAATTGGTCGCGAGCGACTACTCTTTGTTTCGACCTAAGTGTTACCCTCGTGATTCCACTTGGGCTGCAACGTGAAAGTCGGAGTTAATCCGACCCCACGCCGTGAACAGCCAAGAGCAGAGAAGGGACCTAACGACTAAATCCATAACAGATTAGTCGAAGACTCACCATGTTGCCAGAGAAGGCGTAAGTAGCTCAACTCAAGCACCAGACAGCGCAGGCGAATCCAACATGAAGACAAAACACAGGTCGAGTACATATCAACACCAAAAAATAGAAAAGAAAAAGAAACTGTGCATGCAAAACAGAGGATAAGCAAAACAAAAGGCCATTACGGGCCAAAATTACATGCATAAAGTTTTGAGTTATGATGCAGTCGGCATCAACCAGGTTAAACAAAAAAAATAAGAGAGAAGGAGGCGCTTAAACAGAATGGGCATTAGAGGAACTTCAGTAGACTTAAGGCAGTGATCTTGGCCTTAACCGCCGCAAGATCCGCCGCACGCTTGGCCATCGCCCTCTCCTTTTGCTCCCGCTGCAGCCTAGCAAAAGCGGCCTCGCCATCTTCCTCCTCCTGGCGAAGGAGTTGGAGTGCCCTGTCCACCGCTCCGGCAGCGTCACAGATCTTCATATTCTCCAGCTCGAGCTCCCGCAGCCTTGCCTCGCCACGAAGGGACCCAGCATCTTCGAAGAAGGCGGCGTCCATGTAAGCATCCATCCTAGCCAACACCGCCTGGTGCCGCTTGCGCAGACGCTTGAGCTCGACCTCCTTTGCCTGGATCCGTTTCGCCCGCTCCTCGTGCTCGAGCATGAAGCGCATCGAGAGGGGCGGTGGCGCGCGGTTCGGTGCACCAGGCCCTCCAACCGCTGGAGGATCTCGAACGCGGGGTGAGACGTGGGGTCCGGTGCAGAAGACCCTTGAGCCGAGCTCGCGGGGGAAGCTGGCGACACACCGGCACCGACGATGGTAGCAGAAGAATCCATGCCTTCGGAGGCACTGCGGTCGGATGCAGAGGCCATGAGTCAAAGAGGGTTTCTGCAGTGGTGCTCTTCTAGCAAATTATTTCGAAGACCTTGCTGAAAAGACGGCGAGTGCATTATATATAGCCGAAGACCTGACGACTGAGATTTGTTATCATCAAACGGCTCAGATGTCCTATGACGCTTCGAGCTCAACGCCAGTAAAGGCCACTCCTCTCGGGACTCCAAACCGACCGATCGGATTGAGCGCGAAAGGCAAAGCGTTCCGTCACTTTGCCATTAATGAGCATTAACGCGTCCACAGAGCCTTAGCTGGCAAGCATTTGAGCCCGCAGACAGACGCATGGCACGAATTTCGCCCACATTTGAATCTTCAATTGTGAGACAAATTCACCGTCACTTGAGTTTCGCCTGTAGTATAAACCTGCCAGCAGTCGAGTTTAACATTCAACGCGAACTCACCATCAATTGAGTTTCACCAACAGTATGAACTCGCCAGCATTTGGGTTCTGACTTGCAGTGCTAATTCACCATCATCCGAGTTTTCGCATGCAGCGAGAACTTACCGACATTCGAGCTTAGCTTGTAAAACGAATCCGCCACCACGTGAATTTTACTTGGGGTATAAACCCGTCGGTAGTCGAGTTTAGTCTTCCAAGCAAACTCGCCATCACTCCAGTTTCGCCCACAGCGTGAACTCGTCGACATGGGGGTTTAGTTTTCAACGTAAACTCGCCATCACACGAAGAATTTCGCCTGCGGAACAGGATCGTCGGCGGTTACATGAGCAAAACATTGAATAGCGACATATTAAAAGGTTATGTGCACAAGGAGGAAACGCGAACTTCATTAGATGCTTCTAGACAGTACATTTGAACAAAGTTATAACTTTGCAACTAAGAAAGTCATAATATTACATTCAAAAAAACAAAACATGCACCCAGATTTTAAGACAATATATTTGAACAAAGTTATGGTTTCATAAACGGACAAGTCATGACATGGCTTCAAAAGCAAAACAGGCAAAATGTCTCAACACGGGCCTAGACCTGAGGTCCTAGTCCAACAAGCTAAAGGATGTAAGCTCTTCTTTGACCGCAGCTACCCTCCTTGAGTGATCCTCATGGGCTTTGTCTTCGGCCTCCTTCCGAGCCCGGTCTTCGAAGCTCGACCTGGCGACAGCATCTTCCTGGCGCAATGTTTGGAGACTCCGAGTCTCCTCCTCGGCAGTCTTCCTAACATTAGCACTTTCAGATTGAAGCCCCCTCAGAGTCGCCTCTGCTTGCTCCAACTCAGCTCTCAGGCGAGATATAGTGCGAGTAAAGTTGCCTATCCGCTCCTCTAATGAGTGCTGTTGATCCACCCAGAAGGCGACGTTCGATTCCAGGTCGGCTATCTCTCTAGAGTGGACCTCCTGCTCGCAAGCCTCCCGACGTCTAATATGAGATTAGAAAGACTCCACGTCAACCTCTGGACCTTCCCGTAGCAAGATCTCTAGCCTCACCAAGCGTAACTCTAGGAAAAGGAGCTTCTGCATGCAGCGCGTGGCAATCCGGTTCTCACCCAACCGCTTGAGGTCAACCATGCGATCCAAGAGAGACTGTTTGAAGTTGTTGTAGCTTCCCACGCCGAGACTGACAAGGGAGATCACCTGCTTCATGGTGTTCTCGAACTCTTCAAGGTGAGCCCGTAGAGACAAGGAATCAGATGAAATAGGCTCTTGACCCGGAGCGAGCATCGTTATGGGTGGAACCTCGAGACAAGGCTCGGCCCCCGGCTGGGGAACAGAGCCTGAGGCGGAAGAAGTCGCGGTACCTTCAGATTCATCGTCAGAAATTAAAATGGGCTTGGCCACATGCTCTTCGGCAATCGGCACCTCCCCTCGGTCTGTGAAACACAACAACAACACAGGAGAGAGTTAGGCAAAAAGTACCTGCTCGACCCACGCGAAAGTCGTGACGAAAAGATACCTTCAGCGACGGTGGCCTTGGCGGCACCCGAAGAGGATGCCTCCTTCCTTTTCTTCGAAGCAACTCTCTTTACCTTCGGTGCCATTATGAGTGCAACGAAAAGAAAACTTGGGCTTCCTCTGGAGAAGACAACGAAAGGAACTACAGCCTCTCTTAACGAGGGGTAGGAGCGTTAAATACTCTAATCCTAGGTGGTTATACACCACTCAATTGGACCGGTCAGGGGTAAACAATCGAGAGTAAGGCTGAACAATGCGGATCTCATGTGAACAGCCAGGATCCGACAGTTCCTGGACACGATCTTCAGCCAACAGCCTAAATCGAGCGTGGAAGATGAAGAGCCCCGCTGCACCGTATTTAATGCGAAATAACGTGCCCAAGTCTTCTCAATTAACGTGTGCGTGGGTTACCACGTGGCCCACTAAAAGCGGAGTCCACCCAACATCGAGTTTGCTGTTTGGATTCCTACGGGTCAAAACCAATTGGACTCGTGTACCACCCCCGAACTCGAGTCAGTTCCGAATTCGCCCGTGGGCAAAATCCGCCTGCAGAGGAAACAAGCTTGCAGCTGAAGTTTGCCGACAGCCAGGATCCCCCTGCGGCTAAGATTCTCCCACGGCCAAACCTCGATTAATGCATGTTAAAAAAAAATGGGGCGCACACGAAAGACTGGAAATAAAAGGATAATTCCATTCGTAAAAAAGAAATCCTATTACAACGAGGAATCAAAGGCAAATTACAGAGCTCTCAGCCGTAACTCCGCCTCACGAATCTCCCTAGCATAACGAAGCTCGAGACTCATCAGGATCTCTCGGCGAAGATCTTCCTCAGTACGCGAGACCAAATCTTGGACGGTATCTCTCGCCTCTTTGAGGGCTCGGCCCTTTTCTTCAACGGAACCAGCGACCAATTGTCGGCGAGATTCAATACCCCCCAACTCCTTTGCCAAATGTTCACGAGCCTTCTCTTGAGTAGCTAGGGAGGCCTACGCATTAGCTATGACTTGCTTCAGCTTTGCTATCTCAGAAGATAGGCGAGAAAGGCGGTTATCAGCCTTCTGTTGTTCGTAGGCCACTCGTTCATCCTCAGCCTTGACCTGCTCCAACTCTGTCGACAGCCTTGCCTCCAACGACATGGTCTCGTTCAATCGACGGTCGCGCTCTTCCACTGCTGCTTGAACCTCGCCGGACGCAAGATCAACAATTTCAGAACTCTTCGCGCGAAGGGTAAGCAGCTGTCGGATAGCCTCCTCCACCTCTTTCGAATGTTGGAAGTACGGCTTAGTCGCGGTGCCGCCAAGCTTCTTGATTAAGAAGACCATGTCATGATCGAGGTCCTCCTTGAACTCCTCGAAGGGACAGCTCTCTTCCAATGCGAACTTGATGCAATCAGCTAAGGTGTCTTGGAAGTTAGCCAGGGTTCGAGCCACCTTCCTTTTATGTGAACGCTCCAAGGGAGAGAGGTTAGCCTCTTCTCTCGCGGTTGAAGTAGCGATCGAGGTACCGGTAGTCATGACTGCAGAAGTAGTGACAGGCACCGCCAAAGCCGACGTACCTGCCGACGCCGTCAGAGTAGCGGCCGCGGAGTCACAGGAGCAGTGGACGTCTCCCCTCGGATCGGAGACTCCTGCACCAGGGGTCCACCCCCAACCAACGCTTCCTCAAGAGTGGGGATTTCCCCTTGTTGGCCTGACACGTCTTCATGAGCCGACGCCTCCTCCTCGTTTGATAGCGCCTCATGAATCGAGACGTCATCATCCGCCTCTGACTCACCCATCTCTTCGGCCGAATGGCCCGCCCAAGAGGGGGGATCCTCTTGGACAGCAGCTTCATGGGAGGGGTCAACTGCGAATATAAGGAGAAGATTAACAAATGCCCCTTCGGCACAGAGGGATCAACAAAGCTAGGGCCTATGCTTACCTGAACCACCAAGCTCTTCCGCGTCTCCAGTCTCCCCCTCTTCGTCAGAAGGAATGGAAATCACTCTCTTAGCTGCACCTGCACAAATTCAACACAAACGTCAGGGGGGGCAGATTCGACTTTGTACCCAAGAGTGCCGCACTAAAATATTACCTTCTGATGCGGACGTAGGAGTCGTTGAAACCCCCGCCTGTGGCCCCGCACCAGACGAAGGAGGGGCGTCCCCGATACGGCAGAAGGAGCGGACGGAGCAGCTCCAGCCCCAGAGACAGTCACTCCAGGAATAATCGCCTGTGCAGCATCATCCTGACCCTCTGCCGCTCTGGCGGTCTCAACCGTCTCTTCACGACGGGCCTTCTTGGCCGCTTCCGCTCTGGAGCCTTCGGCCGCTGTCTGCCGTTGTCGCTTAGAGAGAAGCGAGCTACTCGGAGATAGGAGGGGTATCCCCATCCATCCAGCTATCGTGCCCCGGGCCTGTTCTAGATGCTCGCCCGCCCGGATTAACTCGTCAGACTCTTTTTGCTTACCGGGGGAACCCGACGGGAGACTGGGGGAGGGAGCTCGGGCCTCGGGTGCCTCGGATTCGTCTAAACCCGCGTCGAAACCCTCAATGTCTTCAGTCGGATCTTCTGAAAACCATTCCCTAGCAGTTTGGCAGCCCCTCTGCCTCCAAGTATAGAGAGATCCTCGGGGAGGACGCCCGTGCTCTACCAAACAGGAACTCTGGAACCGAAAGTCCTCGGGATTAGCGCTGGCGCCCCGATACCACCGGCAGTACAGGAGCATGCAGTGCAAATCATGATCCTTCACGGGTAGCTCAAAATAGGCCTGGGTACCGCCAGCATGGGTCCAGAACCACCCTCGGGCTCCATTCACCAGCCCGCCTTCGAAGTGCAGGTAGGGATTAATGTTTCTCACGTACAGTTGGTCGTACCCAAACTGGCGGGCAAACCTGCAAGGGATGTATGGTTTGAGGTAGCACACAGAGCCTGTCCGCAGGATGTGATATCCCGGTCGAATGTTCACCAACCATCGAAAAGCATCGTGGGAAAGGACGGTGTGATGATCCACCGTCGATACGTCCCTAAGAGACTCCCCATACCCCCCTCCGTTGAAGTAGGGGAAGAACCAGCGAAAGTTATAGTAGACAAAATAGGAGAGCATCTTCCACGCATCAGGAATGTCTTTACATGTCCAGGAGCACTTTTCCAGGCGCTGAACGAATGGAACGAACTTGTCTCCTTGAAGAGTCGCTGGGACACTCATCAAGCACTCACAGTGGTATACGAACCACGCCATCAGATAAGTGTACGGCAGCCCCACCATAGGGTTAGGGGTCCTGATAACCTCTCCTTCCCCCTCATCGATGGTCGATACGTGGCAGAATTGGGCCGTCAGTGTGCGGAGTCCCCGATGGATACATGCCACCATAGCCGACACCAATGCGTAGGACCTCCCATAGGCCAAGCGAACCGCGGGATACACAACCTCCATCGAAAGCACCTCAAATGAATGGGTGGGGACCACGCACCTCTTCAACCACAACATGAGGTACCCCACGAGCAGAGCCTTCTCGGATATAGGGGACTTAGCTTGGTGTTGAAACGAATGGAAGACCGTGCCGAATTTGAATCCACCCTCATCATGCTCAAGGGTCACGATGGCACCCCCTTCGGCTGTCCTCCTCTCCACTTCAGACTGGTCACACTCGCTCAGCGGAAGAGTAGGCTTCCCCTTGGCATCATTCTCCGGGAATAGGTAATCAGCCCAGTTCTTGTGGCTGATCCCTGGAGCCCTCTTCTTCTTCCCTTTGTGATCCACCGCCCCTAAGGTGTTGAGGCAGATGTGATAATGACAAAGCAACTCCCACAGAGTCTCAACCACCAAGGGGGAACGGTCTGAAAGCTGGTCAATCTCATCTTAGCCTGGGACGTACTCCTCATATGGGAAGTCTCCTAGAGGCATCCCTGATACGTCATACATCTCATGGAGGGTTAGGCCGAGCTCGCCATTGGGGGTGAAGAACGTGCCACTATCCGCGCAATACAGTTCCAAGACGTTGTGGAACTGGGGGGCATTAATCTTCAAACCATGACGGGTGGCCCTAATGGCCACGAACAATTCTGAGTCCGTGAGATCAGAATTCTCAGCCAAAACGTAGTCAGTGATCTTGGACCACCAGGTGTAGTTGCCAGGTGCAGAGTAGACACACCCCTGGGCTCGGAAGTCCTTTGGGGGAAATCTCCCACCGGCTTGGAAGAAGCGATGACGGAAAGTCTCCGCAACCGCCGTCGTCTCCCCTGCGGGCAGCTCATTGAATAGTAGACCAGGGCATAGGCCTGTCACGCGTTTGCAAGAACTCTCTACCCCGTACCCAGCCGTGGAGCCTGTAAAGACACCGCAAGTAACCCTGTCCTGAGTAGGGGTCAAGTCCCAGTTCATCACTCTGGGGACCGCGAAAGATCGCAACTCGACGATCGAAAACCCTCTCGGCATGCTGGGAAGATAATAGTGGATCCCGTCCACCATGCGGAACCACCTGCTCTCCTTGATCAATAGGGCGAAAGGATCAGCCGCAGCATCACCGAACAAGAACTGTGGCTTTTGTAACTCCGTCCTGGCTTCGTCTGTCAACACCACGTCGGTGGTCAACTCACGTAGCGTTAGATGGTGCCCATCAGTGACTCTCTTTATCAAGCCATCTGGCTTATCAGCAGAGAACACAGGCACCAGATTCAAGGAGGGAAATCGGGGAGGCGCCGTATAGCCTGTGCCTCCGGCGAGACCGATGGCCACGCCCTTCGGAAGAGCTAA
This sequence comes from Asparagus officinalis, assembly GCF_001876935.1. Taxonomy (NCBI): domain Eukaryota; kingdom Viridiplantae; phylum Streptophyta; class Magnoliopsida; order Asparagales; family Asparagaceae; genus Asparagus; species Asparagus officinalis. The sequence continues at coordinate 66,795,105 of NC_033800.1, read as the reverse complement.
AGAACCAAAGAATCAGGACAGAATCCGCCCTAAGGGTAAATCTGCCTATCAAGCCAAGACGGGCGAATTCGCCTGTCAAAAAGTGAAATCCGCTTAGACAGAACGAGATTCGCCTGTCTAAACGATACTCCCCTTTACCAGAGAAAAAAATCGAACTCGCCTATCAAAAACGAGTTCACCCTCACCCAATAAAGGTTAATTTCGCCTGTAGAAACAAAGATCGTCCTCTACAAATAAGTGTAAAATTCGCCTAAAAAGGGCCGACTTTGCCCCAAATCGGGGAAGCTACCAAAGGATGACTGAATCCAGGAAGGACGAGTGATACTCATCCTCCCAACCCGACGTCTGTAACCTACGCAAGGTCGTCAGACGAACCCCTTGACTTACCCAAGTGCGTTTCAGGCACGCTGGTGGGCGCACCGGCGGCGAGGCGGTCGGAATAACGTCCAGGACCTCCTCCCTTCGCAACACACTTCTTAGATTTTGGTGCCATTAGGGGGATAAAGCGGGAACTCTCTCTCTTTAGAAATTTTTCAAGATTCCTGAGCACGGTAGCTCTCAAAAGAAGGGAACAGCCTATTTAAAGGCAGAGTTGCTTACGTGTCCACGATCACCCTCAAAAGGCAAAACACTAGCGGACGAGAGACGTGACCACGATCGAAATCAATGGCCCAGATGGCCCCTAACATTTCGAAGGAACCACCGAAACGGGAAATAGGCCGGTCGAAACCCGGAACCCGAGCCGAAATCGACGGCTGTATCCGACGGTTGGATTCGAAGACCACGGCCACGATTCAAACAAAACCCCCGAAGCTGACGTCACATTGTCGAATCACAATGAGCGCGACATGACTGAACCACGCCGCCTTAGCTGGAAAGCATGAAGCCCACCGGCGGACACGTGGCTCACTCACACTGAATCTAGTTACGCCCAAAGGAAAGGTCTCACTTGTGAAAACTCAACCCAAATCCACAAGTCGAGCAGAATTTTGCCCCCAAAACCTAACTTCGCCTGAACGGCTCATTCGCCTTTGGAGACAAACGACAAATAACACGACTTGTCCCGAGCCTTGAACCGCCAACGAGATGACCTCGTTTAAGCCCGCGCCTCAGGCGGCTGAGGGTTAGAGTAGAAATCTTAGCATTAAGCCTAAGAGAAACTACTCGACAACTCATCATACTGAGGGGAATAGTATGGCTAGCCCTATTCGAACGGTAATCGGTAAAGGCAAATCAAACCCGTTGATAGCTGAGGGTTTGCTAAAAATCCTAGAAAAGGCCAAATACATCTGATTCGTCAGGAACCTCTTTATTCAAAGTATTCCAGACCACATGCAAGCCGAGTTAGGTCTGAAAACTTTGAAGGGGGTCTTGTAGATGGTAAAAAAATACCTCTGTAAACTTGCGAGAAATTCGCCTGCAAGGAGAAGTCGCCAACACAATTCGCCAGCACGAGCCTAAGTCGCGCGGTCATCAAACGCACTCGTGTCTATTTAGTCCCAGGTTCGCCTAAATAATCGGCTCGCCCGCACGAGTCAAGATCGACTAAATAACGAAAATTCGCCTTTTTACAACTCACTTGACTGAGTCTAAAGTCGGATCTGCTTGCAAACCTCAAGGTCACCAGTATAGCTGGGTATCCGCTACCCCACGTGCCGGGGCAGGTTTTCCCACCTCTCTTGACCTGAAAAGAGAAGGCACAGTACCCCAGGCCCGTCGAGTGGCCGCTCACAGTACGAGTGATCGAACAGGTGCCAGATCAACCTGAACATTCATAAATGCAGCTCACATCGTACGTCCGAGTTAAGAGCTGGATCCGCCGGCATTCAGCAAGCTGTCCAAACCCACTCGAGTACTGGGCACCCGCTTTCCCACCTCTCTTGACCTGAAGGGAGAAGGCACAGTACTCCAGGCCCGTCGAGTGGCCGCTCACAGTACGAGTGATCGGACAGACGCCAAATCAACCTGCGCGCTCATAAATGCAACTCAGCTCATCGGTCCAAGTCAAGAGCTGGATCCGCCGGCGCACAGTAAGCTGGCCAAATCCACTCGAGTAGTGGGCAGCCGCTGTCTCACATACGAGGAGGGTCCTTCCCATTCCTACGTGACACGACGTGAAGCACAACCCATCGAATGACCATTCGTAGTACAGAGGGGTGGCAAGACGTCTCTCAACAGTACATGGTCATATCCCATGATTCAAGGAGTAACCACGTGGTCTCTCCACCATTTAAGAACTTCTTCCAGGTCTTACATACGAGGATAGGCCTTCCCACTCTTACGTGACATGACGTGGCCGTTCGTAGTACAGAGGGGTGGCAAGATGTCTCTCAACAGTATATGGTCATATCCCATGATTCAAGGAGTAACCACGTGGTCTCTCCACCATTTAAGAACTTCTTCCAGCCACGAAGAAGGGGTTCAGAACTTCTTCCAGCAAAAAAGAAGAGGTTCAGCTGTTTTCAGCCGCTCAGCGATTCGCTCATAGTTGAATCAGCTAACCGAACCACTGGCTCTCGACTCTCAATTGGGTCGACGGCAAGCTCTTTGCATAATCTTTGTATTGTAGCATCTCCTCTCAGTTCCAAGCCCTGATCGCCGCCGAACTCGGAGATCCGAACTCCATCAACCTAAGCTCCTACTGTGTACTGAAGCTCTCCAGGAACCTTGGTCAAACCGTCCAAGGGAAGCAGACTCGGCACGAGAATCGAGCGAAGCATCCTGTAGCTACCGAAAGTCCCCACATTAAACAAGAAGGGCATTCCCTCTGCTTCTGTTGTAATTTCGATTTATTAGTTTGTAATAAGCTATTCTTATTAATACAAACAAAGTTCCCTATTTTCGGGAGATCAAAATTTACACCTACACCCACTGGTGTTGAATCTGTTGATCGTAGTGCCTGTGGAGCTAGCTTACTAGCCGGTATTCTGAGATTATACATCAATCAGAGTGGCATGATGCTGACAGCGGAACCTGGATCGACTTGGATCCGGTTGACAACGCTGGAGCCAATATGTCCGGTAAAGTATAAGGGCCGGTCATGCTTTGAATTCTTTGTCTGTATGTCTTCTTTGGTGAAGGAAATGCAGGGAAAATGGTGTGCTACGAGATTGCAGTGTTGGACTAACGGCTCTGGTTCTTCAGGAGATGGCTTGATTCGGGTCAAGAAAGCTTCAGAATTGGTTAAGGCTTCTTGTAACGCTTCCCTTGTGTCCTTTGAAAGACGTAGCAGCTCATATAGAGTTATTCTAGCCGGTATATTAGTTAACTGTGCCATAATATCGAAATGGGGCGGAGAGCTTGAATTTACCGGTTTGTCTCTCCCAATCGGATGATTGAATCGAGACTGCTTTGGGTTTTGACCTTCTTGGCATAAGGGTTCTTTCCCTTTTTGTTTTTGTTGGATCTTCTCTGCAACTACAGGTGTTGGGGGAGTCGTGACAATTCCCATTTCCGTTAATGTCTTGGAAGGAACGGTTTTGGTTACCCCCTGCTTAGCCAATTACTCGGAAGCATCCGGATACTTGAAATGATATTCATTCCCGCTCCGTGTTACAAAGGCTTCCTGTTCATCTTCAGAAAGCGAGAAAGCAGGAATTCTGTCGTCATCTTCTCCTGGAATAGCAGAGGCTCCGTAACAAGACTTACCTTTTCCTTTTGACCTTTTCTTAGAAGAGGATCCAGTCCATTGTTCATCTCCAATCAGATCGGGGTGAACCCATAGAATCTCGCCATTTGGATCCGTGTGTGGCATAAGTCCTTTCTGACGTTGCTTGTGAGGATCGTCGTTCACGGTCTTCACTGCCGCGTTTATTACTGGCTCAGGCTGAAACCAGTTCAAGGAAACAGATCCGAAGCTAATCGACACTGCATTCACACCCACCTTCTTCTCCTTAGGTTGCTTCATAGTGATGACCCCAACATCAATCAAAGCTTGGATCTTATCTTTGGTGGGATGGTGAACTGCTCTGTGGAATGCGCAATACTTCGGGTCATTAACCCTTTTGGCGTCTTCCTGATCTTGGATCGGAGGCAACTTGATCTTGTTATTTTCTATGAGGTACTTGAAGATACCAGGAACTTCATCCTCTTTGAACGAGTAAACATTCAGGAATTTTGGTTCCAAAGCCTTCTGTTTCTGAGGCTGTTGTTGCTACCGTGACTGCTGAGGTGCTTTCTGCTGCTACTGTTGCGGCTGTGATTACACTTTGAACGTTTGATTTGCGTCCACTGTGTTTTCTTGTGCTTTTCCTTTCCCTTTAGGGACAAAATTTTATTGCGGAGTATTATTTGACGTCTGACCCCTCTCGGTCTTTTTCCTTTTAAGGAATCGTTCGGCTCGTTCTCCTTGCACTTTCAAATCTTTCCAAGTCTTTGGCGGTGCCATTCCCATAGCTTCAAGGATGTCTAGTGAAAGATTGTTATGACAAGTCTCGAGAATAAAATCCTCGCTAACCGAATCTCGACAATTCATTGCTTTATTCCGGAATCTTTTCACGAAGTTCTCCACCAACTCTCCGTTCTTCTGTATCTCGACAATTCATTGCTTTATTCCGGAATCTTTTCACGAAGTTCTCCACCAACTCTCCGTTCTTCTGTTTCTCATCGATCAATGTTCCGATTGAAATTTCAGTGTCGTCATCGAAGAAATTTGTAAGGAACATATCTTCCATGTCGTCCCAACTATTAATACTTCCCGGCTTGAGGTGACGATACCAATCGAAGGCTACTCCGCGAAGAGTACCAACGAATGACCGCACCATCAAGGGCTCATTACCGGAGATTATTCCCAAATGAGACTTAAAGTATATTAAGTGCTGAGTAGGAGAACTCTTTTCGTCGAACGGTGTGAAATTGATCAAATTGAACTTGGCCGGGTACGGGATTGATTCCCATTGTCTCGGGTACGGACATGGTATTCCGAACTTCTTTATCTCCTGAGCACTCATCAACGTATTGATCTTGCTCTCCAAGTCCCTCATTTTCTTATCCTCGCTTGTATCTTTCTTCGAACGATTCTGGGGAGAAGTGATATGGTCATCCTTCGTATTATTATCATCTGAGGGTCCACCCCCAACATTGTTATCAATGGGTGGGGTTTCCATATTGGCATTCTCATTCGCCTCTCGATCACTATCCGCCTGGTTAGGATTATTACGGTGGCTGGACTCTCCCTATTGATTCGTCAGCGCCGCGATCTGCTGGTCATGCATCTCCCTCATTTGCTGCATAGCCATTTCCATTTCAAATTTAAAACTATCTTTTTGCTTGGCTAAAGCGTCCTCAAGAATCTTAGCCACTTGCTCGGCGCTAATCATGAGTGATTCGTAGGGTTGTCCTACACTCGATGCAGTGTCATCGGAAGCCATCGCTGAGCAAGCATCCGAGCAAACATCCGAGCAAGCATCCGAGGTTTCATCATCTGAAGGAAGTCTCTTTTGCATTCTTTGGTAATCCCTTCGTCTACTGGTCCCCGATAGCAATCGAGTTATACGCTGGGACACTGCGGCAAACTGATCCGGACTAAAGTGTCGCGTTGACTTCCCTCTCCCGGTCATATTGACGGATACTTCTGAAAATTCATCATCTTAAAGGGTAGGTTTCCTCCTACGGAAGTGCCTTGGTTTAGCCTCGAACGTTCTGGTGGAGATTCTCTCAAACACCGAAACTCTTCGTGGGGCTTTAGAATAGCAGTATTCTGATAATACCGCCTTGATTATATTAGCACACGGACAGTGAGAATCCGCGTCTTGAATATTTCTTTTTCGGGACTTATTCGTACCCCCAGCCCTATAGTACAACTCGTCAGTTTGATGACTGGAGCAACCCATAGAGTGTTGGCACGATCTCCCAGGTATAACATTATCATTGGACAAATATGTTTCCCTCAGGGGATACGACGCTTTATTAGCGTCCCCAAGAGTCACTCGTTCAGATTTACGCTTTTGTGAGCGTGAAACTCTAACGGGCTCTCGAACTTCAACTCGCAATCCAATACGGTCGGTAACAAGAGCCTTTCCTTTATTATTATTCTTGGGGTGATTGGTACAACCCCCAGTCTGAATTGTTGTTTGGGAACATTTCGATGGTCCCAATCGCTCCTTCACGGGTGCTTTACCTCGATCTTCAGGTAGAGGACCGAGGCGATCTTTCAAAGAAATTCTGGATTTGGTGAGATCCACGCTACTACACGGCTCCGTCGGAGGTGCGGGGACAGGGGAAACAGGATCTGGAGTTAGAGAAGGCCAGATGGTAACTTCGTTCACTTTTGCTTTAAGCGTTGGTTTTGCCTTCGGCACCTACACTTATTTGCGCTTGGGTGATTTCTTAACTGTTTCTTCCTTCTGCATCTCTTTCGTTTTCTGCAAAAGGACTCGGGCATGCGTGAGCAATGCGCGACGCTTCTTGATTCGCTCCTCGAGGGTAGAGCGGGTCCTCTTGACGCGAACCCATTCATTCGTCTCTACCTTGGAGGAGGGGTTGGTGGCTCGTCGTTGCTGTTCTTGGCGCTGCCTAGATTTCAGATCCATATTATAGCGGATCCCGTCCATTGGCTCCAAAGCCTTGGTTAATTGTCAATTGTCACGCAAGGCGTTGATGCCGTCTTTAGCGTTCCCTCTTCGACAAAGTTGGAGCGCCTTCATCAGTTATCTTCATGGTGGAGGAGAAGTCCGGATCTACAGCTTTGACCTCTTTGGACGTCGTAGAGGCGTCGTGGGGCGTGGGTGCAGCGGCGGCGAGGGGATCCTTGATCTTCAAGCCTGAAGTCCCGTGAGTGCTTCTGGAAGAGGAGACCTTCCTACGCCTACTTGGAGAGGCGGATCTGGGGGAGAAGGAAGAGAGGTACTCTTCAAACTTTTGCTGATCGAATTCGTATTCGATCTCTTCATTCATCCGGATCTTGATTGCCGGTTGCGTCACGACAGCCTCGGCAGCGAGACTGTTGGCTCCTACTGTGGTCGCCAGTTTATTTTCGCTGAAAGTTACCTTCATTGCTAAATTCATTATAATTTTTATTGTTTACAAAGAATTCAAATACTCAACAAAAGAAAGAAATAAAGGGTTACAACTCTCTCGAAAATAACACAAGATCCGTTCGTCGTCTCTTGCTTGCGTAGGCTTTTGGCCGGTGATGGGGATGTCGATATCCGTGGACTACCTGACAATCAGATCAGATTCAATACTCTGTCGATTCGTGAAGGAATCTAAAAGCAGAAGCGCTTATCTCGACAATGGCGAGATAATTGCTCTTCTTAAGATTACCGCAACGGGATAATCCTAAGGAACGGACACGGATGATGTAGATCTGAAGAACCTTTCTCTCCTGTGCTGAAGAACTCGATCAATCTTCAATCCGACAGGGCTTCACCAATTCTCCAAAATTCTAGATCTCAAAAAAATAAAGTCCTGGGGCTGTATTTATAGGCTCCAGGAACTCCGGGCAGTTAAAACCGCATAACGACCTGTTTTTAGGGCTGCAGACACCCTTGGGTGTCTCAGCAAGGCCGAGACACCCTTGGGTGTCTCGGCCTTGGCCGAAACACCTTGGGGTGTCTCGGTTGGGCCGAGACACCTCGGGGTGTCTCAGTTGGGCCGAGACACCTCGGGGTGTCTCAACTCAGGCTGAGACGCTTCATTTTGCACACTTGTTCATTTCCACCGTAACTTCTTCATCCGAACTCGGATTTGAGTGATTCAACATGCATTGGAAAGCTGGCGAGGAGTTCTATAAGCTTCGATGATTAGATCATTGTGAATTAAGCTGGGATACGAGCGGCATTTCGCCTTTTGTAAGCGATGCGGGGCTCCCGATCAGTTCGTGTCTTCGTTATTCTGAAACTCCGTTACTTCACGTAGTTCGTCGATTCATTTTAAACGTTCATCAACATCAATCAAGCTTCTGTAACTTGGATAGTGACGTTCATCATCTTCTCTTAGCTTTGAGCTGCTCGTGGAGACCTATAGGCAATTTTCAACGCCTATAATATCAACTTCAAATAAGTTCAAGATATGCAAACAAAAGTGCAAGATGAGCTCAAGGCATATGAAGTAAAGAAGATGAAGTGCTTATACATCAATTTAAATTTTACATTTTCTTTACTTAGAAATTTTGTACAAGCCTTGATCACTCACACATATACACATAATGATTAGAACACACTAACATATGCTTAGTATGTTGGTTAACAATAGAAATTCTCTATGTTAACCATTAGAGTTTATAGCTTATCAATGAGTCGCAAAATATTCCATTCATATCATTTTTCACCCCTTTAGTAGTCGACCAATAAGATTTGTAGTCGACTACATGTACACTGTTTAAAATATTAAGTTTATGTTATTTGACAATGTAGTCGGCTATAGACAATAGTAGTCGATTACTCATGCCTTAAACTTAATTTCAAGTTTTTGTCAAATAACAGTGTAGTCGATTAACATACAATGTAGTTGACTACTCATGACTTAGACAGATTTTTAAGTTTCTGTAAAAATACAGCGTAGTTGACTAATGACTATATATAGTCGACTACTAATGTTAAATTTAATTTTCAAGTTTCTATCAAATTATAGTGTAGTCGACTACTACAAAGTATAGTCGACTACTAAGAGTCTTTCCAAAATTCTAGACTTTCTGTCAATTACAGTATAGTCGACTAATGACCAGAATAATCGTCTACTAAGAAAAATCCTGAATTTAAAGAGTCTGTTTGAACTCAGAGTAGTCGACTACTAGGAGTTATAGTCGATTACAGAGATAGTTTTTCTGACATTTCAAGTTTAAAAATCTAACTATTTATAGCCGCTTTTGATCCGTTGATTGGGTTTAAAAACTTGTCTTTTCAAGGGCTATAAATAGGTTTAATGTTCAGAAATTTGCACCATTGATTTCTATCTATAAGCTTTAACTTGTGCATTCTCAAGAGTTCTAAAAATTCAGATTTTTGCCTAAGTGTTGAGAAAATTGAAATCTGAAATAGCCTTTGATCTTCATTACATATACAAAGTATTAAGGCATTTTTCAGAGATTAAAAACATTCCTAAAGCCATTGCTACACATCACTACACAATCAAGGCTTATAGGAATTGTGTTGTTAATTCAAGAAAAGTTCTCTCGGGTGTGAGAGTTGTGATCTCTTGGTGAAGAGATTGTGTGCAATTTACATGGTCTTGCAAATTGGTTAGGTTTGTTTTTTAATTTTGTAATAGTTTTTAAATTCATAGTGGAACTCTCAAGCGGGATTTTCTTGGGGACTGGATGTACACCGGGGAGGTGAAACCAGTATAAAAGCTTGTGTTTGTGGTTAAAATTTCTGTGATTGTTGCTATCTTTATTATAATTTATAATCTACTTTGCATAAATTTTAAAAAAACAATATTCATCCCCCTCTAGTGTTTTAGTGTGTATTAGATCAGATCCTACATTTGGAGGAGATCTTTGAGGAGATCAACTTTTGGAGATCAAAAAACCACCTAAGGAGATCGGCGGTCTTTAGGAGCTATTCTTAGAGCTTTTCCTTGGCTTGTGAACTGAATTTCGGTTGGATTAAATCAACTCTTTTACAGAGTTGTAAACTCGTTTTAAGTTCCTTAACTCATTCAGAGTTCTAAACTCGTACTGAGTTCTCAAACTCAATCAGTTTTTTTAAACTAGTGAGAGTTTTAAACTTGCGTTGCAAGTTCTTCCTATCAAGAAGACTCAACCAAGTTCCACGAGGCGAAGCATTCGGATCGTCAACGGGATACAAGATTCAAACTCCCATCGACACCAAGAAGAACTCAGCTTTAACAAATGAGAGGTCTCTGTTGATCCCTTTCTTCTTTTGTAAATCAGGATACCGATTGAGAAGATTGTAATTTTTTTTTAAAGTCAGTTAGAGAGAAATTGCATTGAGAGAGAGTTGTATTCATTCTTTTTTCTAAGTCAATTAGAGAGAAAAATACAAATTTGCTTCTCAATTTTTTTCTTAAATTTTCCCACGAACAATAAACTGAGATAGTCCTAATGCTCTCCGGCCCTACAATCAGTGTAGGCATTCCAGGATTAGTCCAAGATGAGTTAATGTCGTTTTTGCCTTTATCGAAGTTGGAGCTTTAAAAGAATTGGCGGAGGGAGGAAACCTTAGGTTGGTCAATTTGGGGGTGGAGGAGAGGGTTGGGGCAAGTAGAGTGAGGTGGAGGAGGGGAAGGTGGATGGGGGGATGGTGCAGGTGTTGTGTAGCAAGAGAGATCCATCAAGATTAAGGGAGATCTAGAGATGCTTGTAAGGAACCATTGAAGTGGGGATAAAGATAATGAAGAAGATGAAGAATGAGAGATTTTTGTGGGTGAAATGGGGAGGGGTAGTTTAGGATTTTAGGAAAATTCAGTATACAGAATCTATTTACGTGAGTTGATAGGGCCTAATCACATGAGAACTTCATTTTGAGGGCTTAGAGGCTGCTTGGAGAGGCTTATTTTTTGGTTGTAGGAACTAATTTGAAGTAATTTATAATGAGTAGGAACCTAATAGCAATTTCAATAATTTTTAAAGAACTAATTTTCAAACAACTTTTAAGAATTGAAAGATTAATTTAGAACAATAAGGTGCCATTTAGCAAATTGTTAAATGAGGGGTTAAGGACGTTTAACCCCTTCTCAACCCGCCAAACATATAAAATCTATACAAGGGTTAAAGTGAGTTAACACTCTATAACTTACCAAAACGTAAAAAACGCATAATGGCTAAACTAAACCATTTAGAGGGATTATAATACTCATGTTTAGAAGGATTAAGATGTAACCGTCTATTTACAAAGAAAATAATCAAAATTATCGTTATTCCCAAACATCAAAACCGATTACAAGAAGTAAAATAAAAGCGTATTTAATAGATTAATAATTTAATGCTTCGACTAAGGAAATGGGCCAACCACTTTAATCCTTCTCTCTAATTTCTCTGCAATAACCCTTTACGAAATGCGGCCTAAAGATTTAAGGAATCGAGCAAACGAGGCCTAAAGAATAAAGGAAACCAGGGAACTAATATTAAAAAAAGAAAAACCCTTTTGCGTTATTACAACAGACTCTACAAAAAAAAAATTTCCTTACAAAATACAAAAATTCATTTACACATTGCACACGCCTTAACGTTGTCCCCTGATGAAAGGAAAGAGAGAGCCAAATATGGTAGATAATAATTGTTACCAAGTACAAAGTCGCGTCGGTCTTCCTTTTAAATCCTCATCTATTTTCTCCCAAATTTCTGAAAAATCATCACCCTTTTAAAACTCTGAGATCAATCATCGATCGCTTTCTAATGGAAGCAAACCCGACGCCAGCGCAGGCGGAGGCGGCGGCCGGATCCGCCGGAAACTGGAGATCTGACCTAACGCCGGAGGGGAGGGATCGCGTAGCCAACAAGATGTAGGATTTAGCTCATGCTTTCTTGCAGTTTGATTTACTTGATGAACTGGAGTCTAAATTTGTTTTGAGTTTGGGGTTTTGTTAATTCTTTGGAGACTAGGGTTTGAGAATTGAGCTTATGATGGGGATTTAGGTTTCTTGATGTTTCTAGATGAATGCTGGGTCTTTTTAAAGGCCGGTTTAGGGTATGGATCGATGCTTTTGAGGTTGCTGTTTGACAGTGGGTTTGACTGAGGACTCCGCATGTCTGCATGTTTGTTAATTCAGTTGATTTCCTTATTATCTGATGGTTAGATTTATTGTATAAATTCGCTTGAATTATAGTGTGAATTGATGCTATCTTTCCAGTTGTGAGTCATATTATGTTAAATGACAGAAACAAATTTGCAGATTTAGTCTCTGTCAACCTCAATATTTATGTCCATCAAAATTGGAAATGTAATGCTGGAGATCTCGGAAATAATCGCTAATAGGGTATATATTATCTTATTTGCATGTTCATTTAATTTAAGTGCTAACTATAAAGTGAAACTGACCCATGCTGAGGGTTGCTATAGTTTGAGGTTAATGTTAAACTAATAGTTCAAGTTCGTGGAGCTCAGTTGACTGAGGACTTGGCCACGAGGCAATTGATCGATTACTCTGTGCATGCATGCATGTGTTTTTATTCAGTTGATTTTCCTATTATCTGATGGTTGGAGTTATTGGAGATTTTGCAAATATTGTGGCTTTATGCTATCTTCTGAGTTACTGAGTCTTATCATGTTAAAAATAGATAAATGTTTACAGGTTTTGACTCTATCAACCTCAGTATTCACGTCTGTTGACAATGGAGTGTAAAGATAGAGGTCCCAGGGAAATTTGCTGGTTTAATCTGGTAGTTGTTGTATTCACATGTTTATTAAATTTAAGTGCTAAGTATAAAATGAAACTGACCTAAGCTGAGGGTTGCTATCTTGTTCATTACTGAAATTAGTATCGATCGAGGATTCTGTGCATGCATGCATGCATGTTTATTTAGTGTATTTTCCTATTTGATGATTAGAGTCATTGGAAATAACTGCTTGAGTAATGTAGGTTTATGCCGGAGTTGTGGGTCATATCAGCTACAAAACTACAAATAAAGAAATTTGCAGGTTTCATCTCTGTCAACCACAATATTTACGTCCATTGAAGTGAAAATGTAGGGGTAGAGCTCTCAGAGAGGTTTATGTTTAGTCTGGTTTAGGTTGCTATACTCGTCTGTTTATCTAAGTTAAATGCTAACTGTGAAGTGTCAATGACTCGTACTGATGATTTTATGGACTGACTAAAATGAAATGAGTTAGAAAATGTACTTTTAGAATGTTTGCTTGTTTCTCCTGCTTTAATCTCCTCACTGTAGATGTTTTCGTTTGAGTATTTATCTATAAAAAATGACCCAACTTTCAGCCATTCCAATGTTAGTGTTGAAAGTGGGTCATTTTCTTTTTTTTTTTAATTTCGTTCTTTTAATAACCGCGATTGCCAATCCTGGGTAATTAACAAACAATCACATTGGTCAGAAAAACTTAGGATTGCTGCCCCTAACCAACACTCATTAATCAAAAACTTCCTAACTGTTCATCGGTGTCACCCACCAGTACCAGTGGGAGGAGCTCTTGCAAAGCTCCCAAGATGCTAGCTTCAGTTTGTTTTAGGCTGGTCGACTCATCATTGGTAAGTCCATGAATTATATTTTGCACAGAGCGTACCACTGCATTGCAAGCATCTGTTCTGTCACTACAAACTTCAAAGGCACCATACATCCCCGCTCGGCAGAAGGGTTGCCCGACAGTCTAGTTTGGCTGTTTAAAGCAAAACATAAACCATGACAGAACAATTTCAGAATATTCTTGTTGATATCAAAATCATGGTAATTTTGAATATGTTAATGCTATCTAATTTTTGTCACTGACACTTTGTGTTATAACTTGGAAGCTTGCAAGAGGCCTTTCAATGAGAACTAGTAGGGGGCCCAGTGAACAAGGGCACTTTCATGTATATGTGTTCATTAATAACCCATCGCCAGTGATGCTGGGTTTTTTTAATTATCATGATTAGTTTGTTAATTATCTGGGTTCAAAAACCCCGGATTATTAAAAGAGCAGAATTCCAAAAAAAGACCAACTTTCGGCAAGAATGTTGACGTGGTCCAAAGTTGGTCGTTTTTGTAATTTAAATTTAGAAAAGAGTTGTTTTCAGACCCAAAAAACTCCATTTTTATTTGCAACAGTGCACAATTTAACTCAATTCTTGTTTTGCATAATTCTTGTTTGAAATGACTTATATGATTTTATCTCTCAAGTATTCAATTCTTGATAGATCCTTGCCTCTTTCATCTTCTTATCTCTGGATAATCTGGTTCTTTTCAATAGTATGAACTGTTACATTCATGTCATAATTACCATGGTTGAGAAATACTTTTGATGACGTTATATTATTGATCATTGTTATTTTGCAGACTGGAGACCTTGAAGAGACATTTGCCGGTCAATGTTCCTGAGGGATTAAGCGAATTGAGGAAAATTGCTGTCCGATTTGAGGGGAAAATTTATAATCTTGCTACTAGTCAGGTACATCTCTTTGCATGATGTCTACACTTTTCTTGTTGCTGGTACATCTATTTGCATGATTGTCTACACTTTTCTCGCTGTATTTAATAGAAGACCACTTGTTATAGGTAAATTATTTCTGTGGATTTTTTTAATTTCATCTGACCTTTGTTAATGTGCACAAATTTCTAGTTTTTAGATTGTATAGCATGTCTATCCGTAATGTTCTGGGAGAACTTCAAAGCTGACATCTACCATACTGATTACAATCCCCCATAAAATAGTCACTTTATAGTTATAGTGATCCTATGTTCAGGTACAAGATAGAATATAGGAGTTACTGGGATTCAAAGTACTAACCTTGATCTACATAGAGGTGCATCATCATAAATTCTGCCATGTTCCTGAAAGTGAACGTTTAGTTAGGTATCTTACCTTCTATGTAGTCAAAACTATAAAGGAGAACAGAAAATAGTTGTCCTTTCCATTAATGAAAATGTAAGACCATTTATTGGAGAACATATGATCAATCAAGTTTTAGCTCAGTCGTGAAATTTAGACCACCTAATGAAAAACCATTGTTAGAATGTAATCAATCTTATAACTTGTTTGGCAGGTTTCAAAGAAAGAGAAACTTCCTATTACTACTGTGAGCAAACATAAGCTGAATAACATACTCCTTGTAAGATTTGTGGCTCAAGTTGCATTAATTACTAATATAGGGCTGTGATTCCCATATCTGTTATTTGTGCGTGATTGCTCGTTCGTTCTGACGAATGTTAGTTTGCACCAATTTGTATATCATGAAATTGTTTGATCTCGGTCGTATTAATTCGTCTTTTAGTAAGTCAAGTTACATGTGGTATTCTGATTGACATTTTTTTTTTTTTTTTTTTTTGGAAATGAGAGAATTGGTGTTCATTCTCAAACTGAAAAAACTCCCCAAACTCTTAAAAGTTGGAAAGGGAGTCACTTCTACCTGGGATGCTTGAAAGAATAAGAACCAAACACGATTCAAAAGTTTGAAAAGTATCCAACTAAGGAGAAAATATCTTAACCCAATGAAAATTATATAACCAAAAATTATGATTGCTCCAAGATTTTCAATTTGATGAATTATAAATTCACATGGAAATTCAAATAGCAATCTAACCTTCATTAAGTGGACATTTTAAACTTATGTTCTTATCATGGACTTGCTGTTTAACCTTAACGGAGTCACAATGTCTTTAACTTATCTTTTGTCACTTTTGTATTTGGCAGTATCATCTGGCATTTAGCGTAGGTAGCTTTTTTTGCTATATGATAAGTTCCCACTTACCACTAGTCATATTGAAACTTATGCCTTTTTTCTTCTTTAGTCTGGGGTTATGGTCGCTTTATGAGCTTTCAGCAGATCATTTATATTGTTTTATTGAAATCTAAGTTTTATAGTTAATTCATGATTGTCAGCATGTTCAATCATTATTAAAAATATGCTTTTGTCTTTGTTGATTCTATGGTCATTATTAGAGTCAAAGCTTCCGTAGAAATAACTTTCTTCCTCCCACTTATCTCAGTCGGACTATCTGCGGAAAATTTCTCTGAAAATGCTTTCTATGGAGGCTAAGGTTCAGCAACCGAGTCTAATTACTTCAGGAACACCAAATGACAGTGCTGTGAATCAAAACCTTGCAAATTCAGGTATCTTCTGTGTCATCAACTATCAGTAAATGGGCATGTTAATAATAATAGAATGCTTCTCCCACCTCTAAGTAGTGTGAACTTCAATTGAGTTTTAGGATTCTCTTACACTGTTATCTCTCACTTTCACTGTAACTTTGTTACTATCCAACTGAAGCTATGATGTATTATATCATCTTTGAGTAGATATTCTTGCAACGATTGCTGTGTTTATTTAATGTTTTTCTCACTCCCCCACCCCTTGAAAATTGCACTGTGGGTGTGTGTATATACGTATACATGCTTTAATCTTTCTGTATGTTTACTATCTATAGATATGTGGAAAAATAGGTATCATGCGGTTGACACCCTGCATTCCTCCCTTCCTCCATCTATCTACCTGCATATAGTGAGTAGGAGTGTAGCAAGTAATTATGCAAGTGCTTGTACCGTGTAATAAAGTACAGAGGTACTTCAATTATCTGTTTTTTTCCGGTTTTTGTGGAATTCCATGTTAACGTTTATATGGAAGTTATCCTGCCATTCAAGGATGACATTTATTTTTAAGGTATAAAGTTGTAAACGTGCTTCTGTATTAACCGTCTCATTTTATTTCCTTTTTTAATCTATTAGTCATGAAATGTTACTACAATCAATAACATGTGTGCCCAGTTTGTAAATATTTATCAGATAATGGACCCATCTAATTTCTGGTATAATTTTGAAGGGATTCGGTATGAGACAGTGACTTTGTCCTATCCTAAGCCACCTACCCAGTGGCTACATACTCCAGCAAACAGATCTGTTGATTGTGATAGGAATTCGATTTTGGAAGATGAGCCCAGTGCCAAGGTACTTCACATTGTACTGCCTCATTTTACCTTTTCTTGTTATACCTGTAAATTTAATATTAGCTTTACCTGTATTTTTTTCTACTTAATATTTGGAAGTTTAAAATTTTAATCATACAGTATGTGTTTTTTCTCAGTAGTTTCTTTGAATGAGGTATATCTGGCATGTGTCTTCTTTCATTATTTACTTCTATCCTTTCATTTGTTTATAGTCATACAGATTTTATTGATTTTAAATGTTAATCCATCTTCTTAGAAGCATTACATGGCTGGTTCCAACAACAATAATAAGTTAATAACACATCCACTGAAACCAAAGTATTTATAATTATACTGTTTTCTTTGGTCTCTCTCTCTCTCTCTCTCTCTCTCTCCATGTGTGTGTGTGTGTCATGTTTAAAGCAATTCATGTCTTTCATGGCAATGCTGTACAATACTATATGTATGCCAATTATTTAATTTGTTGTATACATACATATTCAAATGGAAGTATTCTTTAACCCTGCTAGATATTAAATGTGTTTTGTGCTTATTTTAACTTATTTAATGTTGTTTTATGGTTTGTGAGTTTACCCACCAAAATCAGGGTTAGATTACAATTAACATGTAAAAGTTTATCAAAATTAAATTATATTAACAACTTGCTGAAAATTGCACTAAAATATTTTCTTCTGGAAAATGTAAAAAAAATATAACCTATTAAAAATAGGTTTAAATACATTTTGTACAAAATAGAGCTTTTCTGTCCGTCTTCCTTTTGAAATAGAGTTTTAACGCGGCATCAAAGTGATTGTTTTAACAAAGCAAATTCTTGAACAAAGTTTGCAACTATGTTCTAGACCTGTCTAACGTGCACCATTATTCTGCCTTTTTTAGTCAATATGTCACAGTTGTCGACGAGCAAAAAGATTTTCTTATTTCTTTATTCCTTTTTCCCCTATCCTTTGTTTTTTTGTTTTGTCCTTTTCGGGAGGGGAGAGGGTGCCCACTTCCAATCCCCTGAAAGAATAATCACGTGCTACTCAATTCTTTTGCTAGATCTCACATGTCTATCTTTAACAACTTCCCTAATTTGTTCACATTTAATTCAGTAATCACCCCATTCTTCTGATGTCAAGTCTATTTTTCAGTTTAAAATTCATATGTTTATGATTAAAATTCAAGTTAGAATGATCTTGTTTAAAAATGCACTAATACCTGAACTTACATATTTAAAAATGTAAAAGTATCTCCTGACAAACCCCGATTATCCATAACTACAGAAACTGCGGATAAAGCATTTAGATTTTCAATAAATGGATTTGTATTAGACATGTGAAAAAGTATGCGGAAGAAAATAACTAGAGCCTTTCAACTTTGCCCCATTTGAGCTACCCAAAATGATGGTGGGAATGTTTCTCCCGTCCTCCAGCAACTTGTGTTTTAAAGCCCAAAGGACAAACTAAAATGACGATAGTTGCATATTACATTTCTCTGCTATCAAAGAGCCATTATTGTAAAAGTATGTATGTTAATTGAAGTCAATGTGGAGGATTACTTTCGTGAGCCTCATTCTAGATGCCAGCAAGTGTTTTCCGTTCTTGATTATCCAACAACTCCTTTATGCCTGGAAACCAAAAAGTAAACTCAAATAGCTAAGGCTACATATTGTGTTTGTTTTCTCATTCCGGAGGGAAAAACCTTCCTAATGATATTTGATGTCTCCTGGATACAACTAAATGAAGGATTCTTTCAGGGTCGTTAAGAAATATTCAAAATATATAATATTTTCTTAATCTAGTTTTGTGTTCTTATAATTAATGCTTTGAGAAGTCATATGAATTCTTAATCCGAATGCAGTCACTAGAAATTTATCCTACTCCAACGAGCCTAAAAGAGTAGGTAGATGTTAACTGATAGATAAGTAATATCAATACATTTGACTACATGTTGTACCACGGAGATTAACTCATGTACATTCACCCTTTTGTTTTCTAACTATATTTTTTGCTTCTCCCAAACACCCCTGCCAAAAAGTACATACACATGCATACATAGCATGCAAAAACAGAAGGAAATAGAAAAACCCGCCCCCTCAAATTTATATCCCTTAACCTATTGAAGGACATCAAAATTTGCTGGAACATGGTTATTATGATTGCCAATTATGTTTGTGTTTATGTAAAGCCTTAGTGTAGATCATTGTTGCTTTATGACCTCTTCCTGAAGAACCCACATTGAAGAGGCTGGTGTGCTCTCTGCTACTTGAAATATTCGCAGAATGTTTTTACAATTATTGCGGTCCTCTTGTCTTATCTCTAATTTAGGATTGGCAACCTTGGTTTGGTCCTATCATGCAAAGGTTGTGTGCCAGAGACATTCTTTATCTCTTGCATGTGAAACTCCTTAACGTTTATCACTTGTACACGGAATTATATGGAGTTTATTGTGGCAAGATGATAGCTTCGTTTTCACTTGGTTCGAGTCAATTAGAGTGGCAGCTAACCATTGTTTTAGTAGAAATTATTTGGAATTATCACAAAGCATTGACATTTTTTATTATATAGTATATTATGAACATCTCCAACTTTTTAGATGCTATTAGCTATAAATTGATCCAACTCAGAATTTGCGCATGCTAACCAGTTCTCCTTTAGTTACATCGATAATATAGATGTGTGTAATTTTAATTGTTTTTTATCTGATAAATATCGTGTAAATAACAGCGAAGGAAACTCAATGAGCCGGAAAAGATCTCAACAGAGGAGCTCAGTTGCAGCAGTGAGAAACCAAAGGAGCCTACTTTCAGCTGCCCTATTTGTTTGTGTGAAATTGTTTCTCCTTTCACCACACTCTGTGGTCATATTTTCTGTGAAGTTTGCATCAAGACTGCCATCAAGAAGCAGAAGAAATTATGCCCAACTTGCCGAACAAAACTTACTGGGAAAAACAGCATTCACCGAGTTTTCCTTCCATCGCTAGACTGAGGCAACATTAAATCAATTATTGAATTATGGAAGCTGATGTTTTGCTGCCTAGATCTTTCGAGCTGAAACCGGTTCTCATTTGAAGTGCATACGCAGTAAGTATTAGCAATATGTTCTGTTGTATTCCAAATATAGAAAACTAAAGTACTTTTTTTTAATGGGAGAAACTAAAGAACTTGGGAAACCCATATGATCAAGTTTCGAATAATGTATATGCAGAAGCTTACCGCAGAAACTGATTGCGTTCTTATTTGCAATGGGTTATCTGCCTTGTTTTATACAACAGCAAAGGGTTATAAATTCTAAAGAGTCAGTAAGTTCGCATTCAAATACATTAGCAGGTATGAACTCTGCTGTTGCGCTTAACATCTTGGTTTTATTGATTTCTGATATATGCTTGAGAGACTAGAAGTTCTAAAGGACAAACAAGATCATAAGATAAAAACGAAAGAGTAAAAAGACAAGATTTCTGAGCAAAGTTCGCTTTCAAGTTTAAGGCAAGAACAAGCAACAACAGCAATCCAGGCAAACTTCTTCAGCTAGAGTTTGATGTCCCCGTCTCCCTTGCTGTATTTTGGATTCTGTTCCTTTCTTCTCTGCACTTGCTACAGATTATATGCATTTAATTTCTATCTGTGTTGGTTCTATTATTTAAATACACATTGTAGCAGTTCCTGTTGTTTTCAACGCTTGCTCCGGATTATATGCATTTGACGTGGGCTTTGTTAAGGGGCCGTTTGGTTGGTTTCCTAAAAACTAAGAAAAGGAAATCGGTACAAGGAAATCTATAAAATAATATTTTTATCCATTTTCATCCCTAAAACTCTCCAATAAAATAATATTTTTATCCTTCAACTCATCTTATTTCATTTTATTTCTTACCTAAAAATAAACCAAACACAAGAAATGTGTCACATCATCCAACTCATCATATCTCATCTTATCTTATTTTTAAAAATCATACACATCATCCAATAATATTGTGACAACTCATCTCATCTCATTAAATTTTTCTTTCCATCCATTTCTTCAAAAAAAAAAAAAACAAGAATGTGTCACATCATCCAATAATATACCTTCAACTCATCTCATCTCATCTATTTTCTTATTTTTAAAAATGAACCAAACACAAACAACCTCAAAACATTATCTAATAATATACCTCCAATTCATTTCCTTATTTTTTTTAACCAACCAAACAACCTCAAAACAAGTTTTTTTAAAAAAATCACTCACATCGTCCAATAATAAGGTGACAACTCATCTCATTTCATCTCCTATTCTATAGTTTTCTTCTTTTTTAAACCAACCAAACAACCTCAAAACAATTATTATAAGAAATAGGTTTCCTATTCTTTGATTTCTCTTTTTTCGAAACTAACAGCCCCTAAGACAAGACAATATAGTGAGGAACCACCACAAAAATTTTAATCTTTGTAAAACAACCATGGTAATATGCACTTATAATACAGTGCAACCAATTCGTAATCTCCATCCATATTTTGTTAACCAATATGTTAAATTCCTTAAACACCCTCATGGCAGGACCCACGTATCTTTAGACTAGTGTGCATCCCGTGCAAAACACGGCCCCCTGTTTTTTTAAGCACTGCATTTTAAACTTGTCTTCCTCTAAGTGTTAATACATTTGATTTAATTATTGTACGCTTAAAATTAGAAATTATATATACTCCTATATACTTAAAGAAGAATCTAAGTTTTATTATATTTGATTTAGAAATCATATCTAGTAATCTATACTTGAAGGAGAATCCATGTTTTAATACGTTTGATTTATTTTATTGTTTAGAATACAGTAAATTACTGTAGATAAACAGTAGCTTCAAGTATAGAGGCTCAAATCTGCTTTACTGTTTATGTTACAATAAATACTGTAGCATGAACAGTGACATTCGAGTGGGGAGGACCGGATCATGAATAGAAACTGCAAGCGAGGAGGCAAGATCTGATTTAGTGTTCATGATACAGTAATTTATTGTAGCATTTACTGTAGCATGAACAGTGATTTTTTGGATCCTCCTATAAGTATAGACTAGTGTGCACCCCGCGCAAAGCACAGCCTCCATTTTTTTATTTTTGTTACAGTAATTCTGTATTTAAATACAGTTTTTTGTAAGCGCTACAGTAACATTTTTAAAATATTACGTATCCCGCTTGAGCTATAATAATAAAGTTGCGGTAGCATTTTTTAAACGCTGCAGTTCCCAGCCTGTGCTACAATAATAATGCTACGATAGTTTTATTGTAGCATGAATAGTGAATGTTAGATCCTCCTGTTTGTGCTACAGTAATAATACTATAGTAATTAACTATAGCATTACTGTAGCATGAAAAGTGAATACTGGATCCTCTCATTATTATAAAGGAATAGAAGAGTAGATTATAGGGCAAATTTGCAAAATAGACCGTTTTTTGAATAAAATTAGCGAAATAGACCGTTTTTGGAAAAAATTAGCAAAATAGGACCGTTTTTTGGCGAAGAGGTCGATTGTTTGAAAAATGGATCAGAAAACATATACGCTACAGTCCCGTATGTTTTAAAGTTCAATATTTTGTTTTGTTAAGCAAAACGTACGGCGACTAGTAGTCCCGTACGTTTTACAGTAGCCAAGTTCCACTGCCAGCAAATCCACTGGACTAACTAGTCTTGCGTCGATTTTTGCAGAGGCAGCTAAGCCCCTGCCGCAGCAAGGATCCACGGACTAAGCTAGTCCCGTGGATTTTGCAGAGCAGCTTAAAGCCCCATGCCGACAGCAAATCCACAGGGATCTACTAGTTCGCCGTGGATTTTGCTAGGGCAGGATACACCAAACATGCAGCGGCCTCAATTTATCGAATTAACAACAAAATTTTCGCCAAAAAGATATGCATTTACAATATCACAACACAAATCTCATGCATAGAGTACGTCACCAACACAAATCTGACGTAAATCAAAACAACATCACAACACAAATCCAACGGAATACACATCACAATCAAAATATCGCGACAAAAATACCACATCACCAGCAATCCATAGCGATTAATATATATATCAGATCATTAAGTTGAAACAATCCAAATGCTTTCAAGTCGACACCATACGATAATATGTAGTTTAAGATAAACATAATGCGCAAGGTCCAATAAAATCATGACGACAATATAGTATTTAGTGGATACAAACTAAACAAATAAAAATCCACACCGGCTTGCCCGGTCGTCTCTCTCTCGCACTCGTTAGAGATCGTCGGCGTCGTCCTTCGATCTTGAGCTTGAATATGCTCGCTCTCCGTTGTGTGTGGGCCTGGTCGTGATGGACCGCTTGCTGTGATTGGACCGGCTTGTTTGATGGACCGGCTTGCGTGACCTGTGACGGACAGGCTCATTCGTCTGTTGCGTGCAAGGTCTACCGCGGCCTACGTCGACGTACATATAGAGTATGCGTCAAGATCCACCTGCTCACGAGACCATCATGTCGATCCTCATAGTTTTTATAAGAAGCTTTACGAAACTCGTCGCCACTCATCGCGATGCAATATCAGATACATGTACTGAATCTCCTGTCGGCGGTAACTATGCCCTTCAATTGCAAGCCCTCGACGGTCATCCATAGATCATCTACAATTAGCATTAAAAAATATTGGATATAAGAATACCATAAGCTAAGAAAGAGATTGACATTCTACTGAAATTTCTGACAATTTAACTTATCCATCGTCGCACTCATCTACCCCTCTTGGCTACATATCGAGATTGTGTGGAGCTAATCTACGATTTCGTCGACTGGAGGCGTTAGTTTGATGATTATCCAACCGCTGTAACCAATACCATTTTTAATGTAATCAAAACTTCTTCCATCGGAGGATTAAAGCGGCATCGACAATAAGTTGATGCGATCATTCCACCGAGCTATGTATGATTGATGTGTGCGCCCTCCACGTCACATCTGATCGTCCACCTGTAGTGTCCTTTCTCTCTATTTTTTCGACATATTGTGGGAGCATTGTCTATTTTTCCGCGCGATGTCAAACTGTCTAAACACGCATCGTATTGGTACGTGCCATCTCACAATCTCGAAACCAACGCAAAAAACTCTGGCCTCACTTATGCCGTGGCTCCATACAAATCACTGCGGTAGTAATCGACGTAGTGGTGTGAAGGGGTGTATGCTGCACTCGACTGAAAAAAAATCCAAATGTTAATATCTCTTTGAAATATATTGATATCATAGAGTCACTTCAATTCAATATTCGATACCTGAAAAATTTTCATCGGTTACTGAGCCTCCCCTCTGTAAAGTCTTAATTGCCTTAGCCCGGGGTTATCATAAGCTTTTGCCTGAATTCCATCTGCAGAAATGTTTCCTTGTTCAAAATCGTTAAATTTTAAAATTAAATACAAATGAGGATTCAATTTGACGCTTTTTACCTGCAGCCTAGTGAGAATATGCTCTATCTAACTCTTCGGATCTCACTAATCTGGTTTCAAAACCAATCTTATTCCATGCCCTAAACTTCTGTAGCAAAGTTAAAACAACCCTTGAGCTCCTTATTCTACATTAATAGCAACCTTTTGATCATTTCTCGAATAGGTTATGGCTAAAACAGGCATACCCCAGGATAATGCTCCCGCCACATGCTCGAAGTCTATTCGATGAAGTGTACATCATCCTTATGCGCACGAGTTTCAGAATACGTAGTCATGTAATATACTTAAAAAATGTGAGCAAAAATCAATACTTAATGTACTTACTCTCAATGCGACTTTTATGTTATCTTTAATTGAATTCGCGGCAAAAGAACGTGTCCCGATCATGTGCATTAATAGATGCTCGTCGCATGCTGTTGGATCATCACTTTCAGGTGCATCTTGTGGCAGGGTTTTCCAAAACTTCCATTAAGACCACTGAATTAATTATAATAAAATGTGATTATCAATATTCCTAACAAATTATCACATACTCTTCGCCAAACATGTCTACCAGTCCCCGTGATACAAGGGCCATCAATGCGGAGATCTAGGATCACTGCTACATCCTGGAGAGTAATAGTTGTCTCGCCAACATGTAGATGGAAAGTATTAGTCTCCGGCCTCCATCTATCCATCAACGCGTTAAGTAGTACCCAATCGAGCTTCATCCATTTCAATTTTGAGCAAGTAAGAAAACCGGCTTGTGATACTAGGGCAATGATGCGAGGATCATCAAGTGGCCAGTGCGTATGTCCAAGGCTATGATCAATCATAACCAGCTCTTGTCCTCTCTGCACATAAATGAATACAAAGATTATAAAAATGAATAAGTAATATGTGACTGTAAATATGTTATCATTACCGATGTAAATGATATGCTCTCCGAACGGTGGCGTGACTGATCATAAATGACTTCATCTTTAACCGGTCCGGGAAGCATCGTGTATATACCTGCACATATAACGGTAACTTATGAGTTTCTGCCAAATCAAATACATATGAACAATGTATCTACTTGCTAAATCAATAACATATAATGATGACATATCATTAGAAAATATTTTACTTACAAATTAATTGCTATCTACTTGCTCTTGATGGACAACGAGACCTATTATGTCCTAATTGATTACATTGTCCACATCGGATTCGTGACGCTACTCCTTCACGACCTTGATCCATGGTAGATCTAATGCGTACGGATTTTGGTCATCCAGCTTGTCTTTTCTGCTTAGGTGGTAATATATACGGTATATATTATTCCGGCCAATAGCGAGTATCATCGGGAGGATGCAAACTCTCCTTATAAGCCCACCGATAATGATTTGTTGAATACCAAGCTGAGCAATACCGGTCATAAGGCAATCTAGCACCACCATCTTGATTGGAACTAGCCGCTAAAACGTGTTGACATGGGATTTTCTGTAATTGTGGTATACTACAAGTACAACTGCACTCCTGATCGTCGAGATGAACGGTGTATGTACCATCACAATCTTTAACCTCCCACTCATTGTTGTTGAATTGTTCAATTCTACATGTTCTCACAGCCACAATCCTTTTCTGCAAAATAATCTCATTTTTTGGAGTGTACTTACTCGTCCAATTTGCACTATCACTGCGGCTCTTATTAAAATATGCGTTCAATCTATAAAACGTCCTTGCAACTAAGGCTTGAATTGGCATAGCACGGGCACCTTTAAGTACGCCATTGAAACTTTCGGAACAATTAGTTGTCATCATACAATATCGCACTCCACCATCTTTACATAATGCCCATCGATCTTCGTATTGCGGCTTCAAGTTTTGTTCAATCCAATCGTGGGCTTCAAGTGATATAGATTTAATTTTCTCTCTACAATGCTCATATACCAGTGAGTCAGTTGCACAACCGGCTTGCCATAATAGATTTTGTAAATTGACCTCTCCATGTTTTTTCTTAAAATTAGCGCTTATATGCCGCAAGTAATATCGGTGATTATGTGGTGCACTCCACCCCTCGTGCAAGGCTCATGGAATTCCTTTCATCCGGTCAGAAATAAAGGTAATAACTCGTGGACTTTGAACAGTCAGAATATATTTGTAAATACATTGAAAAAACCACTTCCAACTCGATGTATCCTCCACCTCCACAACTGCAAAAGCTATAGGAAATAGCCCACCGTTTGCATCTACACCGGTCGCAACCAAGAGCACTCCTTTGTACTTGCCATATAAATGTGTTCCATCGATACTTAAGAGCAGACGATAAAAAGAGAACCCTCTGATAGCGGGCCCAAATGCCCAAAAAACACGTATGAACCTCTCCATTTCTGGTGCGACCTCCTTAGACACTATGTCATATTCGGTACCCGGATTGTTCCGCACAATTGCTGAAAGGTAATGCGGAAGTAATTGGTAAGATTCCTCCCAATCTCCGAAGATTTTAGTCAACGCCTTCCTCCGTGCATCATATGCTTTAAACTTGGAAATTGTTATTCTTTTCATGTCATATACCCTTGTAATTATCTGTCCTGGAGTAAGATCAAGTTCCCGCCTAACTTCGGGCATAATTAGCTTTGTGATATAAGAGGAAGTCAAAGTCTTATGATCATAAGTTGCAGTCGAATTAGAACATGTATGGAGTCCGCAATAACTAGAGATTATAAATTGGCCAAGTGATTTTTTCCTAATAGTTGCATTAAGCTTCCATGGACACTTTGAATTTCTATCATCTGTAACACTTGTATTCTCTCCTTGACCTCTCTCATTAAAGTAACACTTTACATGATAGCTAGTTGTGTTGCTTTTCACCGTCTTGAATTTGACCCGGTTTTTTATTGTCCATTCACGTATAGCGAAAATTAATGTTTCCTTGTTCTCGAAAAGATCTCCTTTCTTGAAAGTAAAGTCCTCGGATGGATCGAAATTAGGGCCAGGATCGACGAACTCAGCTTGTGAGGCATTTATCCACTCATCATTTTGAAACTCTTCTGGCAACGGCTCTTCAGACTCTACGTAGTCGTTATTTACGCAATATTCATCCATCCAACTTACGTCATCATTGGTCTCTCCAATTGCATACTGCATACTATCAAGACGTTCATCCTCTTCAGCATCTTCAGTATCATCATCGGCATCTACATCCTCATCATTATCCTCTGCTATTGTAGACCCCCCGGTAAATCATCTGAAACATAACCCGGCGAGTTGTGGAACACGTCATTTGACATTGCACCCGACTCATTTTTTAAGCGCATGGCACTTTGAGATAACGATATTTGATTATCAAGCATGCGGGAGAACTCTCCACGAGCATATGAAACTTCAGCGACCGAAGACACTGGAATATTTTCAATAAACAACTCGATTGATACTTGTTTTTCCGCAAGCTGTATCATGTTATTCAATTCTTCATCATTGGTGATCTCTACAGCAATTGTTCTTTGATCATTTATTGGACAATTACAGAAGATCTTAATGGAATTTTCGACGTGATTAATTCCAGTAACTCTGTATATTTGCGCCACCAATCTATCAAAGTTGTAATTTCTGGACAACATGAACATTTTCTTAGAGCCTCCATCGTATATAGGCATATTATTCATTCCAACGCTCAGTTTTCCATTGAATAAGCAAATAATCGGTACTCCGTTCGCCATTTTAACTGAAGCATTAAAATTCATCATATAATAATTATATTTTTTTCCAGACATTTTTCTAGACCATAATCATATATTTCTTCTAGATATACAACATTAACTAAACAATACATATAAATTTATGGAAAAATTAAAATTTGTACCTTGATTAAATCTCAGATCTCCTCGGCCTCGCAGAGAATCGACGGCGTCGGCGTCAGATTTGAGGGAGGAAGAGGTGAGTTGGGTTTGGGGGAGAGAGATAGGGATTGTTGGGTTTTGGGATAGATGGAGATCGGGTTTGGGAGAGAATGAGAGCTTTGATCGGCTTGGGAGAGAATGAGAGCTCGGGAAAGAGAGAGGGGGGAGATCTAGAGTTGGAGCTCAGGAGAGAGAGAGGGAGAGAGAGGGGATCGGAAGTGGGTGCTCGGGAGAGAGAGAGGGAGATGGCGAGAGAAAAAAACGAAGGGGGAAAATGTGCCCTAGTTTGGGTATATATAGTCTGTAATTATACGGGACTAGTAGTCCCATATAAATTGCAGAGCAGCTTTAGTCCTCGCCAAATCCACGGGACTAGTAGTCCCGTGGATTTGCTGGGCATAGGCTTAGCTGCCTCTGAAAATCGTACGGGACTACTAGTCCCGTAAGTTTTGATTTGTGCACACAAAATATACGGGACTAGTAATCCCGTATATTTTCTGAGTGCACTTAACGTTAGATTAGTTAACTTTAAACATACGGGACTAGTAGTCCCGTATGTTTTCTGAACCCTTTTTCAAAATCGACCTCTTTTGCCAAAAAACGGTCTATTTTGCTAATTACTTCAAAAAACGGTCTATTTCGCTAATTACTTTATAAAAACGGTCTATTTTGCAAATTTTCCCTAGCACCAATTGATTGAGTCGGATCCATTGAGCTACTTCTGACGATTCATCATCACCATCAGGTCGAGGAAGAGTTCCGTCCACAAGTCCAACAAGACCATGAGAACGGATGACAGGAAGAACTTGAGTGCGCTAGGGGTAGTAGTTTGTGGAGAGTAATTTGATGGAGATCTCTTGCCTAATGGCCTTCACTGCTGGAAGAGAGGAAGAGCTGAGAGGGATTTCAGATGTTGCATCGGAAGCCATTCGCTCTGATACCGTGTAAAGAAAAACATAGTATACATAGAAACAATAGAAAGAGGAATATATGTTGGAATTGCATATTTTCTTTCTCTATATTATCTTCTATATATAGAGATGTAGAGTACAATGATAAGGCTAAAATCTCTTGATTATAGCCATGGATTCTTGTAACTATATACAGGTAGAGTCCCTTGATTTCAGCCTTAAACTATAAACAATATACAGCTATATGGTTGTAACTGAATGTCAGGTATATGGTTGCAACTGAATGTAGAGATCTCGCACATATCTCGCACAGTACTGATCAACCAGATGCTTCCGCGGGCTATCCCTCGACCCTCGCGTGAGCAGTGTAGGTCATGCCCCCTGGATGCCATGGGCTGAAGCTGAATGACATTCCTCTTCCTAGATACAGAGTAATGTATCGTCCTCATCATCATCGCTCATCCGCTTGAAGCTTGGTGACATGAGCCAGGTCAATGGATGGCGAACAAATCAGGAGGCGATGCATAACAACATCCACTTCCATCAAACGCAATCGCTTGTTGAGGCTGGCAGCGTAACACGTGTTGTCATCGTTGCAATCCTTCAATGGTGGGTGCAAGGCATTCTACCACGAATAGGTGATTATTTGTTGTCATTTAGGCTCTAATAATTTGTACCCGCGCAATATTAAGCTCCCCTCCCCTATAAAACTGGAGAATCTCTCGGCGCTATCCTTTCAGCAAGGAGCACGGTTTGGAGGTCAGAATGCATCCCCAAGAACGCAATGCAAAAAGAGAGTAAAACACAGAAAATGAACCCTCAAATCAAAGCAGTAGGAAAAAGCAAACACAATTAAGTCGTGATTGCAGCACCAATCCTCCAACTCTACTAAAGAATTAAGCACCGATTCGTCTGGTAACACAGTCAATTTTATCACACTACATAAAGATTGCGATTAACCACGCTTATATTTGGTTCCAATGTATTATCGACACATTTTCTCTCCTTGACCAGATAGTATCAATTGTTTGAACAACACATAAATACAAGCCTTGGTACATGGACAACATTCCTTGATACTGATACGCTGTATCCACAGCTACATTTCTAATAAATAGCATGGCATACATAATGTTTAAACAGTAAGAAAAAAAATGGTGAGATAATATTCCACACCATATCATGCAGTTAGTATAATTCACACCAAAAACAATTGAGTTAAATGCCCAGGTGAACTAGTATTCTCACATGAATGGAAGCCTAAAAATCAATGCAGCTTCTCGGTTTGTGATGGAAGTCTCCTCAAGAGAGCAATACTGATAACCCTAACATCAGGAGCATGCAGTTATTAGCTGTTATTATCCAGTTTATGCCTTTTTGTAGCTTGTTCGGATTCCTCGCCGCTGCTCCCAACCATTGAGTGCCCCATCGCTCGGTTACCAGATGATGGGTCATCAGGATCCTACAACCGAAAGTTAAGCCAGCAATTACATTTGTTTAGAAGGTGAACTGTTGAAATGTAAGACAAAAATAAATAATGCTACCGGGATTCAACATGAAAGGGCTAAAGTAAGCAATTGTATCTTTAAGACACATGATAGGAAAGGGCTCAAGAAAACAATAGGTTAGGTGCTTTTGTCTTGAGAGCAAAAAAGGCTGAGGAACAAAGCAAGGCAATCAAAATGACTACCAACTGGCATGTCATAGGAGAGATTCACGCACAAACAAAGCCTAGGAATCTATTAAGAGATACTCAGATACAAAGGTATCTAGGTATATATAATCCATTTGATTAGCTAGCTCAAGGGTGCACCTGGACTCCTAAAATTTTATGCGATATTAGAGCATTCAGCAAGGTTCTTTACAAAATAGGTGTTTTTGATTCGTCCTTAAAAAAGCTGGAGAACATTGAAAGCTAAAATAAATTATTCAGGAGAATATTAAATTATTAGCTGACAGAATGTTAAATTATTCAGGAGAATATTAAATTATTAGCTGACAGAATGTTCTATATTGTCCAGATAATACATAGAGAAAAGGGTAACCTAATTTGTGATGAACTAGCATACTACTCTAGTATAGTTTGTTATCAGCGAAAAATAAATAGTTGTGCAGTTTAGCTGCATTTGACTTTAAGTAATGGGGTGATCAAAGGAAGAATGAAGAATGATTTCTTAAAATAACATATGATAGTAGTGAAACTGAGAGTGCGACCAGTCTGCGATGTTGCAATATATTCCTACTGAGTTTTTCTGAGTTCTCAAAGGAGAAACTCAGAAGAGGAAAAGCAATACCTTAGCACTGGAAGTAGTAGCAGGCCTCTTTGCTCTTTTGCCGAGACTAATCTGCACAGAGATGCTGGCTTGGGACAAATCTAAACCAGAGCTCTCTAGTGACTGTGTGAGCGTAGCCAATAGCCTGCTTGATATGAAACCACCCACAAGATAAAAGTTTAGGTGTTTTACTTATATCTTATGCAATCAAATGCTGGAATCAATAAGCCAGTCCGTAAGCTACATACATACGGGGTAGACATGAACATCATGTAAGTTGGAGGTTAAGAAGACATGAAAATTATTTAAACAGAAAAAGAACAGAGAAGAGAACAAAATGGACTCTGACAGGAATCAAATTTGGAACATGTACCGCTAAATAACGCCTATATACAAGCCGCTGAGAACGCCATTAGAAGGTAGAAGTATTAACATTTAAAAGCATTAAGACAAAGATTGTCTACCCGAATATAACCCTCTGATGCTCAGACATAACTAAATTGGTTATATCTACCAACCAAATGCTTCAAGGCGTACATCACATCCATCTACTATGTTTGTCATGTAATTAAACCCTATGTTACTCATGAATCAAGTGGTTAGAATGTTTGTTTTAACAATATAAGTAGAGAAGTTGCACGGACACAAACTGAGACAGCACTGCATGTTTTTAGCGGCCCCAACTTTTATTATCTGTTTTACACTTAAAATTATAATCCTTCCTATCCAATTCCAACCCTCACCACCTTCCATCCCCCTTCCCTTACTGC
>NC_033800.1:66628453-66762399 GCF_001876935.1 Asparagus officinalis | reverse complement strand
AGCACAAGGTGCCGGCGATCCCAGGTGCCGGCCGCAGGACTATTGTGGCTCGGTGGCCGCCGAGCCACCTGTGGCCGGCACACTGTTGCCCAGGCAGTGAGGGTAGCCTATAAATAGGCCACCCCCCTTGTTCATTGAGAAAGGGTTGGAAATTTTATCCGTGAGAGAGGCGAACGCCCTGCTGGATTGGAGATCGCGAACTTAAAAAAGATTGAAACTTTGGGATCGGGCGGGACTCACTCTTCAGATCTGGTGCTCGGCGATCATCAACGTCAAATAAGGCAGCGTGCTTCGAGAGGATCAGATTCAGATCTACGCAGCGATACTCCGGAAATCTAAGTTGCGTCTTAGATCCCCGCAGACTTGGGCGATTGTTTCCGTTGGTGAAACAATCATCCCGGCTTTATTTCCTTTGTGCTAAATAATACCCGTGTACTGCGTAGATCGACGGATCCTAGATCTCGGCGGTGCCGCCGTCCACCGGCAAATAACCCCGGCGGCAGGCCAAAACACAGCGAGGCGACCGCAAACAGGAGCTCGCGATTCGATCGACCATAAAGGAGATAAGTTGTAATCTTTGCTTTATTTTATTTTATGGTTCGTATGGTAACCGGTCTGTATAAAAAGACCGGACTTTTGTAACTCAAAAAAAAAAAGTTGTAACTCAAGATGACAATGGAATCAATAACAAAGAAACCTACGATTTTCCCCGCGAACAACAGGGTAGTCCATTGTACTGAGACAGTTACTTAATAGCCTAAGTATGACAGATGCCGATTATAAATACGACCTATCAGTGAACTATATAACTGAGATACGTTACTTCTGAAAGTATACAAAATTATGTGTTGGTATTTTATTCTATCTCTCCAGTGATTGTGGAAGATATTATAAATACGATGTGTTGATATCTTATTTCTTTTACTGTCCTTTTTACTTCTTAGTTGGGATCAATGATTAGAGATTCACAATTTGAGACTTATGGTATATACATGAGGGTTTCCTTGTTTGGATTATTTCGCTCGACGTACCAGTCTCGTGTTATGGATTTCTAATTGTTAGTTTCATTAGATTGTCTTTTCTTAGTTCAGTATTAATATTAGATATCTACAATTTGAGATTTATGGTATATACACGAGGGTTTCCTTGTTTAGATTATTTCGCTTGACGTACTACGTCTCGTGTTGTAGGTTTCTAAATGTTAATCCTACTTAGATACGGGGAAAATAAATCTAGGTAGACTATGCTTAATAGATAGAGCCTTCACTCCACCTAGTAGCCCTTTCCCTAGGTGCGGATGGAGGTAATCTTGCTGTAACGCTCTGACGCTCTTGTTGTTGTTTCTTTTTCTTTTAAAAATACCCTTTCAGGTAGCTCGGAGTTCCGGAGAGCCGCAGGATGACGGAGTTCTTGCATAGTCGCCGTCCCGAGAGATTTATTAGAGGCTCCACTGTAGTTTTAAATTTTATTCAGAGTTTATTTCCATTTTGTAAAGGCAATGAGCCTTAGTTTGAATTTTCGTTTTGATTCATGTTGAGACATCGTATGTTATTACAGACTCTAAATGTATTTCAGTTTATTTTCAGTTGAGACATGACCTTATTTATGAGATATCATCCTCTTTATCATGTTTATTATTGTCGTTCTACTTCTTTGCCTGTTTTGTACCTACGCTTTTATTTTACCTCACTAGAGGATAATACCGTGATTGGTGAAACTTGTTGTTGCACAGTATGGGTGCATGGCAGGTTTGACATCTCTGAGTTTACCTTGGACTGCAGTTATGAGTGAAAACAGGGGCGTCACAGTTTTGACTTAGTTGAGCTCCTGTTGTTATTGGAATACATTACTACAGATTTATTGTCACAATATAACCTTAGTGGTATTTCCATATTTTTTAGAATGCACAGTCCCATGACAAAATTTCACAGCCATATTCCCTGATTAGATGACTCATAGCAAGCTATAAATTCTGCTGCCATAGTGAAGGAAGCTACGAGTGTCTGTTTAACACTTTTCCATGATATAGCTCCCCCTGCTAACATATAAATGTAGCCTGATGTAAACTTTCTGCTATCTTGGCATCCAACAAAATCAGAGTCCGAATACCCAATGACCTCCAATTGTTCTGATTTTTTGTACGTGAGCATATAATCTTTTGTTTTCTGAAGATACCTCATAACCCTTTTGACTGCTATCCAATGATCCATACCAGGGTTGCTTAAGTATCTGCCTAACATCCCAATAATGTCCGTAATATCAGGACGTGTACATACCTGAGCATACATTAGACTTCCTACAGCCGAAGCATAAGTAATCTTCTGTATTTCTTGAATTTCAAGGTTGCTTTTAGGACACTGATTGAGACTGAACTTGTCTCCTTTAGCAACAGGGGTGTCTCCTAGTCTGCAGTCTTGCATGCCAAACCTTTTACGTACTTTATCGATATAGCTCTTTTGTGATAATCCAAATATACCTCGAGAACGATCTCGATGTATCTGGATTCCTAATATAAAAGAGGCGTCCCCAAGATCTTTCATCTTAAAATTCTTTGATAGAAATCTCTTGGTTTCGTGCAACATGCCTATATCATTAGTGACAAGCAATATGTCATCAACATACAGAACCAAAAAAATAAACTTACTCCCACTGAACTTGTGATATACACAGTCATCAACAATATTCATCTCAAAACCGAACGAGATAATTATTTGTTGAAACTTGTAATACCATTTACGAGGAGCTTGCTTGAGTCCATAGATGGATTTTCTTAATTTACAAACCATATTCTTTGGATCTCCTGACACAAAGTTTTCTGGTTGCATCATATAAATCATCTCATCAATGTCGCCATTGAGAAATACAGTCTTAACATCCATCTGATGTAACTCAAGATCATAATAAGCAACAAGTGCCATGATTGTTCTGAAGGAGTATTTCGATGAAACCGGAGAGAAAGTCTCTGTATAATCAATGCATTCCTTTTGAATAAAGCCTTTAGCTACAAGACGTGCCTTATACCTCCTCACATTACCGTTTGCATCCAGTTTGGTTTTAAAAATCTATTTACAACCAATTGGTTTTGCACATTCTGGCAATGGGACAAGTTCCCAAACCTTATTATCTTGCATAGACTTGTACTCTTCATTCATGGCATTAATCCACTGTTGAGAGTTAGAACTTTTCATGGACTGAGAGAAGTTGATTGGATCATCTTCCAACATTCCATTACTTTCCTCATGTTCTTAGAGAAATACAATATAATTATCCGAAATAGCATTTCTCCTTTCTCTCGTGGATCTCCTTAATGGCACTGGTTCTTGAGGTTATTGAGTTTGTTTTTCTGGAACAGGGAGTTGTTTAACATTGTCATCTCGAGGTTTTGGATTTACTTCTTGAGCAATAACAGGTATAGGAACTTGAATATTGTTAAAAGTAACTGTATGGATTGGGTCTGAAGCCAATTTCTCCTTAAAAGCAATGTCTCTAACCTTATTTCTCCCCCAAACTCAACATCCTTAAAGAATGTTGCTGTTCCCGTCTCAAAAATATTCCTGAGTATGGGATCATAAAACTTATAGCCCCTAGAGCGTTCAGAATACCCAATAAAGTAGCTACTAACTGTTTTGGAGTCCAATTTTTTTTTTCATTTGGCCTATAAGGCCTTGCCTCAGCTGGACATCCCTAAATATATAAATGCTTTAAACTGGGCTTTCGACCAGTCCAAAGCTCATAAGGTATTTTAGCAACTGCTTTACTTGGTACTCTATTCAGAATGTAAGATGCTGTCTTAATTTAGTGCTTTTTCCCAGAGTGACTCTGGTAAAGAAGAATGAGCAATCATACTTATTACCATATCTTTAAGAGTCCTGTTTCGTCTTTTAGCTACACCATTCATGCTAGGTGAACCCGACATGGTGTACTGTGAGACGATACCGCATTCCTCTATGTATCTAGTAAATGGTCCTGAACATTATTCACCTGAACCATCATATCTGTCATAGTACTCACTACCACGATCAGATCTAATGGTTTTAATTCTTTTGTTGAGTTGATTCTCAACTTCAGCTTTATAGGCTTTGAACATGTCCAGAGACTCAGATTTCTCGTGAATGAGATATAGGTACCCATAACGTGAGTAATCATCTATGAATGATATAAAATATTGTTGACCATTCTAAGATGCCATAGGGAATGGCCCACAAATATATGTATGTATCAATTCTAAGACGTCTGAAGATCTTTTGGCACCTAATCTCTTAATTTTGTTCTGTTTTCCCTTGATACATTCAACACATACGTCGAAGTCCGAAAAATCAAGGGAATCCAAAATGTCATCAGACACAAGACGCTCAACTCTACCTTTTGAGATATGACCCAAGCGCTTATACCATAATGTCATCGAATTCTCCTTATTTAATTTACGCTTAGTACCACGTTATTCCACGTGCAATGATTCATTATAAGAAGCAATTATATCAAGCAAATACAGGTTGTCATAAATACTCAAGTAACCGGTTCCCATAATATATGAATTAAAAGATAAACTAAATTGACTGTTTCTGAATGAACAATGATAACCTGATTTGTCCAATACAGAAACAGAAACCAAATTCCGTCTAAAAGACGGTAATACAAAAGTATCTTTTAAGTCTAAATAAGAACCAGTTGCTAATAGCAACCTAAAATACCCAATTGCTTCCACATCTACCGACTGACCGTCACCCACAAAGATGTATCTTTCAACATCACTTGGCTTTCGGTAGCTCAGGCAATCCTGCATAGAAACACTTATGTGAGTAGTAGCACCAGAGTCTAACCACTAAGTGTTTCTAGGTACTGAAGCTAAATTAACCTCAGAACAGACCAAAGTAAGAACATACTCTTATTAGCACGCCAGGCGTGATATTTGGTACAATCCTTCTTTACGTGTCTAGGCTTGTTACAGAAGAAATAACCCTGATTATCCTTATGTTGTTTCTTCTGAACTGAACCCTTAGCAGCTTCATTATCATTCTTTCTTCTCTTGCTCTTATCCTGAGAGGCATAAGCCAAATGAGCACTTTCTGTCTTATCTTGCTTCAACCTGTCTTCTTCTTGCACACAGTATGAAATGAGCTCATTTAGAGTCTATTTCTCCTTTTAGCAGTTATAACTGACTAAACTGTGCATGAAGAGATAACAAAACCAGATGTACCAATAACTCATCACAAAGATCGAGTTTAAACGCCTTAAGTTTCGAAGCAATATGAGACATTTTCATAATGTACTCCCTGATATTTTCTTTGTCCTTATACTTCATTGAAATCAAGCGAACTAAAAGCGTACTTATTTCTACCTTATCGTTTTTCACAAAACACTTCTCAATTTCTGCAAGGAAATCTTTGGCCTTAGTAATCCCTTCGGATTCTATGCCCCTGAAGGCTTCCGGAACGCCGCGCTTAATGATCATTAGACTCATACGATTTGAACGCTCCCACTTCTCATACTCCTTCTTAATATCAGGAGTGCTATCCGTATTGAGAGGTTGGGGTTGCTCAGTTCTTAATACAAGGTCTAAATCCATGCAGCCAAGAACAATTAATATGTTCACTTTCCAAACCTTGAAATTTGTCCCATTGAGCATGGGAATTGAGTTAATATTAGCAAAAATTATTACAGTAGATGCATTAGCTAAAATAAACAAAAGATACTCACATTATTAACCGTAATCAATAAAATTCAAATAATGACAAATCTCATCTCAAGATATCTAACACAATATTAATATCAAGTCTTTGGACAGTAATATTAACTTGTAAGTGATACCTTGTTGTAATGATCAGACATTGACAATAACTCATGTCAAATAATGAAACTATCTTTGGATCGATTCATTATTCATATGTAAACCTTATAATTGTCACACGTTTATCATCGCAGATGTGTATGCAGTCTAAATAAATATTAACATTCCTTTGGGCTGATTAAATATTTACACGAAAGCATACACACAAACATCTCACATTCCTCATGAACAATCTACACAAGAGAGGTGTTTGTTGAAAAATTTGTAGTAAAAGAAATGAAAAAAATTGATTTGTATTCCTTTAATCTCAGTTATAATTGGATTTCCTGATTACAAAAGAGAAGAGAATGATCTGGATTCTCCCCTTTGTTTAAAACTGGGTTCTTCTCGGTAGCGATGGAGTGCCTCCTTCGAATGTTTGCGTCAAATTTGCTCTCCGTTGACGACCCGACCGTTTTTTATCTCGTGGGAACGATGAACTTTCGTGGTAAGTTTGATGAATAACTCTTAACGAGTTTAAGAACTCAGAACGAGTTAGAACTCTATGAAAAGAGTTGTTAAAACCGAATAATCGGTTAATAAGCCAAAATGGATTTGTTTGTTGCTAAAATTGAGGATACTGATCTCCTCCAAGATTCGCCCTTAGCTGTCGATTAATGCTCCAAAGCTGAATTGAACTGCCTTGATGCTGTTGATATCCAGAAGATCCTCTAAAATCCGATCTTCAGCCTCTGGGAACCAACTCCACCGAACCTTTTCCCTGCCTCCAGGAACCGAACCTAACCGACCATTAATTCTGTTGAGTTTGTTGAGATTTATAGGAGGATAAAGGGTTGTAACTGCCCCCTTAATCCGCTCCTAAGTGGGTGTGATTTTCTCAGATCGTGGGAAAAACGATTTTGGAACCGTTCGACTCATGTTTGAATGAGTCAAATGCCCAATTTGACGTTCAGGATCCTAACTTCGCATCTTAGAATTGAGACGCGGAGTTGGGTGTTGACTGAACGTCAAAAAAGCGAGGACCGCTCGTGTTTTGCTTATTGC
This sequence comes from Asparagus officinalis, assembly GCF_001876935.1. Taxonomy (NCBI): domain Eukaryota; kingdom Viridiplantae; phylum Streptophyta; class Magnoliopsida; order Asparagales; family Asparagaceae; genus Asparagus; species Asparagus officinalis. Next base: position 66,755,567 of record NC_033800.1, on the reverse strand, counting down.
AGCTTAGAAACAAGGGGGTCGCCTGCGTTTCAAGAATTGTAACGCGAAGATGAGTTCCGCATTTAGAAGGGGCTAATTGACTTATAACCTCTTCTGTAGAGTGTTGCAAGGACCATTGTTCAGTAATCCTCACGTTAGCTGTTGTGGGGGTGTGAAAGTCGTCAGATTGTAACTCTCACTGTTGATTGTGAAGACCACTGAATAGAGTTTTTATTAGTTGTCGGAAGTGTCGTTGAATTATAACTCTTCTCGACCTATGTGAAAATTCCTCCATTTGCAGCTTTCATTTGTCGGCACGAAAGTCATCTGATTATAACTTTCATCATTAAAGCTTGATGGGGATCAGCTATCTATTATGATTTTTAGACAGCCTACAGAACCCCCTCCAAAGTTTTCGACTATCTATTATGATTTTTAGACAGCCTACAGAACCCCCTCCAAAGTTTTCGAAAGTTCGCGGTTGACTGAGACGACAGAACCCCCTCCAAAGTTTTCGAAAGTTCGCGGTTGACTGAGACGAATTTTCGGAATACTTTGGATCCTAAAATTTAGTTGATTGATTGTTCACTCCGTCTGATATGAAGACATCGCGAACCTGGTTGTTGGAATGTCGACATTCTATTTCCTCAAACCAAACAAGGTAATTTTTGAGTCTTGATGACAATGAACCTAGTCAAACAAGCTAAAACCCAAGTCATTGCTGACGATGACAACAATTTTGTCTGGGTCTTTGAGATACTCCACCTGATCTGCGATGAGGTGTATTCATCGGATTTCGTCTGGATCCTTCAGATACTCCACTTGATTTGCAATGAGGTGTATTCATCGGATTTCGTCTGGATCCTTCAGATACTCCACTCGATCTGCGATGAGGTGTATTCATCGGATCTCCTCTGGATCCTTCAGATACTCCACTTGATCTGCGATGAGGTGTATTCTTTCGTCCAGAGAATTCTTGTAGACATTGATGAACACTCAAAATGTAGCTTTCAGCTTCATTGATCTTGGTGGGAATGTTAAGCCATTTAAAAGAATGAGTCGTGTGCAGCTCTTGTCTTTATTAATCTTAGTGGGAATGTTTAGCCACTTAGAAGAATGAGTTGTGCGCGGCTCCTGTCTTCATTAATCTTTATTGGGATGTTAAGCCATTTAGAAGAATGAGTTGCGCGCAGCTCCTGGTTTCATTAATCTTTGTAGGAATATTAAGCCACTTAGAAGAATGAGTTGCACGCAGCTCCTGGTTTCATTAATCTTTGTGGGAATATTAAGCCACTTAGAAGAATGAGTTGCGCGCGGGATTGAGCTTGGCGATTTTAGTATTGTTGATTGTAACCTGTCAGTACTCGTCCAAAAGGCTGCATAACTACTTGTCATACGCCAGTTTCTTCTCGGCTTTGGTCACCTTGATGGCTGACATCAACCTCTCTCTATTTATTTGAAGCTGTGTCGTAGCTTTTGTTGTTGAGGCGTTGTTTTTGTTGTGGTCAAAATGCGTGGGTGAACTCCGCGCTTGAGAATTAGAACGCGTGGGTGAATTCCGCGTTTGGAAGTTCAACCAACTCGAACGCTGAAATCGCGTTTGGGCGGGATTCTAGCCTAGAATCCCGTTCCGATTTGACAGCTCACAGTTGTTTATAAATAGACTGCTGGGGGTCAAATCAAGAGTCATTTGACTCTTCTTGAAATTTTAACAAAAATTTTCGTTCTTATCTCCGGTGAAAACTGCTCCTCTTCTCCATCGGCCAAACTCCATGGCACCCAAGAAGAAAGCTGCCTCTCGCCCTTTCAGGCCCGTCGTTGCCACGGCTCAGGGCTCATCGCCATCTGCATTGGTCACCGACGCTGTGGCTCAGGTGAGCGTGCCGCTGCCTCAACTCCCTTTAATTGGTGGTGAGTATGACCTTCGTGGTCGCCAAACTTGCTGCGGCGAGTTATGATCTTTGAATCAACGAGGAAACTTGTTTTAATGGTGTAACGCGGGGCTGGGACTCTGTCGTTTGGTTTTTTCGACGCGGGGCTCAACCTTAGCATCTGATTTTTCGATGCGGGGTTCGACCTTCGCTTCTGATTTTTTTGATATGGGGTTTGACCTTCGCGTCTGATTTTTTCGATGCGGGGTTCAACCTTCGCGTTTGATTTTTCCGACGGGAGGCTCGACCTTAGCGTCTGATTTTTTCGACGCGAGGCTTGACCTCCGTGTCTGATTTGCCTTTGCACTATCTAACCCTTTTCTTTGTTTTGCAGTGCGTCATACCAGCGAGCCTCTCCCTTTCCGCCATTATTTTGGGCATGAAGGTGGCATGGATCAAAACATAACATTCAATCTACGCTAAGGACTCCCAGTTTTCAGGATTACTAAGAAGAGCCGTGTGGAGATGATCACCCAGGCTTCTCTTGAAACTATTCGGATGTTGGTTACGGATGCTAAGCTTGAGAACCTGAGCCGTAAACCGATAGTCAAACCAGGATTCCTCTTTGGGGATTTTGTTGACTTTGAAGTAGGTGTCGCTTATGACGGGGACTACAAATGGCTGAGGAAAGTTAGAGATCGTAACCTTTTCTTGCCTAATATGGAGAGAATGTTCCCCATATCATATTTCCAATGTGCCTCCATCCCAAGGTGTATGGATTGGAACCTTGTTAAGGATCAAGATGGAGTTGTTCTTGGAACTTTAACTTTTCAAGGGGTTCGCACAATGGGTTATAATAGACAGGTGACGGATTTACGACCAGACTTGTTCGTCAAAGAACACCCAATCGGTGAAGTGGCCAGTCCGGCGAATACCTTTGTCAAAAAGTTCATGACGAAGAAGGGAGAATTTCCCACGCAAGGATTTAGAACTCCTGGCTGGGTTCATTCTCCGGTGATAGGATGGTGGACCCGAATGACCAACTTTGTTCTGGAGGAGTTGAAGACACCTCTTACTCGAGCTGGCCTGAAGATTCCAGTGCGGTCTACTAAATTCGGGATCATCCAGAGCCACTTTCATTTCTTTTTTATATTAGAGAGATACAATCCCGAGACCAATACCTTCTTCACCCCGGTGGGGGAGTTAGGCTTCACTCTTCACGAGATGCATGAAATCTCAGGTCTTCTTCTCGAGGATTTACCATATGAAGAATTTGTTCCGGGATCAACGGAACTCAATATTTTGAGGAAAACCAGCCCCGAAGTTTACTCCACCCTCTAGGAGGTCATGTGTCACTTCCACATTTGTATGCAGCAGACGGGGGCTTAAGGGGGCGGCATAAAACAAGTGTCTTGGGTAGAGTATTTATTCCAGAACTTGACAGATAAGGGAGCTCCGATGACTAGATTGTCTGTAAGCACTTTGGAGGAGATTCAGGCCCGCATCGATGCTGTGACCTCCCACTATACCAACGAAGCCAAGGAGGACATTTTCCCAGCTCATACAGAGTTTGAAAGCTTCCACTATCAAGCTCAGATTCCCATCTCAGACACGACACTGTTGGCGGGATTTCTGATGCTATGGCTCAAGCGATGCGTCATCCCCACCAGGCCAATTGATGCTCTTGCTGCTGAGGTGATTTACCCAACTGTTCTTTTGGCACACGGGAGGCCATTGAATCTGATTTATGCCATGGTAAGCTGCTTGCAGAGCGGGTTACGTGAGTTGACCGTGGATTTTGTGAATGTTACGGAGGTGGAATCTGGTAAGCCAAGGAGGACATTTTCCCAGCTCATACAGAGTTTGAAAGCTTCCACTATCAAGCTCAGATTCCCATCTCAGACACGACACTGTTGGCGGGATTTCTGATGCTATGGCTCAAGCGATGCGTCATCCCCACCAGGCCAATTGATGCTCTTGCTGCTGAGGTGATTTACCCAACTGTTCTTTTGGCACACGGGAGGCCATTGAATCTGATTTATGCCATGGTAAGCTGCTTGCAGAGCGGGTTACGTGAGTTGACCGTGGATTTTGTGAATGTTACGGAGGTGGAATCTGGTGGCAACAAGACTTTCAGAACTCCCAATCCTCGAATACCATTGCCTTACACTTATTTGATGGCTTGGTATGTGCTTCATTGTCCTCCCCTAATGAGTGCAGCTTCTCCTCCAGGTGACCCGTTCACTCCATTTGTACAATGACTGGAATCTGCAAAGTGGGTGGGGAATTATATGGTTAGGATTCGTCAGATCCTGTCACGAGACGCTAGCTATCACATCTTCCGCTGTTTTCCCGACTTTGAAGGTAGGGTATATGGAGCGGAGTATCAGGATATGGCCGGTCCTAATGGATTCACCCAACTGAGCAGGGGTGTTTTTCATTGGCTCCTCTCTATTAGGTCAGGCTACTTAATTTTCAGGTAGGGCAACAAATGTTTCCTTGAGCCCTACCAACCCTATAGGTTTGCTCGACAATTTGGGTACGATCAACTGTATGTTGGAAACCCTCGACCTCAGCTCTCAATTGTGAGCAACCTATATAAAGGGGCCAGAGCTTGATACTATTCCGTGGCTGGTTGTACCAAAGCTATCTTCAAGCTCCCCCATAAGACGCCCAACTCCTATACTTCCATAGGTTTCTACAATTAGTATTATGCTGCTTCTCAAGTCTTCGGCTACAACTTGAATACGTCTTGTCTGAAGGAGATCAGACGTATGTACGCTTCAAGGAAGGGGTCTAAGACATCCCGCCTGAGAGGGATTGACGAGTTTTTGTCTGTTGAGGACCCGTTTGCTGGGGAAGAAGAGGAGCAATCAGCTGAGCCTGCTCCAGTGGAGGAACCCCGAGTGGTTGATTCTCCCACGACAAGGGTAACTGGAAAGAGGAACATCTCAGCAGATGAAATTGGTCAATACGATAAGCAGACCTGCCGAAAGTTGATGGTTGGGTACCCTCCTGCTAAAAGCCAGCGAACACCAAAATTGATGGCTAACGCTATCAGGGCTACAGAAGAAGAAGAACAGCATGAATCTTCAGTTGCAGGCCTGCCACATAGAACTGGGCTCTGTTTATATGGTCCGGCCTTATCAAGTGAAGCTTCCTCTCACCATCTTTCCGAGGATGAAGAGGGTGAATTAATGGCTACAGATGCAGAATCTGCTCCAGCAGTAGACCCTACCAGGACTCCTACATTAGAACCAATGGGTCTTGAAGAGAATCCATCCCCTCCTCCTTCAGCACTAATGCCACAGGCTGGCGGTTTAAGTCCTAGTCTGACAACGGGACTTATGACTAAATCGGCTGCTGACACAAATCTTCCTGAGTCTTCAGCTGTACGTGATGATGAGGAGGAAGTAGATTATGAAGGCTCTTCGATTGGTGATGCAGCTGATGAAGATAGAGGTAATGAGGGTGCTGAAGTTGGCAACATGCCAGGTGATGGCGAGGAGGACGAAGAGCATGATTCTATGGATGACATCACTACTTTTGATGATGCTCCCAAGGTCCTATCCGATAAGGCATCAAGTTATCTTCCTTTTCACATATCCGGTAAGCCTAGTTTTTCTCGAATTCTTCCGCACGTTCTTTCCGCGTTCCGACCCTTTTTACGTGCAGGTTCACCTCCTCCCGGGACTACCACTGTGACTCCTCATACGGAACAACAGCTTGTGCAGGTGTCGGCTCCTCTGTAAGAGCAACCTTTGCCTTGCTCATCCACTGCAATTGCTTCACCGGCAGCATTGCCCGGGACTACCACTGTGACTCTTCCTCCGGAACAGCAGCTCGTGCAAATGTCAGCTCCTCTGCAAGCACAGCCCTTGCCTGGCTTATCCACGACAGCTGCTTCACCGGCAGCATTGATAAAGATTTCACTTACACCAACAGAGGCCAGACTAAGCACATCTCAGGCGAGGGTAATAATGGCTTTGACCTCGAGTCCTTTGCAATTGAATGTTTCAATTGCTTCTGTGGCTTCAGCACCTGGATCGCATGCTAGCCATCATTTTGACGCACTAATCTTAATGGCTAGGGGGTATCCCCGACTACTGTTTCAAGTCTCACGGGCGCACCTGAATTCCTTCAAATTTCTTTGGTGTACTTGAACAGCCTCGCGAAGAAGGTAATTGAATATGTGATGAGTGGTCAAGGAACTTTTAACTCCTTCCGGCCTCTTCTGGAGGCAGGCTTAAATGGAGTTAGAAGTGTGGAAAACACTCAGTGGTTTGAGCGTTGCTCAAAGGCTATTCTTTTTTTAGAAGCACAGTTGCAGCACTTCGAAGCCTTGGGTCACAGGGAACTTCAGCCACAAATTATGTCAACTTTGGCTGGTCTTTAGGTTGAAGAAGTGGCTCGCTGAGAGGCGATGGAACGGGACTTGGCTGAAAAAGAGCGTCAAGTGATAGAGCTTCGAGAGCATAATATTCGGAGACGGGAGGAGCTGGAACTCTCGACTACTTCCATGAACTTGCTTCGTACGGCTTGTTGAAGCTGAAGCTGAAATGCTGCGACTAAAGGCTCAACTTTCTTGTGAAGAGAACATCGTCAATATCCTCAACACCAAGAATGCAAATGGTGTTTTGGAGTATCACACGAAGGCTCAAGCCCTAGAACATGCCAGGAAAGAGGTGGCGGCCACTATCATGCCCAGTGAAGATGAACTACGGGCGAAAGTTGAAGCCATGGTGCGAGCTAATCACGAGGAGGAGTTAACTACAGTCAAAACTCAACTTACCTCTTTTGATTTGATGCACAAGTGAATCTTGACTTTGTAATAATCTTTTAATGAGAATAGCTCTGCTTTGTATCACTTTCTTTTGGCTTCTGAATAAAAAGTGATATTGGCTTCTCATTATTTCTTGCATATGTCATGTTTTGATCTTCAGCGACAAAATCATGAGAAATGCCAGAGGTGCGATTTTAGCTTAGTGTAGATTTACGTGATAGGTCTGATCTAAGAAGTTTTCCTTATTATCGTTTGAGATAACTTCAGAAAATTTCCAACTACAGGGGATAAACACTTTACTATTCTCACTGAGTAGAGCTGACTAGTAGAATTCTTCCTGTGTTATACTTTTTTTTGTTTTTAAACACTGAAAGAAATCTATAAGTGCCAGAAGTGTATTATTAACTTGGCGTGTATTTTTTCCTAGAGTGAAATTCACAGATTTTCCTTATTACCACTAGGGATAATTTTGGAAAGAGTTTAATCCGCTAAGGATTTTATGAAAACACTTTTTATGTAGAGGGATAAAAAGGTTCAAATGGGGGGGTTTTAACTGTTAGAGGTATGATGTTAACATAACAGGGAAAATGTTGTAATATGGGCAACTTTGAAGACTTATCGCTCTATTGAAGAGAGTCGATAAGTTGATTTTGTCAGAGGTGTGACAGAAGAGATATTACGATCAGGGCAATTTTGAGGACTTATCGCTCTATTGAGGAGAGTCGATAAGTGGATTTTGTCAGAGGTGTGATTTTTAACGTGACAGGAGAAATATTATAATCAGGGTAATTTTGAAGGCTTATCGCTCTATTGAGGAGAGTCGATAAGTGGATTTTATCAGATGTGTGATTTTTAACGTGACAGAAGAGGTATTGCGATCAGGGCAATTTTGAGGGCTTATCGCTCTATTAAGGAGAGTCGATAAGTGGATTTTGTCAGAGGTGTGATTTTTAACGTGACAGAAGTGGTATTGCGATCGGGATAATTTTGAGGGCTTATCGTTCTATTGAGTAGAGTCGATAAGTGGATTTTGACAGAGGAATTATAGTCATATTGGTAGTGATGGCAACTAAATCCAATCTCTGTGGGGATGATGGTCGTCTGAGGTGTAATATTAACCTGACGAGGATTTAGATTATGCTGAGGAGACACAGAGTTTTAACAGCACTCTGTTAAAAGAATGAACTTAGGGAATAAGTGTCATGTTTAAAAACACAAGGGTAGATTCTTCATTTGGAAGAATTGCAATGCAAAGGTGACCTTTGCGTTTGAGATTCGAAATGCGAGGTTAAGAATCTTCGTGATGCTGGTCTGGGTCTAGCATTTGGGAATTTTAATGCGGATGTGAACTTTGCATTAAGATTAAAGTCTTAATTGATTTTATCTAAAAACGCGAAAGATTGCGTTTTGATAAATGGTTGGGATTCTTTTCTCGAATCTCGTACCATCTTAACAGCTTGACGGCTATTATAAATAGACCTGAGTGGTCATGTCAAGAGTCATTCGACTCTTTCCATTTTTGGTTAGTTTCAAGAACGAGAAGTTCTCGTTTGATTTCGACAATATTTCCGACGAACTTCATCTCTTTTGACCGACAACGCCTTCTCCGACCGATTATATCAATGGCGTCGCGAAGAGTGGGCTCTAGCTCCAAAAAAGTCGCTGGAGCGACTTCCGAAACACCGTCGGCTAGGGACGCCGGTGGTGTTCTTGTTCCTGCGGGAACATCGTAGTCACCGTCACTATCGCGGGGGCCACCCTGTCGTGGTTAGCGGTGATTAAAATAACTTGCTTTGACAAGTTTTTTGAAAACCCTAGATGGGTTCTTGACAACGAGGAAGATGACTCATTTTTGTTTAATGAAAACGCGGAGTTAGGACTCCATGTTCATCATAAAACACGGGGTTGACTAAAGCGTTTTAAATTCTAAACGTGGGTCTCGACTCTTGCATTTGAGTTTTTCAACACGAGGTTCGACTCTCGCGTTTGAGATTTCCAACATGAGGCTCGACTCTCGCGTTTGAGATTTTCAACACGAGGCAAGCCCTTTGTGTTTCAGATTTGTATTCATGTCAACAACTTGTTTTAGCTGCTAATCTTTTGTTTTTGACTTTGTAGTGTTCCTTCCAAATATGTCGCTTTCACAGGAGCATCATTTTGTGTATATTGGCGGCCCTGACACGAATGAAGTTTTTGGTCTTCACGGCAAAATTCTGTTGTGCACTTTCTCTGACTCAGAGAGAACGAGCATGATCAAATTCCCCCGATGATCTACTCTCAGAGCTTTGTTCACTGATTTAGACTTAGAGACCTCTGCCGGCCATGATCAATTTCCTAAACCGGCGTTCATATTCAGAGATCACATAGCAGCTGATGACCGTTTCATACATGCAGAGGATTCAAAGCTGCTGCGGAGAGTCAATAACCGCTTCCTCTTTCTCCCAAGTATGAAGAGGATGTATCCACTTTCCTACTTCTTGAATGTGAGCTGGAGGTTTGACTTTTGACATAGTCAAGGAGAAAGAAAATGTGTCGCTTGGATTTGGTCGACAGGCTCGCACACAAATCGGTGGACAACTCAAGGGTTTGAGGCCCAGCCTATTTGAGAAGAAGGATCTTGCTTCAGAGGTGTCACGCCCAGCGAATATCTTCATTCGCCAATTCATTACAGCTCAGGGTGAATTCTCTACGCAGATGTTCATATCCCCCGGATGGGTTTGTTCTGGAGAGGGAGGTTGGTGGACCCGGATGGTGGACTTTGTTCTTGAGGAGATTAAGGAACCGCTCGCTCAATCGGGTCTTGCAATCCTAGTGTTAGCTACTCGATGTGGGATTATGCAAAGTTATCACAATTTCTTTGCTATGTTGGAGATATATAACCCGGACAGCTGCACGTTTTTTACACCTATAGGGGAGTTAGGTTTTGCTCTCCATGAGATGCAAGCAGTATCGGGGCTGCCGTTCGGTCGGATGCCCTACAAAGAATTCATCCCTACTACCGAAGAGTTCTCCAGTTTGAGGGCGGCACACCCAGAAATTTATGCTACTTTTTGGGAGTTGATGTGCCACCTCCATATATGTGCTCAAGTCATTGGGATGCGCAGAGGGGGCATTATGCATACTGCATGGGCGGACTACCTCTTTCAGAATTTAAACCAGAAAGATGAAGCTGTATCCCGTCTTGCTGCCATTTCTCCTAAAAGCGCTAAAGCCCGAATTAAGGCGTCCAATGATACTTACGAGACGGAGTGCATGGAAGATGATTTTAAGGCTGATGTTAAATTTGAAAGTTTCCACTACCAGACCACCAATCCTATTTCTGACACGGCTCTCCTCGTTGGCTTCTTCATAATCTGGTTGAAGCGGTGTGTAGTACCGTCAAAGCCAGTAGAGGTAATATTAGCTGAGGTTGTATACCCCGCTATTTTATTAGCACATGGGAGACCCGTGAGCCTTCTCATTGCTATGGTAGGCTGCATACAGAGCGGCTTAAGGATGTTGACCTCTGAGCTTGTCGGCACCCAAGGAATTAAGTCTACTGGGAGGAAAGCTGGGAAAATTCCCCAACCACGAGTACTAGTGCCCTATACGTACTTGGGGGCCTGGTTCGTGTTGCACTGCCTTTCATTGATGATGGGTGCATCTGAAGGCGATGACGCTTATATTCCCTTTGTACAGAGATTAGAGTCGGCCACGTGGACTAATACCTACATAGTTAGGGCTCGACAGCTTTTGTCTCGGGGAGACAATTACAGAATTTTCTGCTACGCTCCTAACTTTGATGGAGCTGATGAAGAGAATGCCAGCTTCACAGACGTGCTTTTCGAGGGTTCATCCTCTTTGGAAGAAGGAACCTTCAGATGGCTTCTCATGAACAGATTAGGCTATCTGGTCTATTGCTTGAGAGAGAAGTGCATCATTGAGCCTTACATGCCTTCTTGTTTCACCAGACAATTTGGATATGATCAGCTTTATGTTGGCAATCCCAATCCGGCGTTGGCTCAAGTCGAGAATTTGTACGAAGGGGCTCGCGCGTGGTACTTCTTCTCTGTCGGAGGGACTCATGTGCATTTTACTTTACCCAATTCACTGTATGGCTGTTCCACCATTGTGGACTTTCGCAACTGGTTTGATGAGGCTTCTCTAATCTCGGAATACGTCATCTACACTTCATGCATAAATGAGATTCAGGATTTATATAAATCGAGAAGCGGTTCTACCAAGACTCATTTACCAGGAATAGAGGAGTATTTATCCTGTGAACGAGAAGCAGTCGGAGCCGTCGAAGCCCCAAAAGAGTTGCCCACCATTGAACCTTCTGAAGAAGAGGTTCCTACGGGAACTGAAGAGGGGTCGTCAATTGCTGACTCTCCTGAAGACAAGGCGGCTGAGGAAATTCCTGCAGAAGTGCCTACTCCTGAACCTCGTGCCTTAAGATCGTCGGGGAAACAGGCTCTTTTTGCTACCGAGGAAGGCGAATACGATAGGAGAATTCGCAAGCGAAAACCCGTCATTGCCAAAAACTCTAAGAGGGCCAAGTTGATGGGGGACGTGATGAAATCTGCACCTATTGCACACTTAACCGATAGGGAAGATGAAATGCTTCGATCGGTCCCTTCCATTCCTGAAGAGGCGGGAGACGACGAGATATTGCCCATTGAGGGTTTGGAATCCGCTTCTCCTCCTCTCATCCGGGATCAGGGTATATATGAAGGCCATCCTTCCGAGGTCGCTACTCCACCTACTCGTGATGAATATGCGGGTCCGATCTATCCAACTGCTCCTCCTCCACGCTCGAGAGCTCTGAAAAAGCTGATTAAGGAATTAGAGTACTGGATATAGATGACTATCGATATTGTTAGTGTTGGGGGTGCTTCCTTTGAGGATTGTAAACCTATCCTGACCAAGTGTCTGGATAAAATCAAGGATAAAGGAGATGTGTCATGGGCTGCACATTGTAAGGGGAGTGTCATCCTCTTGGAGGCAGAGTTGACAGCTTTCAAGGAGCTGCAGCGCACCAATCTGGAATCTGAAGTGGAGTCGGCTCTCTCCTTGGCTACAATCTCGAAGGTACATCATCAAGAGACCCTTCACAAGGACTTATCTGATAAAAAGGCCCACATAACGATCTTAAGGAAGCAGCATACTCAAGCATATACTAATATCAAAGGTGTCGTTTCTGATATTCGTGCCACTAAAGAAGCTATTGCTCAATTAGAAGCTGAGTTGGACCAGAAGAAAGCCCAGTTGGCTCAATATGAGGATGTTAGAAAAGAGCTTGAGCTTCAAAGTGGTCACATTTATACGGATTTTTGCCGCACGCTCCATGCGGCTAAGAGGATTCGAAGAGACATTGTTGCTGCTGCCCCTATTGAAGCAGAACTCAGAAGGGAGATTGAAGAACAAGTCCGAGCAGCTCACAAGAAGAAACTTTCTGCCTTCAAGTCCAGGCTGAAGTCCCTTAAGTTGATGAATCCTGATTCTTAGATTTTGTACTGTTTTTGGCTGGGGAATAATTTTGTACCATTTTTATTTCGATTGTCGTCACTTTTTATTCAAATTAACAATATTGAATGAAAATGATATCATTTTACCTTTCATCATCTCTTTTGTTGAACTCTAATTCAGGACAATGAAAAGTAATGTAAATGCTGTAAGTGTAGTGTTAACTTAGCATAAAATCAAAATTCTCTTTATTACCACTTAGAATAATTCCAGAAAATTTTAATCGTCAGAGGTGTAGTGTTAACATGATGACATACAAAACATAAAAATTAAACATTTATTCCTGAAATACACTCTGAATTGATAACCCCCGGTCTGATTTGACTGGAGTTTAAGAGGAAGAAGGGGGCTACATGACTTACGGGAAGTATCTCTTAAGGAACTTCCCGTTAATCGGCATCATGAGCCTATCTCCTTTTTGATCAATGAGGCGATAAGCTTTATTCGAATAGACTAATTCTACCACGAATGACCCTTCCCATTTAGGATTGAACTTCTCTTTGGTCTTGTGCGTCATCACCATGGGTCGTCTTATGGCTAAGACCAAATCGCCTTTCTTGAAGATTCATTCTTTAACCTTTTTATTGTAGGCTTTAGAAATACGGGCTTGATAAAACTCGATCTGCTGTTGAGCTTGAAGTCGTTTGTCGTCAAGGCTTCCAGTTCCTGCAGGCGCAATCGATGTTTCTCTTCCTCTGTCATTCCCGTTGCGATAGCAACTCTCAGGGAAGGAATCTAAATTTCTAACGGTAGCACTCCTTCACAACCGTATACCAAAGAGAATGGCGTAGCTTTTATGGGGGTCCTTACCGTTGTGCGGTAGGCCCACAGACATTCGTCGAGTCTTTCGTCCCAATCACGTTGGCTCCTAGAAACAAACTTTTTGAGAAACTTCATAATGGTCTTGTTAAAAGCTTCTGCAAGGCCGTTTGCTGGCGGATAATATGCTGTAGATGCAACACTTTGGATGCGAAACTTATCACAAAATCTCTAAAATCCAAAGCTAACAAATTGTGTCCCGTTGTCGTGAACTATTCGTCTCGGGACTCCAAAGCGGTAGATGACGTAATGTTTGATGAACTTAATCACATTCGAAGTCTTGACTTCTTTCAGTGGGATTGCCTCCGCCCATTTGGAGAAATAATCGGTTACGGCCAGAATGAACCGGTGCTCTTTGGAAGTCGAAGGAGAGATTGGTCCCACGATATCCATACCCCATATTTCGAATGGCCAAGACGCAGATGTGTGATGTAAGTTCCCTGGTGTTTGATGGATAAAATCACCATGAATTTGACACGCGTGACAACGTTTAGCATAATCAACTACATCCGAAAACATTTTCGGCTAATAATAGCCAATTCGTCGGAGGCGATCTCCCAACTTAGCCCCAGGTTGATGGGCTCCACACATTCCATTGTGAGCTTCCTTGAGGGCCTCTTTTGCTTCCTTTCGAGAAAGACATCAAAGCAAAACTCCATCATGTGATTTACGATACAAGATTTGAGAAACTGCATCGTAATAGAAATGGAGGGCCTTTCGTTTGATAGCGGTCGCTTCCTTAGAGTTGTCGGGCAAAATTCCGTACATGACATAGTCGATGTACGGGAATCGCCAATCCCTAGATTCAAGCTCCATCGAGGTTGTACAGACTTCTTCTGTCGTTTTCCTATCTGGGTTTTCTTCTATAGGAAGCTTGGAACAATATAACTCATGTCCCGTGATGGGAATCGTTATTTCAGCCCCTGGGGGCAATGCTAATGAGGTTGCCAATGAGGCTAAAGCATCTGCATAAGCATTCTGAGCTCGCGGAATATACCCAATAAAGAATCCTTCGAACTTCTTAGCTTGCTTTAGCACTGCGAAGTAGTACGAGATTAGATCCTCGTGACGCACTTCGTATTCCCCTCGGACTTGATTTACGATGAGATGAGAGTCACCATAAGCCTCGAGATGCCGAATATTAAGTTCTTCAGCAAATTGTATTCCTAATAGCAGAGCATTATACTCGGCTACATTGTTGGTTAAGGCTCGATCAAGGAAAATCCCCTTGGGATCACGTGACCGTTTGGAGAGATGAATATTACTCCTACTCCTGTGGTAATTGCTCCATGAGGATTTGCTCTAGATGCACCGTCAAAGAATAATCTCCACACTTGCATAGCTTCTTGAGTGACGCAAGCTTCAGCGACTTCGTCGGGCAATTCCTCATACAACTTAGACGTTCCTAGCACAGGGTGATCGGCTAAGAAGTCTGCCAACGCTTGACCTTTGACCACTTTTTGGGGCATAAATTGTATGTCATATTGTGATAAGAGGATCGCCCACTTTGTGAGCCGATAATTTAGAGATGATGGTTTCGTCATCAGAACCCTCAAGGGATTTATCTTAGAAATAACATGAATTGTTTGTCCTACCAGGTAATGTCGCATCTTTTGGACTGCGAATACTAAAGTGAGACATTCTTTTTCGACTGGATTATACTGATGTTCGACTCCCATCATGGTCCTGCTTAAGTAGTAGATGGCTTGCTCTTGCCCTTGATCATTGTTCTGAGCTAATAAGGCTCCAAGAGAATGGTCCATGGCTCTCACGTATAACAGGAATGGTTTTCCTGATATTGGGGCCATAAGAACCGACGGTTAGGTGAGATATCTCTTAATTTCCTCAAATGCTCTTTGGCAGTCTCCATCCCAAACAAAGTACACTCCTTTCTTCATAAGCTTAGAGAAAGGTTGGCAGCGTCCTGAGAGATTGGATATGAATCTCCGGATGTAGGCCAATCTTCCCTGCAAACCCCTGAGTTCTTTGAGATTCTTCGGAGGTGGCATGTCTTGGATAGCATGAATTTTCTCTGGATCAAGGGAAATTCCCTTGGATGTGACAATGAATCCCAGGAATTTTCCACTTGATACCCCAAGGAACGATTTTGTCGGATTCATCTTCAGCTGATGTGCTCGCATGATATCAAACATTGTCTTCAGGTCTATAAGATGGTCACCTTTGTGTTGACTTTTCACTGCTATATCATCATCGTAGAATTCAATCTTCTTATGTAGATGTTCGTGGAAGATGGTGTTCATTGCACGTTAATAAGTTACACCTGCATTTTTCAAGCCGAAGGGCATCACTGTGTAGCAATACACCCCAGTAGAGTTCTAAACGCAGTATGCTTTTCGTCTTCAGGATACATCTTGATTTGATTATATCCGGAGAATCGATCCATGAAAGACATCCTTTCATATCCGTAGGTATTGTCGATCATGACATCAGTGATGGGAAGAGAAAACTTGTTTTTTGGACAAGCTGTGTTAAGGTTACGAAAGTCGATACATATCCGGACCTTACCGTTCTCTTTAGGAACTGGAATAATGTTAGCTACCCAGTCCGGGTGTTGTTCCTCTCTGATAAAACCTGAGTCTATAAGCTTTTTAACTTCAGACTCAATTACTTCCATGATCTCTGGACAAAACCGACGTTGTTGTTTTTTAACGGGTTTTGCATCCGGATCGATGTTGAGACGATGCATGGCCACTTTTGGGTCAAGGCCAGGCATATCTTCATAATTCCAAGCAAAGACATCTATATACTCTCGGATGAGAGATATAAGGTCTTCTTTCTCAGATGATGATAGGTTTTCGCTTATGAAGATTGGTTTAGGGTCGGATTCGTTCCCCATGTTGACCTGAATTACTTTATCTTCAGTGGGTGGTTCGCGCTGTTCGAAACGCATATCCCACAAGACCTTAAGATGTTTAATCCATGGGTCATTGGTTGATTCAATTAATTCTTCGTCACCCCCTGCGTCTTCATCTGGATAACTGGTTGAAACCATGTTCATGATCAAATTTCTAAAGAAAGGTCCAACACTGGCGTTAGATTCCTATGAGGATGTCCCGAATGAACGGTCCTGACACAGATAATTACTGGTTTTGTTTTCTGAGATAGAGTGAGTTGTGACGTATCCCACCCCTCTTCTAGTTTTTTGATAATAATCCGGAGGTTTTTCTTCGGGGGTGAGAGACATTCGAATCGGTGTTCGTCTTCCTTTCCCAAAGTTTAAACCCGATTTCTTCTTGGATGAGGTGTTCGTCCACTATTGGTCTCCAACCAGATCAGGATGGACCCACATGATTTCCCCTTTTGGGGTAGTAAGGGGTACTAACCCCCTGTCCTTCTGACTGTGTAAGTCAGTGTTCTTCAGATGCATCTCTCCTTTATGGATGGGGATAACGCCATCTGCAGCTACCACAGGGGGGAAATCACCGAACTAGACCGCTATCAAGTTAGTGGATACGGTCTTCTGTTCCGGCTTCAGGGTAAGGACATTAGCATTCACCATTTTTTTGTAAAATGTCTTTGAAGACATAACATTTTCTGGTAGGATGTCCCAAGAACCTATGATAACGACAGTAATTGGGGTCATCCACCTTCCCTGCTTCATTTGGTTTTCTGATCTCAGGGAGATGCAATTTGTTGTTCTTCCGAAGTAGTTGGAATAGGGTATCCACATGTTCTTCTTTGAACGAGTATTGCTTAGATGCTCTCGATTGCCTTGGAGATTTGCCCTGCTTAACCGGTGATGCACGCGTGTTGGTGTCGGTAGCCAGAGTCTCTTTTCCCTTGGAGCGTTGAGCATTGTGCTGGTTGCGTTGTTGTTGTGGCTTAGGTTGGGGAATTTCTTCAGCCTTGACTTGAGCAATAATTTCTTCGGCTTGCTCTCATTGCGAAACTAATTATCTCCAAGAGTGACATTCCGCTACCCCCATCTGAGTAAGGAGCTGGGTCTGCAAGTTGTGTCTGTAAGTCTTAACTAAAGTTGATTGAGTCATACCTGATGGGCATCGCAATTCCATGCTACAGAATCTTTCCATATAAGTCTTGATGGACTCTCCTTTCATTTGCTTGGTGGCGAGAAGAGTCGGCACCGAAACTTCTGTGTCATCTTCGAAGAATCTGGCCAAGAAGAGCCTTTCTAGATCTACCCATTTTTGAATAAATCCAGCAGACAGTTTTATAAACCACTCGAAGGCAACTCCTTTAAGAGTGCTGATGAATAACCGGGTCAGGATGACGTCGTTTGCTACCACATCTCCAGTCTGTGACTTGAATTAGTAGATGTGTTGGTTCGGTGACCCTGTACCATCGAAAGGTTGTAGAGTTGGAGCCTTAAACTTTGGCGGACAGGGAGTTGTGTCCCACTCAGCAGGATAAGGTCGTATTACTCCTTCCTCGCGAAGCTCGCTTCTGTTGGCAATTACGTTGAGGCGGGCTTCTAGCTCATCCACTTTAGCTGACTGAGGATTCGGTTCTCTTTCCATCTCCTTCTCGTTTTCAGAAGAAGATTCCAGGTTGTAAGTTTCATATTCCGAATGCTCATGCGCCTTCTGTTTTCCCTTCGAAATTGTCCTCCGGGAAGATTCAGGTCTTTGGCCTTTTTCAGCAAGGAGCTGGGCCAACATATCCTTTATTTGGAGAAGTGTCTCCTGTTGTGCCTGGAGCATGACGTGATGTTCGTCAACTCTCTTAGCTAAGTCTTCGGGGCCTCTAGACATGTAAACGGAAGCTTCTCATGCCACGATGGAGCTTGAAGATTGAGATTCGGCAATTGCCGAATGTTCATCATCAGAAATAATCCCCTTGGCTAACCTTTGATAGTCAACCGAGCGGATAGCTCCTGTCCGAGTCCAAGTATGCCGGTATACTCCTTCAAACTCATCACAAATTTCCCGAACAGTCGGGGAATGACTTCTTTGCGACTCATCAGCAATGGGATTTGAAGCCTTCCCTCTACCGATTACATTGATAGTGACTTCAGGGTATTCAATTTCGGCTATCTTCTTTTTGTGGCGACGTTATCGTTTGGCAGGTCTAACAACATTCATCAATCTGTTGAACACAGACTGCTGAGGTACGGATGCACAACAATGGCATTCTGAAAGGACTCCGGAAATAAGCCGCTCACATTGGCATGAATGAGCCGCTTGCTGTGACGGTTTGCCCCTTGATAGCAATTCCCGCAAGTCAGACACCTGAGAGGGGTCTCTTTCTGAGCGCGAGGAAGGAGATGGCACCCCCTGCTCTTGAGTGGGTAGGACTGATTCTTGTCGAACATGGATTTTAAACCCATGTCGATCTTGGCAGACCACGTCGCGTCCTTGAGAGGAAACGCGAGGGTCGAGTTCTTGAGAAGAAACGCGTGGCTCGCGTTTGGATTTGTAAACGTTAGGCCGACGCCTGCGTATAAATGATGAAACAGACCTCTGAGGGTCACGTTTTGGTTGAACGCACCCCTGAGGGTCGCGTTTGGTTGGTGGAACAGACCTTTGAGGGTCATGTTTTGTTTGAACGCACATGTGAGGTGTGCGTTTATTTTTGGCAGTATTTTTCTGAGGGCTGCGTTTTGGAGGAATAACGCGCCACTGAGGGTCGCGTTTCAACTGTATCAGCCAAGGATCGTAGTCGGGCTCATTGCCGCGAAGCGTGCGTTCCTAGGTGGAAACGCTGTGATTGGGCAAAGCCTCTAAAATGCGATCCTCGCGTTGGGCAAGAGTTCGGCTTTCTCGAAGATGCGCTCGTCGTATGGATCTTCTTCGTCTTCGAGCGGCGTTCTTTTTGGCTTGTTTCAAAGCCTTGGCAACAGCATCGTTGGCGTTTATAGAGCTCGTCTCCTCTATAGGCCGTTTATGGCCCGTAGCACATCGTGTTGACACGGACGTGGAACGTTCAACTCGTTGGACGAGTTCGGCAGAGGCTAAGCCCGCTCCTGAGGCAGAGGGGCTGTTCGACGAATCTTGACCAAAGAAGAGGGCTTTCTTTGGTGTTTCAACAACAGTTTTGATCTCTTTGGAGATCTTGCGGGTGTCGCGCCTAGCCTTAGGGCTAAGCGATCCAGAGGAGAGGGCTTCCTCGTATTTGGCTTGGTCAAACTCCACGATGAGAGTTTCAACAGTTGTTCCCGTGAGGTGGACGTCGGATTGCGTCACCACTTCTTCGTCAGAAAAGCTAGTCCCCAACGGAGTCGCCATCTTTTGTTTGTTAGAAAATTTATAGTAAAAGAAATAAAAGAAAAATTAATTTATAGTTATTGTACTTTTATAATTTGGTCCCTTATCAAATTATAATTACAACCTGGTATCCGCATATTTAGCCCATGACATATTTAAACACCCATTGACCCAATTACCTGATTGATCACTTTATGTGTGTCAACTGAAAGATAACAACACACACTGATATAACATGTGTGCCCACAAATAGATTTAATTAGATTTAAATCCAACAAAATTATGTAAGATTCTTTGGGTTTCAAAGTTGGTATCAATAAGCAAAGCAAAGTTATACGTATAATACGGTTCTCCTCTGTAGATGTTATGTACTTCAGCTCGGATGAAATAATTATGATATAAAATTATGTTTTGTTATTATCAATCACGATTCCGCAATTGTAAGGTTCATTTGAACTCCTAGCATAGCCCTTGATTAAAGTCAATCAATTTATGTTATCACTACAAATTTTATTGTACATGGATACTAGTTATAATCTCCACCACTAACCTCTTAATCTTCCCCGTCCACTTAATAACAGTTTCATTATCCACTAATTATTTCTCCCATGATCTCCACTTCCTAATATCCTTTAATTCTATCAATTAATTTTCACCACTAACTTATTACTTTCTCACTTTCTCCACCACTAACTTATCAATCTCTCCGACGTCTATCTATTAATGCTCTACGTCGATGTACGATTAGATAAAAGCTCTTAAAAAGTATATACTTTTCTGCAACTTTGATCAATACATTTCGAAGGCTACCATTAGAGAAATTAACCCTTCGTGTGTCTTTTGTATGCAAATCTTGGTAATAATTAATTAAGGTTCGCTTGGCCCTCTCGATCTGTCAGAAATTTCCCTAGTTTGAAAGGTTAGGATTTCTTCAAATAAGGAAAATACTACGCATTGTGTGACGTGTAATATTTATGATCCATGTATAATTTTATGAATAGTGTAAAATGTGAACCGCAGACACGTGAGCCGAGTTCACGTGGCCTACCCGATGTACATGTGAAGCACCGGGCCCAACTGAAACATGTGGAGCGGTCTTTTATCCCCTGGACAAGCCAAAGCCCGTGAATCCTATTTATATATATACCCAATCTCTTCTAAGGTTATGTGCTGGGGGAAAAACGGGGAGGTGAAATTTTTGGCGGCTGTCCTTTTGGGGAAAAAACCTGCAAAGGACAGAGGAGAAAACGGTAGATAAAGAATCGGCTGTAGCAAGGGTTTTGTGCATCCTTTTGAGAGAGAAATTGTGAGAGATTTGAAAGTTTGTTTAAGGGTTTTATTTGTGAGATTGTGTGATTGTAAACCATATTTGTATTCCTTTTCTCTCTAACAGTAGATCTCCCCCCTCCTTGCACCGTGGACATAGGCAACTTGTCGAACCTCGTAAAATAGTTTGTCTTATTATGATTTGTAATACCTTGTTAGGTTCCCTCGACAAGTCAGTCCTAGAACTGATGAGAGGAAGAGTGTATATCCCACTTTGTTGAGATATATCACTTGCGATTCTTGTTTCCTTGGTGAAACATGAATTTAGTTGTGATCTTACTCTCTTGTTGTGCACCAGAAATGCTGTCGAAATTTTCGCTGCGCACAATAAGTGGTATCAAAGCCCAGGTTTTGGCTTGTGGCTTGTTCGAAGGATTCGCCGAAGGATTCTTATTTGAAGAGTTAGATCTACAACATGGGTGAAATAAGCACATCGGGATCGTCTCTTTCGAAGACAATACAGAGTCTGAGCATCAATAATACAAAGATTGATGTACTAAAGTTCGACGGTAAGATCAATTTTGGTTTGTGGAGGTGCCAGGTGATGGATGCGTTGAATGCACAAAATTTAGAGGATTCTCTTGAGTTGAAAGAGAAACCAGATGATATGGAGGACAAGGTTTGGAAGAATATGAACAGTAGGGCTTGTGAAGTTATTAGGTCATACTTGACGCTGGATTTATGATGTGATGAACGAGACGTCGGCGAAGAAATTGTGGGAAACACTCAATGAAAAGTATCTTACTAAAAGCATTGAGAATCGACTTCACTTGAAAAAGAGGTTTTACCAGTTCAAGATGAAGATGAGAGTTTCCATTAGGGAGCATGTAAATAATTTTACGAAGTTGCTTTCAGATATGGTCAATGTGGATATCATGGTTGAGATTAAAGATAAGGCGATGCTACTTTTGTGTTCGTTACTGGAGGATGATTATGATACTTTTGTCCTAACTATGATCAATGGTAGAACTATTGTTAGTTATAAGGAGGTGACCTCAGCTTTGGTAAATTATGAATTAAGAAAAAATGATAACGAACCCTTCGAGAAGACATCAGGAGATGCATTAGTAGTTCGATGCCTTACTCTAAACCGTTGGCAGTCCAACCGCTCAAAATCGAGGAATAGAGGTGGTCATAAGAGTATTGGTAGGAATCAATATCGCTTTTGTAAAGAAGAGGGACATTGGAAGATTAACTGTCCAAAGTTGAAGGACAAAGCCGGGAAGAATAAAGGGAAAGCTGTACAAGCTTCGGAAGTGAATGTTGCCAAGGTTAGTGATGACAATTCAGATACAGATTCTTCAGGCTTTTCATGCTCAACATTACTGACAGTTTGTTACACTGACTCTACGGAGTGGATGATGGATTCTGATGCTACATACCATATTTTTCCTAGGAGGGATTGGTTCTCTAGCTTTGAGGAGTTGGAAAGAGGGAATGTCGTGCTTATGGGTAATGATCACGTATGCTCTATTGATGGTATTGGTACAGTTTGGATCCGCATGTGTGATAGGGTGACTCGGGAGTTGAAAAAAGTAAGGTTTGTGCCGCAGTTGATGAAGAACATTATTTCACTTGGAACTTTGGTGGCAGTTGACAATCGGGTGATCTCGGAGAATACAACTCTGAAGGTCACAAAGGGGTCCATGGTGGCGATGCGAGGTGTCAGGGAAAATAACCTACTACTTGAAGGGCAAAACAGTTACAGAGGGTCTGACAACTTCTATCACTACAGAGGAGGATACTACCAGTTTATGGCACATGCGTTTAGGATACACTGGTGATAAGTCCCTACAGGCATTAGCAAAACAGTGGCTATTGAAAGGTGCGAAGACCTACAAGATGGAGCTGTGTGAGCATTGTGTACTTGAGAAGAAGACGAGAGTGAAGTTTGGCACCGCTATTCACAATACCCAATGTATATTGGACTACATTCACACAGATATTTGGGGCCCTTCCAATCATACATCACTTGGTGGGGCTAACTATTTTGTTACTTCCATTAATGATTATTCTAGGAGAAATTGAGTATACTCTATGAAGTATAAACATGAGGTCCTAAATATTTTTGTGGAGTGGAAGAAGAAAGTGGAGCTGCAGACAGGTAGAAAGGTGAAGACTCTTAGTTCGGACAATGGAGGAGAGTATAAGAGTGATTCGTTTCTGCAGTTTTACCGGGATCACTGCATTGGGCGACACTTCATAGTTCGTGAGACACCGCAACAGAACGGGGTGGCTGAGAGGTTGAATCGTACCTTGCTGGAGAAGGTGCGACGTTTGATGACACAGAGTGGATTGTCAAGATCCTTTTGGGCTGAGGTGTTAGTTTATGCGAGTCATCTCGTAAATAGGTTGTCGTACACTACGATACAGGGGAAGACTCTTATGGAGCGTTGGTTTGATTCGGTGGCTAGTGACTATGAGTCGCTTCGGGTATTTGGGTGTCTAGCTTATTACCATGTCGCTGATGGTAAATTGAATCCGAGGGTAAAGAAAGCAGTCTTTGTGGGCTTTAGAGAAGGAGTAAAAGGCTTTAAATTGTGCGTTACAACATGGGCAGTGCATTGCATCACTACTTAAATTATTTGGGTTCATTTCGGCATACTTAATGAAGGCTTCACATCCATCCATATAACGTCGATCATGATACTGTTCAATCCTAAGAATATCTATCCATGACTTATCGAGAACTTTCCTCATTTGTAGGTAACATATAGTTAGAAACTCTAATTAGTAATTAATAATATACTAATAAATTTTAAACTATTCAAAACGATATACATACATACACATATCATCATTCAACATGATGTATACGTACTTGTCAGTATCTTTTTTGTTAGGGTTAATTTCATAAAATCCTCCTGAACTTTGGGTGTTGCATATCACATACCCCCCAATCCATCCCCACCCAACTCCCCAACTATGTAAGTGTCTCACAATACCTCTTTAACTTTAGCTTATCTCACCTAGCCTCCCTGCATATGATTTTTAATTAATGAAAATATTTTTGAGTAAGAAAATCTAAAAATTTAGGGGAGGGGGCTCTATCTTGGTTAAGGAGTAGTGCATTTGTTGGTTTAGTTCCCTCAAGCTTAAGTTAAAAAAAATGAATTTGGAGTATGCTAAATTACATTTTTGGACTACTAGATAAATATTTGAATTTTATAATTATATACTTGAATTCTTACCAAGGTCTTTCTGGGGAGAAATTTTACGACAATCATCATATTTAATGGTAGCAGGAGCACTTAAATATGGTATAGCATTTAAGTTAGGCTAATTGAGGTAGATTTGAAACGTATAAAGGTACAAAGACTAAATAGTATACTGTAGCGGCTGTCATAGGAAGGCTTCTATCCTATTAAGAATATAGTAGTTCTTACATCCAACTTCATAGACTTTGTATCTTTTTAGTTCTTAAAAATTTTGGCAGTACCTACCCGCTGTTCTCCCTGTATATTGTATGAATGTTATTATGTGTATTGACAATAGACCAAAATGCAAAACAATATACATTTATTATACACGGAGAACAACGGGTACGTGCTGCCAAAAGTTTTAAGAAATAAAAATATACAAAGTTAGATATATGCACTACTATATTCCTAACCCATCCGAGAAGGATAAATACAATAATTATGAATTTCTATTTTAATTCTTTCTTATTATAATATAAAATAAACGATCATTTTTGGATAGAAAACTTTATCTCCTACCCAAATTTGACATGTCTATCTTATATTATAACTCCAAAGAATTGGATGTAATTATTGGATGAGAGTCTAAGGATAATGTTATCTTTTTTCCACCTAAATTGGATATATAACACATTATTATATCATATTGTGTTATATATCCCTCTATTTTTGAATTTTTTTTCTTTCATAAGTCACACATTTTCAAATCACAAACCTATAGAATCACATTAGTATAACTTAATTGATGCGGCATAAACATGTACCAAAAAGGTTACAAGTGCACAACCGTGTCAAGTTATAGTATTTAAGATATCGATCCCACGAGGAAGGTATTTTGTAGGAGAAAATATGAATTCGGTTCTTATGTTATGTGCGTGACAAGTAGGAGTGATAAGTGAATGTGATTGTGAAGAGATTGAGAGAGTGAAAATGGTGTGTGAATATGTGCAAAGTGTAAGTAAGAGTGGATTTGAAAAAGAATGAGTATGATCAATAAGGTGAGAAGGAAAAATGAATAAAATCAAGAAACAAATAAAAAAAAATCAAGAATGAAGAACAAAATTCTAGAATAAAAGAAAATGCAAGAAATTAAAGATGGTGGATTCAATTATAGATATGAGTAATCTAAAATTGAACCCACTTCTTAGAAAATGGTGATTCCCTAGAGGGCTCTAGCCTAAAGGCGAATCAAACAAAATAAAAATAAACAAAAGAAAAACTAAACCCAAGAGGGTTCTAGCCTCAAGGTGAATAGTGCAAGAAATTAAAATCTAACTACAAAATAAATTGTAAAATCTAAACTACAAAATAAAATTACAAGAATTAAATGCAAGAAAATAAATCTACTCTATAAGCATGAAATAAATCTAAGGCAAGAGGGTTCTAGCCTCTTGGCTATTTAACAAGAAAATAAAATCTAACTACAAGCATAGAAATAAATCTAAACTAATAAGCAATAAAAGAGAAAAAAAGAAAGAAATGCAAACCTTCAAATAATTCTTCATCTTCATCTTCATCTTCATCATCCAACAAAGAGAAGAAGAGAAAAATTTAAAGTGGTGAATAAATTATTATTATTAATTGCAACTATAAAGTTATAATTTTGGAAGGCCTTCTCAATTAAGAGTAGCCCTCCTCTCCAAAAGGAGTTACAAAAATTTTCACACCCCTAACCCCTCACTCTCTACCCCTATTTATAGTAAACATCAGTGAATGAGAGCCATTGGATTGAAATCTTATCTAAAAATAACAAATTTCAGCCTTAGATTCGTAACAAATTGCCCACCGTATCGATGCAGGCATCGATACAGGCATCGATGCAGGCATCAATGCCGCCATCGATGCAGGCATCGATGCCTACCCTTCTCCTTTTGCTGTCCGCAGCTTCTTATTGTTGTTTGCTTTTGGGCTTTGGACATTGGGCTTTTCTTGGACTCTTGGGCTTGGGCTTTGATTTATCTCTTCATTAAATACTTGAAAGAATTCATTGGGCTTCATGGCTTCATTCCTTCATTAAATTATGGGCTTTTCTTGGGCATTTATTCTTCATTAACCTGTAATTAAAGATAAAAACAATTATTAGTAGTATATTTATTCATATAAAATAGATAATGAGGGTATAAAATTATAATAAAATGTGATTATCAAATACCCCCACACCTAAACTTTTGCTAGTCCTCTAGCAAAGAAAATAAAATAAAAAGAAAATCCTAACTCACATTCGCAGGAATCGCGGTTGTATTTAGCGCATACAACAACCTTTAAACCCCTAGGTTACCCTAGTGGACGAGTTATAGTCTCGTGAGGGTTTGCAGTGAATATACCCACAAAATTCGGTCAACTTGCCAAATTAAAGAAGTCAGTAAATAACTAAATTCACTTGATAACTTTTATATAATCTAATTGGAGCCAGTTATCACTCTTTAAGAAAATTTTCTCATTGTAGCAATACAAAACCAAGCCAAACTTAGAAATTTAATTTAAAAGTTTTGAAAAGAACATGCTAACTCTTTGTTTTAAATAATTTT
This sequence comes from Asparagus officinalis, assembly GCF_001876935.1. Taxonomy (NCBI): domain Eukaryota; kingdom Viridiplantae; phylum Streptophyta; class Magnoliopsida; order Asparagales; family Asparagaceae; genus Asparagus; species Asparagus officinalis. The sequence continues at coordinate 66,729,371 of NC_033800.1, read as the reverse complement.
CAAGTTGCTTGATTTAAAATATTTTCCAAGACCATATATACAATTATAAAACATTTATTATTTTTTTATTAACTCTTTCTTCCTTGGTGATTTTTTTTCTACTTTAACGGGCTTTCTAAGTGACCATTTAACGAGATTTGGGCCAATGGATCCCAACCCAAATGGGCTTAGGTCATTAAGTATGGAAATACTCCTTGGGCTTAATTACTCGGTCAGCTTAGGCTTTATAAGATAGAATCACCTTGAATTCAAGAGTTTTTTTTTTTTTCTTTTTGGTGCCCATTTTTCGCACTCTTCTTTTGCAATTTTTTTTTGTATATGTATATATATTTTGAAAATATGTAAATCAAGACACTTTGAAAAAAATTATTTTCAACTCTAAGTTAAGCATGCAAAAATTTCATTATTTTAAATAAAAGTCCAAGTTAAGGCTTAAGTAAAGTATACTACTTTGAAAATCATTTCTTAAGAAATTTATTTAGAGTTATCATAAAAGGTGAACTTAAGTAAATAACTAACTAGGGATTAGAAAATTTCAAATTTATCAAATAAATCAATTATTACATAACTCTATCAATTTGGCAAGTGACGATATTTTTATAAATTTTTTTTAAGGAAAAAAAAATGACAAAAATGCACTAATTGTAAAATAAAGAGAAAAAAATTAACTAATTCCCACCCCCACACCTAAATTTTGCATTGTCCTCAATGCAAACTCTATGATGCATAAAGTAAAGCAGATAAGAAGTGAAGCACTTACATTTGATTTGCTGATAAAAATCTGCAATTACCTTTGGTCTGAGGAGGAGGAAATCAAACATTTATTCTTTTCTTTTTTTTTCTTCTTTTTTTTCTTCTTTTTTTTTCTTCTTTTTCTTCTTTTTCTTTTTTTTAACAACTGAACAAGAAACTCTCAAATGAGAGAAAAATAAATTCTTTTTATTATTCTAAAATAAACAGAATAAACAATGTAGAATAAAATATTCAACATGAAGAGTTCCTGTTCTACATTGAATCCTACCTTACTGTTGAAAATTCTTCCCCGATTTTAAACAAATTCAGAATGATATAATTAATAATGTGAATTTTCAAGCATTTCGGGGTGTTAAGTAATTCTTGCAACAAAGTAAGGTAGGTATTATAGGTGTCATGTATTTTACATTTCTTAATGAACTTAGACTCTTGTTCTGTAAAGTTTTGTTTTCTAACAACCAATTCTTCTGTGAAGTTCTGAAAATTTGGTTGTTGATTATTCTCCAAGAATCTAAGTTCATCAAAAAAGAGTTCTTCAAAATTTAATTCAAAACAGCACAAAATTCTAACTCTTCAACAAAAATTTCCTCAAAACTCAAATCAGACTCTTCTTCTTCTTCTTCTGATCTTTCCTGAATGTAGTTTATTTCTAGAGGCTGATTATTTAGTTGGTCCCCTGGATTAAAAATGTTGAGATCAACAGTCAAATTCCCAAAGGACAGCTTCATTTGACCAGTTCTACAGTTGATGAGAGCATTAGAAGTGGCCAAGAATGGTCGTCCTAAGATGACAGGTGTCTGTCCTTTGGGATTGGAAACATGCTGTGTTTCTAAGACTACAAAATCTGGATTGGAAACAGGCTGTGTTTCCAAGACTACAAAATCTACTGGAAAAATAAAATCTCCAACCTTAATCAGAACATCCTCTAACTCACCCATAGGGACCTTAACAGATCTATCAGCCAACTGTAAGGTGCATTTGGTTGGGTTCAGTACACCTAGACCCAATTGCTGATAGACTGAATATGGAAGCAAATTGACACTGGCCCCTAAGTCTAAAAGCGCCTTATCAATGTGAGTATTACCAATGATACATGAAATGATGGGGAACCTGGATCTTTACGTTTCAGAGGTATAGGATTTGACAGCATTTCACTGATATTAGCGGCTAAAAAGACTTTCTTTGGAACATTTATTCTCCTCTTCTTAGTGCACAATTCTTTTAAAAATTTAGCATAAGATGGAATTTGTTCAATTACATCTAAGAGAGGAATATTAACCTTAACCTGCTTGAATGTTTCTAGGATCTTCTCCTCCTGAGGAGAGTGTTTCCTAGACCTGAGTCTATCTGGAAAGGGAGCAACCGGTCTAAATCTATCAAAAGCAGGCTCAGGTTCGGGTTCAGGTTCTTGGTCATCTGAGGGGAGTGATTGTTGAATAGATTCATCAGAAGGAGAAGGAGAAGGAATTTGTACAGGATCAAGAGTTTGACTTGGCGGAGTTCTCACTTGATTATCGACCTGTCTACCTGACCGAAGTGAATGGATTGCATTCACTTGAGCTTCATAGGATGAACTGCATCCTGTGTTATTAGGGTTGACCACGGGTTGACTCGGAAATTTTCCTTTCTCTCTTTCACTCACGGCACTAGCTAGTTGACCAAGTTGGGATTCTAATCTAGCTATAGCTTGAGTGTTGGAGTTGAGCATTTGTCCGGTTGATTGCATGAAGGAATTCAACGTGCTAGATGTTTGAGTCAACATATTCGTGGTTTGAGTAGAGGCCTTAATTATGGTTTCTAAACCCCTTTCCAAGACATTGAGACGTTTATCTTGATCTGGATTGTGAGGAGTTTGAATTACAGCTTGATGAGGAGGAGACTGATTTTGATACGGCAGATTGGGTTGTTGAAATTGTGAATGAGAATTGAATGGAACTGTGTTTCCCCTAGGAAAATGTTGGGTCGAAGCGGGAGTGAAATTTTGAGTTCCGGGAGAATTTCCTAGATTCCATGCAAAGTTGGGATGATTTCTCCAACCTGGATTGTAGGTTGGAGAAAATGGATCATTTCTAGGGTGCTGGAATGCAGCGTTCATCTGTTCTATTGCGTTGTTATTTCCTAGGAGAGGGCATTCCTCTGAAACGTGGGTAGGAGACTGACAATTATGACATCCTGGGAAAGAAACATGATTGAGTTGAGCTGGAGCTCGTTCCTTAATTTCTAAGGCTTCTAACCTCCGCAGAATTGTCGCCATCTTCGCTTCAGAAGCAATGTTTGACTCCAAGGAAAGACCACTAGACTTAGAATGGGGAACTGATGAAACCCTGTCATCGCACTGTTCCCATTGCATTGTTTTTTCAGAAAGACTCTCCAAAAACTCCCAAGCTTCATCAGCATTTTTCCTCATAAAATCCCCGTGGCACATTGATTCTAAGGAAGTTTTTGCAGAATAATCTAATCCCTCATAAATTATTTGGCACAATCGCCATTTCTCTAAACCGTGATGAGGACATTGGATGAGAAGATCTTTAAATCGGTCAAAATACTTCCAAAAAGGTTCTCCCGGGATAATTTTAAAGTTTTGAATGCTGTTCCTAAGCTTTACCGTTTTATGAATAGGAAAAAATTTCTTAAGAAAAACGGTGACAAATTCATCCCAAGTTGAGATGGAATTTGTTGGTAAGCTGTACAGCCATTTTTTAGCTTTATCCTTAAGAGCAAATGGAATAAATCTAAGCTTAACCGCATCTTCATTTAATTCTCTCATTTTAATCATAATACACACTTCCTCAAATTCCGAAATAAAAATATATGCGTCTTCTGTTTCATTACCAAGGAATTTGGGAAGCATGTTTATGTATTGCGGTCTAAGCTCAAAATTTATTCCATTTGTTTCGGGAAGCCTAATGCACGAGGGGGTTGCATTCCTAATGGGATAGCACATATCCTGAAGAACTGGTTGATTTGCCATTTCTTGGGTTGGTTCAACACGAATTAAACGATGAGAATTATCCCGAACCCAAATTTGCATACACCAAAACAATTTTTTTTTTAAGAAAAGAAAGAAAATTAGTTTTTTTTTTGAGAAGATAAAGAAAAAGAAAAATCCTAACTAAAACAAATCAAAACAATCACTTTTCAATCACTCTAATTCTAGGGTTTAGCCTAATTCACTAGACCAGCTCCTAACCAAAAACTCCTACAGTGAAAAGATCAAAGTTTTACCCAGGTAGTTAGCCAGGTAAGGATAGTACTAGAGGGTGATCAAAGATCAATTAAGTACCTCTTTCCTTGCGGAGCGCTTTACGCAACCCCTAAACCTTGCCTTAGACACCAACTAATCTGAGAAAACTTAAACCGGTTCACTTAAGGATTTCTTGTTCCTTATTGAGCTCGAATCCTTAGGGGCCAACGTCTAATGAGTTTTTATTAGGCTTGGGTGGTGTAGTGAGGAATTAGTGATTTTTGGGCTAAGGAAAGGGTGATGAAATCCCTCGCCTTATCTTGATTATGGGGTTTTGCCCTTAAAGATATTTTTAAGTGTGTGTCAAATCAAGATGCTCAAATCACTTGGTGAATTCCTACACTATATGAAATGCAACCCTATGAATTAAAAGCAACTAAAAAGGATGGAAAAAAAATCTTTTTTTTAATTAGGGTTAACAATCAAACAAATGAGAAGGGGGAATTTGTTTGAATTTATTATCTTGTTAGTAAATGTCAAAGTGGAGGATGAATTTTATTATGGTCAACGGGAAATAAAATCCTTCTTTTTTTTTAATCCTAATTGTCTCTAATTGTGAAAAAGTAGCTAAAGGGTGGAATTAAAAACTAGAAAGAGGACTTACCCGAAAGCAAATCTTCAAATCCTAGCTCTCCAATCCGCGATTTTCAAGCTCCAAGCGTTTCCTTCACAAAAAACACACAAGTTAAAGAACCAAAATAACCAAAAACTTGATGCGGTATAAACATGTACCAAAAAGGTTGCAAGTGCACAACCGTGTTAAGTTATAGTATTTAAGATATCGATCCCACGAGGAATGTATTTTGTAGGAGAAAATATGAATTCGGTTCTTATGTTATGTGCGTGACAAGTAGGAGTGATAAGTGAATGTGATTGTGAAGAGATTGAGAGAGTGAAAATGGTGTGTGAATATGTACAAAGTGTAAGTGAGAATGGATTTGAAAAAGAATGAGTATGATCAATAAGGTGAGAAGGAAAAATGAATAAAATCATGAAACAAATAAAAAAAAATCAAGAATGAAGAACAAAATTCTAGAATAAAAGAAAATGCAAGAAATTAAAGATGGTGGATTCAATTATAGATATGAGTAATCTAAAATTGAACCCACTTCTCAGAAAAGGGTGATTCCCTAGAGGGTTCTAGCCTAAAGGCGAATCAAACAAAATAAAAATAAACAAAAAGAAAAACTAAACCCAAGAGGGTTCTAGCCTCAAGGTGAATAGTATAAGAAATTAAAATCTAACTACAAAATAAAGTGCAAAATCTAAACTACAAAATAAAATTGCAAGAATTAAATGCAAGAAAATAAATCTACTCTATAAGCATGAAATAAATCTAAGGCAAGAGGGTTCTAGCCTCTTGGCTATTTAACAAGAAAATAAAATCTAACTACAAGCATAGAAAATAAATCTAAACTAATAAGCAATAAAAGAGAAAAAAAAAAAAGAAATGCAAACCTTCAAATAATTCTCCATCTTCATCTTCGTCTTCATCATCCAACAAAGAGAAGAAGAGAAAAATTTAAAGTGGTGAAAAAATTATTATTATTAATTACAACTAAAGTTACAATTTTGGAAGGCATTCTTAATTAAGAGTAGCCCTCCTCTCCAAAAGGAGTTAAAAAAATTTTCACACCCCTAAGCCCTCACTCTCTACCCCTATTTATAGTAAACATCAGTGAATGAGAGCCATTGGATTGAAATCTTATCCAAAAACAACAAATTTCAGCCTTAGATTCGTAACAAACTGCCCAGCGTATCGATGCAGACATCGATACAGGCATCGATACAGGCATCGATGCAGGCATCGATGTCGGTATCGATGCAGGCATCGATGCCGCCATCGATGCAGACATCGATGCCTGCCCTTCTCCTTTTGCTGTCCGCAGCTTCTTCTTGTTGTTTGCTTTTGGGCTTTGGACATTGGGCTTTTCTTGGACTCTTGGGCTTGGGCTTTGATTTATCTCTTCATTAAATACTTGAAAGAATTCATTGGGCTTCATGGCTTCATTTCTTCATTAAATTATGGACTTTTTGTTGAGAGATGAGGGTTTTGAGATTTATTCTTCATTAACCTGCAATTAAAGATAAAAACAATTATTAGTAGTATATTTATTCATATAAAATAGATAATGAGGGTATAAAATTATAATAAAATGTGATTATCATTAATTTTGGATTAATTAAATTTAGGGTTACATTTATGGTTAGAAATGATTAATAAATTTATTTAAAATATGGTAAAATTAAGTTTATATTAAAAGTATTGTTTAATTAGGGCAAAAATGTATTTTATTTAGGGATTATAATTGATTAAAGTGTTGATCAAATAGGGTGAATATTATCAAATTATGGATGAAAGTAATGGTTAATAGCTGAAATTATTTCTAGGGTTATAAGATTCAAATTTTTTATTTTAAGTTAGAATTTAAGGTATTTGCTAAAATTAAACAATTATCTGCGAAAATAATAAATTGAAATATTTCATGAAATTAAAACATACCTTAACCCGAGTAGAGTCGGTTGAGGCATGGCCCAGCGACAGCACGAGGCGGCGGTATCGCTGGGGCGACGGAGGCGGTGATGTAGGGCAGTGACGGTGGTGGATAGACACAACAGACGTGGCGGCGTGGGTCAACGAGTTTGTTGGTCAACGAGGCCATCGGTTGGCGGCGAGCACAGCAGCACAATGGTGGGGGAGCTCAAGCCTCAAGAGCGGTAACATCACTATGATAGGGGGAGCTTGAGCTCGAGATCGGTACGGCCGGCGGGTAGGGGCCGACAACACCAAATCGAGTGGGGACGCGGCGGGGCAGGGGGGGCGGCAACAGAAGCAAGGGGAGATTTTTTTTGAGCTCGACTGAGAGGGGGATTGTTTGGTAGAAAATTTGGAGTAAATGAAATGAAAGAAAAATTGGATTTAAATTCTCTCGATCTCAATTACAATTGGATTTCGATTACAAAAGAGAGGAGAATGATCTGGATTCTCCCATTTGTTTAAAACTGGGTTCTTCTCGGTAGCAATGGAGTGCTTCCTTCGAATGCTTGCGTCGAATTTGCTCTCCGTTGACGATCCGACTGTCTTGTCTCGTAGGAACAATTAACTTATGTGGTAAGTTTGATAGTTAACTCTTAACGAGTTTAAGAACTCAGAACGAGTTAGAACTCTGTGAAAAGAGTTGTTAAAACCGAATAATCGGTTAATAAGCCAAATGGATTTGTTTGTTGCTGAAGAATCTGATCTCCTAACTGCCAAGAACTCTATTGTGCTAATTTCGTAGATGATTTGATCTTCGAAATCTGGCCAAAATCTCCAATCTCCCAAGAATTTGCTCTTAATCTTCAGTAGATCCAAATCTCTACCAAAAAATCCTAACCTCCGAACCCCTTTCTCTGTTGAATTTGTTGAGGTTTTATAGGAGGATAAGGGGTTGTAACTGCCCGCTTAATCCGCTCCTGAGTGGGCGTGATTTCCTCAGATCGTGGGAAAACAGTTCTGAAACCGTTTGACTCATGTTTGAATGAGTCAAACGCCCGATTTGGCGTTCAGGACCCTAACTCCGCATCTTAGAATTGAGACGCGGAGTTGGGTATTGACCGAACCTCAAAAATGCGAGGGCCGCTCGCATTTCGCTTATTACGGTTTGGAAACATGTGAGTCGTCTACGTTTCAAAAAATTAGAACATGAAGATGAATTCCGCGTTTAGAAGGGGTTAGTTGACTTATAACCTCTTCTGTAGAGCGTTGCAAGGACCATTGTTCAGTAATCCTCGCTTTAGCTGTTGTGGGGTGTGAAAGTTGTCAGATTGTAACTCTCAATGTTGATTGTGAAGACCACTGAATAGAGTTTTTATCAGTTATCGGAAGTGTCATTGAATTGTAACTCTTCTTGATCTATGTAAAAAGTCCTCCATTTGCAGCTTTCATTTGTCAGTATAAAAGTTATCTGATTGTAACTTTTATCATTGAAGCTTGATAGAGATCAGCTATCTATTGTGATTTTTAGACAGCCTACAGAACCGCTCCAAAGTTTTTGAAAGTTCGCGGTTAACTGGGATGAATTTTCGGAATACTTTGGATCCTAAAATTTAGTTGATTGATTGTTCACTCCGTCTGATATGAAGACATCGTGAACCTGGTTGTCGGAATGTTAAAATTATGTTTCCTTAAACCAAACAAGGTAACTTTTGAGTCTTGATGACGATGAACTTAGTCAAACAAGCTAAACCCCAAGTCATTGCTGATGACCCAGACAAGAGCGATGATGACAATGATTTTGTCTGGGTCTTTGAGATACTCTACTCAATCTGCGATGATATGTATTCATCGGATTTCGTCTGGATCCTTCAGATACTCCACTCGATCTGCGATGAGGTGTATTCATCAGATTTTGTCTGGATCCTTTAGATACTCCACTCGATCTGTGATGAGGTGTATTCATCGGATTTCGTCTGGGTTCTTAAGATACTCCACTCAATCTGCGATGAAGTGTATTCATCAGATTTCGTCTATCTCCTTGAGATACTCCACTCAATCTGTGATGAGGTGTATTCATCGGATTTCGTCTGGAAATTTTTGTAGGCATTGATGAACACTCGAAATGCAGCTTTCAGCTTCATTGATCTTGGTGGGAATGTTAAGCCAGTAGGCATTGATGAACACTCGAAATGCAGCTTTCAGCTTCATTGATCTTGGTGGGAATGTTAAGCCATTTAGAAGAATGAGTCAGCTTTCAGCTTCATTGATCTTGGTGGGAATGTTAAGCCATTTAGAAGAATGAGTTGTGTGCAGCTCCTATCTTCATTAATCTTGGTGGGAATGTTTAGCCACTTAGAAGAATGAGTTGTGTGCGGATCCTATCTTCATTAATCTTAGTGGGAATATTTAGCCACTTAGAAGAATGAGTTGTGTGTCGGATTGAGCTTGATGATTTTAGCATTGTTGATTGTAACCTATCTGTACTCGTCCAAGAGGCTACATTACTGCTTGTCATACGCCAGTTTCTTCTCGGCTTTGATCACGTTGATAGCTGACATCAGCCTCTCTCTATTTATTTGAAGCTTTGTCGTAGCTTCTGCTGTTGAGATGTTGTTTTTGTTGTGGTCAAAACGCGTGGGTGAACTCTGCGCTTGAGGATTAGAACGCGTGGGTGAACTCTGCTCTTGAGAATTAGAACGCGTGGGTGAGTTCCGCGTTTGGAAGTTCAACCAACTCAAACGCTAAAATCGCGTTTGGACGGGATTCTAGCCTAGAATCCCGTCCCGATTTGACAGCTCACAGCTGTCTATAAATAGACCACTGGGGGTCAAATCAAGAGTCATTCGACTTTTCTTGGAATTTTAACAAAAATTTGCGTTCTTATCTCCGGCGAAAACTATTTCTCTTCTCCATCGACCGAACACTATGGCACCCAAGAAGAAGGTTGTCTCTCGGTCTCTCAAGCTAGTCGCCGCCACGGCTCAGGGTTCGTCGCCATTCGCGTCGGCCATTGGTGCCGTGGCTCAGACGGGCATGCCAATGCCTCAGCCCCCTTTAATTGGTGGTGAGTATGACCTTTGTGGTCACCAAACTTGCTGCGGCGAGTTCTGATCTTTGAATCAATGAGGGGACTTGTTTCAATAACGCGGGGCTAGGACTCTGTCGTTTGGTTTTTTCGACATGGGGCTCGACCTTCGCGTCTGATTTTTTCGATGCGAAGTTCGATTTCCGCGTCTGATTTTTTTGACGCGAGGTTCGATCTCCGCGTCTGATTTGTTCGATGCAAGGCTCGATCTCCACATCTGATTTGTTCGATGCGAGGCTCGATCTCCGTGTCTAATTTGCCTTTGCATTGTCTGACTCTTTTCATTGTTTTGCAGTGCGTCATACCAGCGAGCCTCTTCTTTTTTGCCATCATTTTGGGCATGAAGGTGGCGTGGATCAAAACATGACATTCAATCTACACCAAGAACTCCCGGTTTTCAGGATTACTGAGAAGAGTCATATGGAGATGATCACCCAGGCTTCTCCAGAAACTCTTCGGATATTGGTTACGGATGATAAGCTTGAGAGCCTAAGCTGTAAACCGTTAGTCAAACATGATTCCTCTTTGGGGATTTTGTTGACTTTGAAGCAGGTGTCGCTTATGACAGGGACTACAAATGGTTGAGGAAAGTTAGAGACCGTAACCTTTTCTTGCTCAATATGGAGAGAATGTTCCCCATATCATATTTCCAGTATGCCTCCATCCTAAGGCGTATGGATTGGAACCTTGTTAAGGAGCAAGATGGAGTTGTTCTCGAAACTTTAACTTTTCAAGAAGTTCGCACAGTGGGTTATAACAGACAGGTGACAGCTTTACGATCAGGCTTGTTCGCCAAAGAATACCCAATCGGTGAAGTGGTCAGTCCGGCAAATACCTTTGTTAAGAAGTTTATGGCAAAGAAGGGACAATTTCCCACGCAAGGATTTAGAACTCCTGGCTGGGTTCACTCTCCGGTGATAGGGTGGTGGACCCGGATGACTAACTTTGTTTTGGAGGAGTTGGAGACACCTCTTACTCGAACTGGCCTGAAGATTCCAGTGTGGGCTACTAAATTCGGGATCATCCAGAGCCACTTTCATTTCTTCTATATATTAGAGAGATACAATCCCGAGACCTGTACCTTCTTCACTCCGGTAGGGGAGTTAGGCTTCACTCTTCATGGGATGCATGCCATCTCAGGCCTTCTTCTTAGGGATTTACCATATGAAGAATTTATTCCGGGATCAACGGAACTTAAAATTTTGAGAAAAACCAGCCTTGAAGTTTATTCCACCCTTTGGGAAGTCATGTGTCACTTCCACATTTGTATGCAGCAGACGGGGGCTCAAGGGGGCAGCATAAAACAAGTGTCTTTGGTAGAGTATTTATTCCAGAACTTGATAGATAAGGGAGCTCCGATGACTAGATTGCCTGCAAGCACTTTGGAGGAGATTCAGGCCCGAATCGATGCTGCGACCTCCCATTATACCAACGAAGCCAAGGAGGATGTTTTCCCGGCTCACACAGAGTTTGAAAGCTTCCACTATCAAGCTCAGATTCCCATCTCAGACACGACACTGCTGGTGGGATTTCTCATGCTATGGCTCAACCGATGCGTCGTCCCCACCAGGCCGATAGATGCTCTTGCTGCTGAGGTGATTTACCCAGCTGTTCTTTTGGCACACGGGAGGCCATTGAATCTTCTTTATGCCATGGTAAGTTGCTTGCAGAGTGGGTTACGTGAGTTGGCTGTGGACTTTGTGAATGTTAGGGAGGTAGAGTCTGGCGACAACAAGACTTTCAGAACTCCTAATCCCTGAATACCATTGCCTTAAACTTATTTGATGGCTTGGTATGTGCTTTATTATCCTCCCCTAATGAGTGCAGCCTCTCCTCCATGTGACTCATTCACTCCATTTGTACAGTGAGTAGAATCTGCAAAGTGGGTGGGGGAATTATATGGTTAGGAATCGCCAGATCCTATCACGAGACACTAACTACCACATATTTCGCTATTTTCCCAACTTTGAAGGTGGGGTATATGGAGCGGAGTATCACGATGTGGCTGGTCCTAATGGATTCACCCAACTAAGCGGGGGTGTTTTTCATTGGCTCCTCTCCATCAGACCAGGCTACTAGATTTTCAGGCAGGGCGGAAAATGTTTCCTTGAGCCATACCAACCCTATAAGTTTGCTCAACAATTTAGGTATGATCAATTATATGTTGGAAACCCTCGATCTCAGCTCTCGATTGTAAGCAACCTGTATGAAGGGGCCAGAGCTTGGTACTATTCCGTGGCTGATTGTACCAAAGCTATCTTCAAGCTCTCCTATAAAACGCCTAACTCCTACACCTCCATGGGTTTCTGCAATTGGTATTCTGCTCCTTCTTAGGTCTCTGGCTACAACTTGAATACATCTTGTCTGAAGGAGATCAGACGTATGTATGCTTCGAGGAAGGGATCTAAGACATCCCGTCTAAGAGGGATTGACGAGTTCTTGTCTGTTGAGGACCCATCTGCTGGACAAGAAGAAGAGCAAGCAGCTGAGCCTGCTCCAGTGGAGGAACCCCGAGTGACTGATTCTCCCATGAAAAAAGCAGCTGGAAAGAGGAAACTCTCAGTTGATGAAACTGGTCAATACGATAAGCAGACCCGTCGAAAGTTAATGGTTAGGTCTCCTTCTGCTAAAGGCTAGCAGAAACCAAAGTTGATGGCCGACGCTATCAGAGCTGCAGAAGAAGAAGAACAACATGAATCTTTAGTTGTAGGCCTACCACATAGAACTGGGCTCCGTTCGCATGGTCCAGCCTTATCAAGTGAAGCTTCCTCTTACCATCCTTTCGAGGATGAAGAGGGTGAATTAATGGCTACAGATGCAGAATCTGCTCTAGCTGTAGACCCTCCTAGAGCTCCTGTGTTAGAATCAAAGGGCCGTGAAGAGAATCTATCCCCTCCTCCTTCTGCACTAATGCCATCGGCTGGCGGTTTAAGTCCTAGTCCGACAACGGGACTTATGACTAAATCGGCTACCAGCGCAAGTCTTCCTGAGTCTTCAGCTGTACATGATGATGAAGAGGAAGTAGATTATGAAGCCTCCTCGACTGGTGATGTAGCTGGTGAAGATAGAGGTAATGAGGATGCTGAAGTTGGCAACATGCTAGGTGATGGCGAGGAGGACGAAGAGCATGATTCTATGGATGATATCACTACTTTCGATGATGCTCCCAAGGTCCCATCTAATAAGGCATTTGGTTATCTTCCTTTCCACATCTCTGGTAAGCCTAGTTTACTTCGAATTCTTCCGCATGTTCTTTCTGCGTTCCGACCCTTTTTGCGTGCAGGTTCACCTCCTCTCGGGACTACTACCCTCACACCTCCTTTAGAACAGCAGCTCGTACAGGTGTCAGCTCCTTTACAAGAGTAACCGTCGCCTGGCTCATCCACGATAGCTGTTTCACCGACAACATTGATCGGGACTACCACTGTAACTCCTCCTCTGGAACAGCAACTCGTGCATGTGTCAACTCCTTTGTAAGAGCAACCTTTACCTGGCTCATCCACGACAGCTGCTTCGCCGGCAGTATTGATGAAGATTTTACTTACACCAACAGAGGTAGGACCAAGCACATCTCAGGTGAGGGAAATGATGGCTTTAACCTCAAGTCCTTCCTACTTGGACGTTTCTTTTGCTTCCGCGACTTCTACACCCAGATCACTTGTTAGTCCGTATTTTGATACGTCCACTTCCAGGGTCATCGAGTCATCCTCAATTGCTATCTCAAGCCCGACGGATGCTCCTGACTTCCTCCCCATCTCTCTGGGTTATTTGAACAGTCTCGTAAAGAAGGTGAATGAAGTCGTCATGGCTGGTCGAGGCCGCTTTGATTCCTTTAAGTCTCTCTTAGAAGCAGGCTTAAATGAAGTTAAAAGTGTGGGCAATGCCCAATGCTTTGAAAGTTGTTCGGAAGCCATTTCTCACTTAGAAGCACAACTCAAACACTTAGAAGCCCTCGGTCATGTAGACATTCAGACACAGATCATGTCTACTTTTGCTGACCTCCAAGTTGAGGAAGTGGCTCGCCGTGAGGCAATTGAGCGAGGTCTGGCTGAAAAAGAGCTTCAAGTTACGCACTTGCAAGAGCAGAACAGTTTGAGACAAAAAGAATTGGAGCTCTCTACTGCTTCTCTGGACCTCATTCATACAAAACTCGTCGAAGCTGAGGCGGAAGTGCTGAGATTGAAGGCTCAGCTATCTCGTGAAGAAGCCATTGCCAATATACTTAGTGCCAAAAATGCGGACACCCTTTTGAGTTATCATAAAGAAACTCAGGCTCTTGAAAGAGCGAAGAAGGAGGTAGCTGCTGAAGTAGCACCCACTGAGGACGAGCTGCGGAGGAAGGCTGAAGCTGTTGAGTTAACCATGAGGAAAAGCTCTTTGATAACAAAGCTCGACTTGCTTCTTTTGATTTGACCTTGTATTATTCTTTTTAATAAGAACAACTCTGTATCACTTTCTTTTGGCTTCTGAATAAAAAGTGATATTGGTTTCTCATTATTTCAATAAGAACAACTCTGTATCACTTTCTTTTGGCTTCTGAATAAAAAGTGATATTGGTTTCTCATTATTTCTTGCATATGTCATGTTTTGATCTTGGATATTGGTTTCTCATTATTTCTTGCATATGTCATGTTTTGATCTTGAAGCAATAAAATCACGAGAAATGACGGAGGTGTGATCCTGACTTAGCATAGATTTCCACAATAGCTCTGATTTAGAAAATTCTCTTTATTATCATTTAAGATAACTCCAAAAAATTTCTAACTGTTGGGAATAAATACTTTATTATTCTCCCAGAATAGGGCTGACCAGTAGAATTCTTCCTGCGTTATGCCTTTGCTTTAAACACTGAAAGAAATCTATAAGTGCCAGAGGTGTGCTATTAACTTGGTGTGAATTTCCTCATAGAGTGAAATTTACGAATCTTCCTTATTACCACTAGGGATAATTCTGGAAAGAGTTTAGTCTGCTGAGGATTCTATGAGAACACTTCTTATGTAAAGTAATAAAAAAGGTTCAAATGGGAGGGGGGTGGGGGTGGTTTGAACTGTTAGAGGTATGATGTTAATATAACAAGAAAGATATTACGATCGGGGCAATTTTGAAGACTTGTCGTTCTATTGGAGAGAGTCGATAAGTTGATTTTGTCAGAGGTGTAATTTTAACGTGACGGGAGAGATATTATGATCAGAGCAATTTTGAAGACTTATCGCTCTATTGGAGAGAGTCGATAAGTTAATTTTATCAGATGTGTAATTTTAACGTGACAGGAGAGATATTACGATTGGAGCAATTTTAAGGACTTATCGCTCTATTGGAGAGAGTCGATAAGTTGATTTTGTCAGATGTGTAATTTTAACATGACAGGAGAAATATTGCGATCGGAGCAATTTTGAGGACTTATCGCTCTATTAGAGAGAGTCGATAAGTTGATTTTGTCAGAGGTGTAATTTTAACGTGACACCTGTGGGGAGGATATTCTAGCGTCTCGCTTGGGAGGATTGCTAAATGTTTTATCATCGGAGCGATGAATTGTGCTACTTGTGATTTGAACAAGATTTGGGGAATTTTAATACTCTGCTGAGGAGAGTTAGTAAATTGGTCATGATTTGAATGATTTTGGAGATTTATCGTTCTATTGACGAGAATTGATAAATTGGTTTTAACAAAATTGTCCACGCACTGGTAGGAATGCAGGCTAGATGTTAACTCTGTAGGGATGATGATTACCAGAAGTGTTGCTTTAATCTGAAGAAAGGTTTGCCATCTGAAAATGACTTCGATTGAAGAAATTCAGAGGTTTTGATTAACACTCTGTTAAAAGGATTCATGACCTTAAAGGCTAAGTGTCATGTTTGAAAACATAAGGGTAGATTCTTCGTTTGGAAAAATTGCAACGCAAAGGTGACATTCGCGTTTGAGATTCGAAATGCGAGGTTAAGAACCCTTGTAACGCTGGTCTGGACCTAGCCTTTGGGGGATTTGAATGCGGATGTGAACTTTGCGTTAAGATTAAAGTCTTAACCGACTTTATCAAAAAACGCGAAGTATTGCGTTTTGAAAAAAATGGTTGGGATTCTCTCATAGAATCCCGTGCCATCTTAACAGCTTGACGGCTGTTATAAATAGACCCGAGTGGTCATGTCAAGAGTCATTCGACTCTTTCCATTTTTGGCTAGTTTCAAGAACGAGAACCCTCGTTTGATTTCAACGATATTTCTGGTGAACTCGATCCTCTTTGATCAACAACGTCTTCTTTGACTGATGGTGCCACGAAGAGTGAGTTCTAGCTCCAAGAAAGTCACTGAAGCAACTTCTGAAACGTCGTCGGCTGGGGACGCTGGCAGTGTTCTTGTTCCTACGGGAACATCGTCATCACCGTCGCTATCATGGGGGCCTCCCTGTCGTGGTAAGTGTTAATCAAAATAACTTGCTTTGACAAGTTTTCTGAAAACCCTAGATGGGTTCTTGACAACGAGGAAGATGACTCATTTCTTGTTTAATGAAAACACGGAGTTAGGACTCTGTGTTCATTGTGAAACGTGATGTTGACTCCAACGTTTTGAATTCTAAATGCGTTTGGGATTTACAACGCATGTCTCGACTCTCACGTTTTGATTTACAACATGAGGATCCACTCTCGTGTTTGAGATTTTTAACACGAGGCTCGACTCTCGCGTTTGAGATTTTCAACACGAGGCTGACCCTTTGTGTTTAAGATTTGACATGCGGGCCTTGATCTCTGTGTTTATAGTTTTGTATTTATGTCAACAACTTGTTTTAGCTGCTAATCTTTACTTTTGATTTTGCAGTGTTCCTTCCAAATGTGCCGCTTTCACAGGAGCATCATTTTGGGTATATTGGCAGCCTTGACACGAATGAAGTTTTTGGCCTTCGCGGCAAAATTCCATTGTGCACTTTCTCTGACTCAGAGAGAACGAGCATACTCTGATTCCCCCGATGCTATACTCTCAGAGCTTTGATCACTGATTTAGACTTGGAGACCCCTGTCGGCCATGATCAATTTCCTAAACCGGCGTTCATATTCGGAGATCATATAGCAGCTGATGACCGTTTCATACATGCAGAAGATTCAAAGCTGCTGCGGAGAGTTAATAACTGCTTCCTCTTTCTCCCAAATATGAAGAGGATGTATCCATTCTCCTACTTCTTGAACGTGAGCTATCATTGAGGTTTGACTTTTGACATAGTCAAGGAGAAAGAAAATGTGTCGCTTGGATTTGGTCGACAAGCTCGCACACGAATCGGGGGTCAACTCAAGGGTTTGAGGCCCGGTCTATTTGAGAAGAACGATCTTGCTCCAGAGGTGCCACGTCTAGTGAATATCTTCATTTGCCAATTCATCGCGGCTCAGGGTGAATTCTCTACGCAGACGTTCAGATCTCCAGGATGGGTTTGTTCTGGAGAGGGAGGTTGGTGGATCCGGATGGTGGACTTTGTTCTTGAGGAGCTTAAGGAACCACTCGCTCAATCGGGTCTCACAATCCCAGTGTTAGCTACTCGACGTGGGATTGTGCAAAGTTATCCTAATTTCTTCGCTATGTTGGAGAAATATAACCCGGACAGCTGCACGTTCTTCACACCTATAGGGGAGTTATGTTTTGCTCTACACGAGATGCAAGCGGTATCAGGGCTGCCATTCGGTCGGATGCCCTATGAAGAATTCATCCCTACTATCGAGGAGCTCTCCATTTTGAGGGTGGCACACCCAGAAGTTTATGCTACTTTCTGGGAGTTGATGTGCCACTTCCATATATGTGCTCAGATCATTGGGATGCGCGGAGGGGGTGTTAGACCCTAGAGGGGGGGGGGGGTTAGGGGCTTATGCTAATCTAATCCGATTTAATACCAATTAAAATTAATTAACAAGTTATCCTAGCAAGTATGAAATATAACAAGATATGTAAGCTAGGATAAGCAATATGAACAAAGAGATATATCCTAGCAATGAGATATACTATGAGATATATGCAAGGATATACAACTTAACACAAGGGTAAACAAAATGAAACAAGATAGTGGATGATATAAATAATGAGACAATGGCGAAATGAGCAATGAGCACAAATAAGAATAAACGCCAAAGCACGCTCAAACACAATCAAATGATCACGGAGTTCAGACCTTCCGTCCTACGTCTCCGCTCCCCATTCCCGGGGAAAGATCCACTATCATGACCGGGTTTTCTACGCTCACCCGAATAACGTTTACAACCACACTATGTCGGTTTTCAACTCTCACTGATCAACATACACAATCACTCACAATGACGGTTTTCAACGTTCACCGATCAACTTATACACTCACACTCATAATGTCAGTTTTTAATGTTCACCGATCAACGTCCACTCCTCACACTCGGTTTTCTAGCTAGCCGAAAACTTTACAATCTCACAATTGTAACAAATAATAAATTTGTTCTCTACAATAGATGAGAACTCAATATAGCTCACTCTCAATTGTTACAACTCCCCACAACCCAAATTATACTATGAATGTAAATACAATAAGCTCAATGGTTGTGTGTGTTAGCTTTAAAGAATGATAATCAAATAACTAAGCAACATGTAAAGCTAGATAGAGTTTAGAAAACTTCTCCAATAAATGACGAGAGAGAGAGAAGAGAGAGAGATGGATTGAAGCTCAAATATCAATGAATTGATCTCCACTTCCTCTTGTAGAATTCTTCAAAAACCAAACCCTTAAACAAACTTAAAACCAAACTTAAACTCTTTTAAAACTTGTTTTAAAACATTTCAAGGGTTTTTTTTGAGAACTAAGATCAAGGGGGTATTTATAGCCTCCCAAAAACTCAGCCAAGAACCCCAAACAAAAGACCAAAAAACCCCAAACAACGACTGCAGAAAATAGCCGTTGGGAATGACAAGACAGTGCGGCGGTCGACCGTGACGATTGACCGTGAGCAACTAAATAGCAAAGGTAGGGCTCTGGACAACTGACGGTCGACCACGACGGTCGACCGCGAAACTCTCTGGAAGCGTACGGTCGACCGCGAGCCACAAAAGAACATAGAGAGTTTCTGGACTCTCGGCGGGGGGGGGGGGGGGCGGGGGGGGGGGGGGGAGCCACAAAAGAACATAGAGAGTTTCTGGACTCTCGGCGGTCGACCGTGGCGGTCGACCGCAAACTGACACAATGAAAAAATGTTTTTGAGACTTTTATAAATATGTTAAAAATAACAAATGAAGTCCAAAAATAATGAAACTTTGGGAAATGTATATAAACATGTAGATGAACATATTACAAAAAGAATTTTCAAATTGTATTTTCCATTTGTGAAAAATCATTATTTTGTAAAATAGTCCAAAACATGAAAATGTGAACATATGAGTTTTGTCATTTTAGCTTAACCATGGTTTGAAACAATACAAAATGATTTTGTAGACTTAAAGAAAGATATAAACTATTGTTATGAAGTCTATAAACAATGAATACAGTATTTTCACAAATACAATAGAAAATAAAACATATGAGTTATGAAAATATATTTGTTTCATATCTAAGTAGTTAAACCAAATCACAATAATAAATATAAAATACGTAATTTCAAACATGAAAACCAAAACTATGTATGTATATATATAACTATATATATACATAGAGACCAAACATATATGTATATATGAAACTATATATACATGGAAACCAAAATAATGTGTATGTATATATAATTGAGCTTAGAGCGCTTAACACACATAATATAAAACCTAAACTAAATTACCCAAGCTTGATCTTGATCTTCAATTAAGCTTGACTTGGTACACTTGCGGATGAAGCTTGAACTTGGATCTTCAACTTGAATTGTATGGCTTCACTCCACAATCCCGCCAACCTCCATTTGATATGATCGTGAATGCTCGATTCCATCCATCCTCCAACTTGTTGTTTGCCTAGAATAAATACAAAAACACAAACACTAGACAAACAACATTAGAAGTAAATTGTTTGTTAAACATCATCAAAACAAAAAGGCCAACAATCTCCTCCTTTTTAATGATGACAAATAATTTACAAAAATGATATATACATGAAAGGAAATGAATATACAAAGTATAATATATCATGCATATAAACAAAAAAGAATATACTCATAATATTTCTCCCCCTTTGACAATATCAAAAAGGGGACAAAATGATAAAGAGAGTGAAAGCTCCCCCTATCAATAAGCATAGGTGAGTATAACACATAGAAAGATATAGAGATTGCTTCCCCTATCAAAATGCCTCATGAATCTATGAAATGAAGATCATGGCAAACATATGTGAGCAAGCATAGATGGAAAATATGTTAAACACAACTCACTCATGGCAAACATATGTGAGCAAGCATAGATGGAAAATATGTTAAACACAACTCACATACATAAAGACAATGAGAACATATATAAATATATCAAAATATGTTAAACACAACTCACATACATAAAGACAATGAGAACATATATAAATATATCAAAGTGAACATAATGTTTCATTTCTCAAGCATAAAAATCGTAGTGTATAAACATAGATTTATGAAATCAAAAGAAGAGAAATATGAGAAACATGCAAAAAGTTTTCAAATGAAAACAAATTAATTAATGAAATCATAAATCAAGATTTAAGTCCAAAAACAATGTTTGATAAAAAAAAGGAAATTTTCTTTGTATAACTTGATCAAACCACTCATAGAATACATTATAAAACACGAATAGATGATCCATAAGCACAAACACATAAATATCATCATATAAGTGAAATATAATGAATTCAAAGAAACAAATCAAAACAAAGTTTTTGACAAAATGCAAGAGAGGCAACAATACATCAAGTTCTTAAGCTTGTTTCAACCCATATAAGGACTTTTAGTACCCGGTAAATAAGATTTGGGAATAAATACCCAATTAACCCGGAGGGTTATATAAGCATGAACCTCTCATCAAAATCGAGATTAATAATCATGAAAACAAAAGATTTGATCAATTAAAAATTGTTTTCATATTAAAAGTTTAAAGCATAATTTTAAAAACCAAGAAAAAGAAAAATAACAAAAATTAAAATTCTTGGTTTAAAAATTATTTTAGCACTTAAGCATTCTTGGTGTCGGATTGTTTAGGGACATGACCCTATTAATAAAGCTCAAAGCCCTAGGGTTATGAACTCGTTTGGGCACATGTAGTGCACTAACACGGTCAAAGCAATAATCACTCAAATGACCCTTCCGATTGCAATTTGTGTAATGAAAGAGATCCATTTGTTTTTGTGGACCATTAGCTCATGCACGGGAATCATTTGCAAATAAAGATTTTTCTTTTAAATTATATTGCAAATGAGAAACTTATTAAACAAAGGTGGTTTACTTGAGAAATTTGGCAAGTTTGAATATTTTTTCAAATCATAACAAAACTTCGCCAAATGGTCAAATCTATCACAAACATCACATTTAAAAACATGTAATCTACTAGAAATATTTGGCAAATAAAATTTCTTTTACAAATCAAAATAATATTTTTCCAAGTGACCAAAACGACCACAAAGACCACACTTGAACACACTAGCATGCTTATGATGAACTTTGTGAGAATGAGCATGTGAATGTGTAAGTGTACAAGATGAAGAAGCTACATGAGATGCACAAGGAGCATTAGAATTCTTATATTTGTGTGTATCATAGCAAAATTTAGCTAAATGACCTTTTCGGCCGCAAATAGTGCATTTGTAAAATTTGCTATATATGTGTGCATAATGAGTAGATGATGACTTAGACTTGACACACATATCCATAAGCCTCTTAATGAGTAGATGATGACTTAGACTTGACACACATATCCATAAGCCTCTTATGATTATCAATGCATATTTTCAAAGTTGAATCTAAAGATGAAATGCGATTATTCATAAGATTCAAATCTTTATTTTTAGGCACATATGCATTTTTATTAGAAGTAGAACATAAATAGTCATTTATAAAGGAAGCAGTACCATTTTGTATGTTTTCTACTTCTAACATGACATTATTTTTGTCATGAGTCAAGTTAGCAATATCTAATTTTAAATTATTATTTTCCAAATTTAGCATATCATTGTTTTCTTTAAGAGCAACATTTTCTTGAGAAATGATATCAACTTTGGAAGCTAACTTCTCATGATCGGATTTTAAATCTTCATGCTTGCTTTACAATTCAATAAATTTTTTATGCAATTTGTTATAGGCATCCAATAATTTTTCACTAGCACAAGCAAGTTCATCACTAGATAAATCATTAATGGATTTGAACTCGCAAACCTCACTAGGGCTATCGCCTAGTGACAGTGTGCATGATGCTCCATATGAACTTAAAGCCGGATCCGCCAAAGCTTGTTGGATCGTCTCCAAGTCCCTTGATGTGCTTCAATAAATTTCCATAAGGTATAAGCACTATCAAAATGAACAAACTTATTAGCCATAGATGAATTAAAAGCATTTAGCAAATATTCTAACAAAATATTGTTCATTGTAAACATTCGATAATCATTTTTATTCCACTTGGATTTCTTCAAAGTGAGCACAATGTAAGCATCATCTATAATTTCCCATAAATCAAAGTGTTTAGATTGAACAAAAAGCTTAAATCTAACACACCATTAGGCATAGGGAAATTTATCTAATCTAGGAGCAATATTAATGACATAACCTAAACCATGCATATCCATAATGTAAAAAGCAAGCAAGATATAAAAATCAAAAATTGGATTAACACAAAAAGATAACTTGGATCTTTAACTCAAGGCGATTAGACCTTAAATCAAAGAGCAACAAGCTCTGATACCAATTGTTAGACCCTAGAGGAGGTGGGGGTGATTAGGGTCTTATGCTAATCTAATCCGATTTAATGCCAATTAAAATTAATTAACAAGTTATCCTAGCAAGTATGAAATACAACAAGATATGTAAGCTAGGATAAGCAATATGAACAAAGAGATATATCCTAGCAATGAGATATACTATGAGATATATGCAAGGATATACAACTTAACACAAGGGTAAACAAAATGAAACAAGATAGTGGATGATATAAATAATGAGACAATGGCGAAATGAGCAATGAGCACAAATAAGAATAAACGCCACAATCAAATGATCACGGAGTTCGGACCTTTCGTCCTACGTCTCCGCTCCCCACTCCCGGGGAGAAATATACTATCACGATCGGGTTTTCTACGCTCACCCGAATAACGTTTACAACCACACTATGTCGGTTTTCAACGCTCACCGATAAACGTACACAATCACTCACAATGTCGGTTTTCAACGTTCACCGATCAACTTATACACTCACACTCACAATGTCGGTTTTTAATGTTCATCGATCAACGTCTACTCCTCACACTCGATTTTCTAGCTAACCGAAAACTTTACAATCTCACAATTGTAACAAATAATAAATTTGTTCTCTACAATAGATGAGAACTCAATATAGCTCATTCTCAATTGTTACAACTCCCCACAACCCAAATTATACTATGAATGTAAATACAATTTGAGAACTGAGATCAATGGGGTATTTATAGCCTCCCAAAAACTCAGCCAAGAACCCCAAACAAAAGACCAAAAAACCCCAAACAACGACTGCAGAAAATAGCCGTTGGGAATGACAAGACAGTGCGGCGGTCGACCGTGACGATTGACCGTGAGCAACTAAATAGCAAAGGTAGGGCTCTGGACAACTGACGGTCGACCACGGCGGTCGACTGCGAAACTCTCTGGACAGCGTACGGTCGACCGCGGTGGTCGACCGCGAAACTCTCTGGACAGCGTACGGTCAACCGCGAGCCACAAAAGAACATAGAGAGTTTCTGGACTCTCGGTGGTCGACCGTGGTGGTCGACCGCAAACTGACACAATGAAAAAACTGTTTTCGAGACTTTTATAAATATGTTAAAAATAACAAATGAAGTCCAAAAATAATAAAACTTTGGGAAATGTATATAAACATGTAAATGAATATATTACAAAAAGAATTTTCCAAATTGCATTTCCCATTTGTGAAAAATCATCATTTTGTAAAATAGTCCAAAACATAAAAATGTGAACATATGAATTTTGTCATTTTAGCTTAACCATGGTTTGAAACAATACAAAATGATTTTGTAGACTTAAAAAAAGATATAAACTATTGTTATGAAGTCTATAAACAATGAATACAGTATTTTCATAAATACAATAGAAAATGAAATATATGAGTTATGAAAATATATTTGTTTCATATCTAAGTAGTTAAACCAAATCACAATAATAAATATGAAATATGTAATTTCAAACATGAAAACCAAAACTATGTATGTATATATATAACTATATATATACATAGAGACCAAACATATATGTATATATGAAACTATATATACATGGAAACCAAAATAATGTGTGTATATATAATTGAGCTTAGGGTACTTAACACACATAATATAAAATCTAAACTAAATTACCCAAGCTTGATCTTGATCTTCAATTAAGCTCGACTTGGTACACTTGTGGATGAAGCTTGAACTTGGATCTTCAACTTGAATTGTATGGCTTCACTCCACAATTCCGTCAACCTCCATTTGATATGATCGTGAATGCTCGATTCCATCAATCCTCCAACTCGTTATTTGCATAGAATAAATGCGAAAACACAAACACTAGACAAATAACATTAGAAGTAAATTGTTTGTTAAACATCATCAAAACAAGAAGGCCAAAATGGGGTATTATGCATACTGCATATGCGGACTACCTTTTTCAAAACTTAAGTCAGAAAGATGAAGTCGTATCCCGTCTTGCTGCCATTTCTCCTAAAAGCGCTAAGTCTCGAATTAAGGATTCTAATGCTGCTTACGAGACGGATCACATAGAAGATGACTTTGAGGCTGGTGTCATATTTGAAAGTTTTCACTACCAGGCCCCAACTCCTATTTCTAACATGGCTCTCCTCGCTGGCTTCTTCATGATCTGGTTGAAGTGGTGTGTAGTACCATCGAAGCCGGTCGAGGCGATATTAGCTGAGGTTGTATACCCAGCTATCTTATTAGCTCATGGGAGGCTAGTGAGACTCCTCACTGCTATGGTAGGCTGTGTACAGAGTGGCTTAAGGATGTTGACCTCTGAGCTTTTCAACGCCCAAGGAATTAAGGCTACTGGGAGGAAAGCTGGGAAAACTCCCCAACCACGAGTACCAGTACCATATATGTACTTGGTGGCCTGGTTTGTGCTGCACTACCCTTCATTGATGACGGGGGCATCTGAAAGTGATGACGTTTACATTCCCTTTGTACAGAGATTGGAGTCGGCCACATGGACTAATACCTACATAGTCAGGGCCCGACTGATTTTGTCTCAAGAAGACACTTATAGAATTTTCTGCTGTACTCCTGACTTTGATGGAGCTGATGAAGAGAATGTCAGCTTTACAGACGTGCTTTTTGAGGGCTCGTCCTCTTTGGAAGAAGGCACCTTCAGATGGCTTCTTATGATCAGATTAGGCTATCTGGTCTATCGCTTGAGAGAGAAGTGCATCATTGAACCTTGTTGAATATCATATCTTTATGATAGTATTTTGATGATAACAATTTATACAATGTGTGTTATACAAATGCACTAACTTTTATATGCAGATTTTAATATCAAAATATGACCAAGTGCAAGTTGATTTCAAGGCATTATGAAGTGAAGAAGATGAAGAACATACGAGATAATGTATTTTATATTTTCTTTACTTAGAATTATTGTACAAGCCTTGATCACACACACACACACAATATTAGAACACACTAACACATGCTTAGTGTGTTGGTTAACTATAGAAATCCCCTATGTTAACCATTAGAATTTTAATTAAAACTTGAGTATAAAAACTTTTTAGTTCATATTTTTTACTCTTAGTAGTCGACTAATTAGAATAGTAGTCGACTACTCGTGTATAAGATTTAAATATATGTTTCTGTAAATTTACAGTATAGTCGACTAATATGGATTATAGTCGACTACTTAAGTGTTTGACAGAAACATAAGTTTCTGTTAATTTACAGTATAGTCGACTAATCAATATTATAGTCGACTACTGAAGGCAAAATTCATTTTATAAGTTTCTGTCAAAATACAGTGTAGTCGACTAATGAGCATTGTAGTCGACTACTGAGAAATTTTCTGAATAAATAGAGTCTGTTTGAACTCAGTGTAGTCGACTAATCTGTATTGTAGTCAGTTACAAATACAGTTTTTCCAAAATTCAAAGTTTGAATTTATGATAGTTTGTAGCCGTTTTTAAACGTTTTTAAAGTTCAAAAATTGTCTTTTCCAGGGCTATAAATAGGTTATTTGTTCAAAAAAAAAGAAACTTACATGCCCATAAGCTTTGATATTTGTGCATTTTTTTAAGTGAAAAATATTCAGATTTGAGAAAAAGAAAAGTTTCTAAAATTGCCTTTGAACATCATTCAAATACTTATTGTTTAGGCAATTTACAGAAGTTAAAATCATTCCTAAGTCACTACTACACTATACTACAAATCAAGGCTTATAGGAATTGAAATTGTTGCTTCAAAAGTTCTCTCAAGTTGTGAGAGGTGTTAATCTCTTGGTTTAGAGATTGGTGTGCAAATTGGCAAGGTGTTTGTCAATTGGTGTTGCAATTTGCAGGGACTTGTAAATTGGCCAGGTTTGCTTTTTATTTTGTAAGTTTATTCAAAATCATAGTGGAAACTCTCAAGCGGGATTTGCTTGGGGACTGGATGTACACCGGATTAGTGGAACCAGTATAAAACCTTGTGTTTGTGATTGTGAATTTCTGAGATTGCCATTTTTCTTTATAATTTATAATCTACTTTGCATAATTTTTTTAAAGAATACTATTCACCTCCCCTCTAGTGTTCTAGTGTATCTATTTCAGATCCTATATTTGGTATCAGAGCGATGTGAAAGATGGCATCAACAAATCACAATTCAAAGAAGGTCACTCTACAAATCGTCCACCAATGTTCGATGGATTAAACTACAACTATTGGAAGTGCCGAATGAAGATTTACCTTCAATCAATTGGCTACAAACTTTGGAACGTTGTGGAAACGAAATATGAGAAGCCAACAACTCCATTTACAGAATGGACTACTTCCCAGAAGCCAACAACTCCATTTACAGAATGGACTACTTCCCAAAGAAATAATGCAAATTTGGATTCAAAAGAAATGAATGCATTATTTTGTGTACTTGACAAGAATGAGTTCAATAGGGTGTCAACGGCCACATCTGCATACGATATTTGGCATACACTTGAGACAACTCAAGAAGGTACAAATAAAGTTAAACAATCTAAAATTTCTGTTCTTGTGCATAGATTTGAATTGTTCAAGATGAAGGAAAATGAGACTATTGGAGAAATATTCACAAGATTCACCGATATCACAAATTCTCTCATTGGTCTTGGAAAAACATATACACAAGTGGAGATGATAAGAAAAATACTTTGATCACTTATTCCACAATGGGAAAAGAAAGTTACCGCTATTGAAGAAGCCAATGATTTGTCAACTCTTACGGTTGAAAATCTTATTGGTAATCTTATGGCATATGAAGTTCAAATTGAAGATAGAAAGAATGATGAAGAAATAAAGAACAAGAAAGTTCTTACATTCAATACTATTTCCGATGAAGAAGATTCAGATGATGATGATGAAGAAATGGGCATGTTTGCATGAAAATTTTGGAAATTTATAAAACGAGGTAATTTTAAATCTAAGAATTATTTTTCAAATAACCCTCTTTGTTTTAAGTATAATAAACCAGGTCATATGAAGAAAGATTGTCCAATGTTATAGAATAAGTAAAAATCAAGTTATTTTAACAACTTTAACAACATTCAAAATAACAAGAAAAGGAAAGCAATGGCAGTCACTTGGGATGATAGTGATGAGTCATCTTCAGATGAAGAAATTAAAGAAAAGAAAAGTGCTCACATGTGTTTTATGGCACAAGATGAAGTAAGTGACAATGAAGAGCTTTTAGATGCTTTTAATGAATTATATGAAACTTTTGTGAGATTAAAGACATCACATAATTTTCTTAAATGTGAAAATAAAAGATTACTTGAAGAAATTTCTGATTTAAATTCCTCTACTTTTTCTAATTCTCAAGTAATTGAATTGAAAGAAGAAAATTATTCTTTGCTTAAAGAAAATGAATGTTTATCTAATGAGAATATTTATTTAAAATCAAATTGTTATGATTTAAAAATTCGCATTAATAGTTTAGATTAAGATATTTCTTCTTTTAAATCAAAATATGAGGATATATGTTTGAATGTAAGCAAATTTAATAAAGGTAAAGAAAATCTTAATAACATTCTTTCTTTTCAAAGAGAATCACAAAAGACAAAAGGATTAGGTTTTCAATTTAATAAAAATAAATCAAAGAAAACAATTTTTGTAAAACCTTCATGTGATTTGTATGAATATAAAACTGAAAATTTGTGTAAAAAGAAATCAAAATTCTTTTCTATTTGGGTTCCAAAAGAATTATCTTCTTTACATAAGAATTTTTATATTTCTGATTTTATTAAAAATATTTGTTTATCACCTAACTATTTAGGCAAATCAAACTCTTCATGGGTTTGGTTTCCTAAAGACTAATTTAAAGGACCTAACATAGTATGGGTACCAAAATGTAAATGTTTATTATTTCAGGTACCCAAGAAAGATAGGTGGATTTTGGATAGTGGTTGCTCTAAACATATGACTAAAAGCATACAATTGTTGTCATCTTTTCAAAACAAGGATGGTGGTACCGTTACTTTTGGAGATAACAACAAAGGAAAAGTCATCGGTATTGGTTCCGTAGGTAATCCAAACAAACCTATCATTGATAATGTTTTATTAGTTAATGGTCTTAAACATAATTTACTAAGTATTAGTCAACTTTGTGATAAAGGTTATAAAATTGTTTTTGAAAAAGAATCATGCTTAATTTATGATATTGATTTAATAACTATTATTTTTAAAGGCCATAGAAAGAATAACATATATGTTTTATCTATGAAAAATATTTCAAATGAACATTGTCTTATTGCATCATCTAATGATTCTATTTTATGGCATAAACGTTTTGGACATGTTAACTTTAAACATATGTCTAAGATTTCTAAAAATGATTCAGTAAATGGTTTACCTAAGATGTCTTTTAAAAATAATTTTTGTGATGCATGTCAACAAGGAAAAATGCACAAATCTTCTTTCAAATCTAAAAATGTAATATCTACAAATAGACCATTAGAATTAATTCATATAGATCTTTTTGGTCCATCTAGAGTAGCATCTTTAAATGGAAGTAGATATGCATTTGTTCTTGTTGATGATTATTCTAGATTCACATGGGTAATTTTTCTTAAACATAAAAATAATGCTTTTAATGAGTTTTCTATATTTTGCAAGAAAATTCAAAATCAAAAATCTACTTCTATTATCTCTATACGTAGTGATCATGGAGGTGAATTTGAAAATAAATTATTTGCAAATTTTTATGATAAACATGGTATATCACATACTTTTTCTTTTCCTCGTGCTGCTCCACAAAATGAAGTTATAGAAAGGAAAAATAAAACTTTACAAGAATGTGCTGAAACCATATTGTGTGATAGTAATTTACCAAAATATTTTTGGGCAGAAGCTGCATCAACAGCTTGTTATGTATTAAATAGAGTTTTATTAAGACCTATTTTAAAGAAAACCTCTTATGAATTGTTTTATAACAAAATTCCTAAAGTATCTTACTTTAAAGTTTTTGGTTGTAAATGTTTTATTTTAAACACAAAGGATAACTTAGATAAATTTGATTCTAAATCTGATGAAGGAATTTTTGTTGGATATTCTAATCACAGTAAAGCATATAGAATATATAACAAAAGAACACTAGTTATTAAAGAATCTTTACATGTTTCTTTTGATGAAATTTTTTCAAAATCACCTATTATATTAAATAATGATGATGATATAATTGATACTATTCATGATACTCCAATGATAGATATTACAAAAAAGATGATAATTTACAAAATAATTTACCTAAAGATTTTATAGAAGTTAAAAATCATCCACATGATTTAGTCATTGGAAATATTTCTGATAAAGTAACTACTAGATCTTATTTTAATTTAATTGCTCATACTGCTTTTATTTCAACTATTGAACCTAAAAATATAAAAGAATCACTTCTTGATGATTCATGGATAATTACTATGCAAGATGAACTTAATCAATTTACTAGAAATAATGTTTGGGATCTTATACCTAGACCTCAAAATAAATCCATTATTGGAACAAAATGGATTTATTTGGTCAAGTTGTTAGAAATAAAGCTAGATTAGTTGCTCAAGGTTATAATCAAGAAGAAGGAATTGATTATGATGAAACTTATGCACCTGTTGCTCGATTAGAATCAATTAGAATTTTACTTACATTTGCATGTTTTATGAATTTTAAATTATTTCAAATGGATGTTAAAAGTTTTTTTTTAAATGGTTTTATAAAAGAAGAAGTTTTTGTATAACAACCTCCAGGTTTTGAACATGAAAGTTTTCCAAATCATGTTTTTAAACTTAAGAAAGCTTTATATGGTCTTAAACAAGCACCTCGTGCTTGGTATGATAGATTAAAGAAGTTTCTTTTAACTTCAGGTTTTGAAATTGAAAAAGTTGATTCAACATTATTTATTAAGAAAATAAATAAAGATATTTTACTAATTCAAATATTTGTAGATGATATTATTTTTGGTTCTACTAACAATAATCTTTGTCAAGAATTTGCTAAGACTATGCAGGATGAATTTGAAATGAGTCACATGGGTGAACTAAATTTTTTCCTTGGACTACAAATTAAACAATTGAAAGAAAGAATATTCATCAATCAAAGCAAGTATGCAAAAGATTTACTCAAACGTTTCGGAATGGAAAATACAAGCAAACCAACACCAATGAGTACCACAATATCACTTGACAAAGATGAAAATGGTAAGAATGTTGATCAAAAGCTCTATTGAGGTATGATTGGATCACTTCTTTACATTACTGCAAGTAGACCTGATATTATGTTTAGTGTATGTTTATGTGCTAGATTTTAATCTAATCTTAAAGAATCACATCTTAAAGCAGCGAAAAGAATTTTTAGATATATTAAAGATACTACAAATTATGGTTTGTTTTATCCAAAACATAGTTCATTTGATTTAATTTTATATAGTGATGCTGATTTTGCCGGATGTAAATCCGATAGAAAAGTACAAGTGGAACATGTCATTTCTTAGGACATTCACTTGTAT
Organism: Asparagus officinalis; assembly: GCF_001876935.1. NCBI lineage: Eukaryota > Viridiplantae > Streptophyta > Magnoliopsida > Asparagales > Asparagaceae > Asparagus > Asparagus officinalis. The sequence continues at coordinate 66,698,464 of NC_033800.1, read as the reverse complement.
CTTGGTTTAGTAAAAAATAAAGTTCAGTATCATTATCAACAACTGAAGCTGAATATATTACTGCAAGTCTTGCATGTGCTCAAATTTTATGGATGAAACAAACATTATCTGATTATGACATAAATTGTCCCATATCATCCATTATGTGTGACAATTCTAGTGCAATTAATTTATCTAAAAATCCTATTCAACATTCACGTACAAAACACATTAATATTAGACATCATTTATTACGTGATCATGTGCTTAAAGGTGACATTTCATTAGAATTTATACCTACTGATAAACAAATAGCAGATATATTAACAAAACCCTTAAAAGAAGAAATTTATGTTAAATTAAGAAGGGAATTAGATATATGTTCAATTGAAGATTTAAATTAAATTTTTAAAACAAACACATATGCATTCATACCCTTAATAGTCGACTAATTTGACTTATAGTCGACTACATGCACAATTTTTGCATATAAGTTTTTTTTTGTGAATTACAGTGTAGTCGACTAATTTCATCTATAGTCGACTACTCTAAGTTAAAATCTTAAAATCAACTTTCTGTTGTTTATAGTGTAGTCGACCATTTTCATTTATAGTCGACTACTCTGAGTCATAAACTAAAAATTAACTTTCTGTCGATTACAGTGTAGTCGACTACTTTTCTCATTAGTCGACTACTAATTCTGAACTCACAGTTTTACAGTTTTAAAGCTTATTGGATTTTTTTAAATCAAACCCAAAACCCAAAACCCAAAACCCAAAACCCAAAACCCAAAACCTGTTTCATTTAAGTAAAACTCATCTCAACCATAGATTTTTAACTCTATAAATTCTAGCCATAAATCTAAGATCAAATCTTAACCTTACATTTATTTTACTATCAAATCTGAACCATACAATCTAATTTCTTTTAAAAGATAAAGTAAAAACCTAAAAACTACCCTCTAACCCATCTAAAAACCGAACCCTCTTCTTCCTCTCTTCAGAACCCACGATTCCAGCTTAGGGCATCTTCATTGTTATCAAATTTTTATCAAATTCTTCATTATTCTCTGAAATCTGTCAAGCTGTCAAGTTGAGTAGTCGTCTACTCCAAGTTCTAGTCGACAAATCTAGGGTTTCAACAGTTTGGGGTATATTTCTCAACTTAATCTTTGAATCTTTTGTTTTTTATCTGTTTCATCTTGTCTAGATCTAAGAAAGCTAAGCAAACCCATACTTCTGTTAACGATGAAATCATCATTTATTTAAAAAGTCCTGATTTATTAGAAGAATTCAACAAAATATCAACTTTTGAAGTTCTTCCAGGACGATTTGTGAAATTTGATGATTTTATTCCCTGGAACTTTGGATCATATTTTGATAATGTGGGATTGCTTGAATTATTCTCTGCTGAAAATAGAAAACCCACATATCCTTTTCTTGTGCAATTGTTCTATACTAATATAGAACGTGTGGGAACTATTGGTGGTTCTGAAAAACTTAAGACTCTTGTTAAAGGAATAGAGATTGACTTGACTACAAAGTCAATTGGAAAATTTTTCAATATTCCTTATCAAGGAGTTTCTCTTAGGTCAGTTAGGATGAATGATTCAGATCTTTTATCTAATCATATATTTCTTCCTGGATATGGCAAACCTTTAAATAACTCAAACAAACTTCGTCCAATTCCTAGGTTCATTGCACGAATATTAGCGTATAACTTATTTCGAAAAACTGGGAGTTTTTATTTCATTTCTCTAGATTTAACAAAAGCTCTATATGCTATAATAGAAAATATCCAAGTTAATTGGGCTGAAGTTTACTTTGATAATCTTCTGACAATACCAAGAGGATTTTTTCCTTATGGTGCCTTTTTAACAAAAATCTTTGACAAATTTTATGTGGATCTCCAATCTGAAAATTCTGTTGTCCGATCCATTGAATTCTTTGATTCTATTTCTGTTAATTTATAGTATAGTTGACTAATCAACATTATAGTCGACTACTGAAGGCAAAATTCATTTTATAAGTTTTTTGTCAAAATACAGTGTAGTCGACTAATGAGCATTGTAGTCGACTATTGAGAAATTTTTTGAATACACAGAGTCTGTTTGAACTCAGTGTAGTCGACTAATCTGTATTGTAGTCGACTACAGATACAGTTTTTCCAAAATTCAAAGTTTGAATTTATGACAGTTTATAGCCGTTTTTAAACATTTTTAAAGTTCAAAAATTGTCTTTTCCAGGGCTATAAATAGGTTATTTGTTAAAAAAAAAGAGACTCACATGCCCATAAGCTTTGATATTTGTGCATTTTTTCAAGTGAAATATATTCAGATTTTGAGAAAAAGAAAAGTTTCTGAAATTGCCTTTGAACATCATTCAAATACTTATTGTTTAGGTAATTTACAGAAGTTAGAATCATTCCTAAGCCACTACTACACTACACTACACTACAAATCAAGGCTTATAGGAATTTAAATTTTTTCTTCAAAAGTTCTCTCAAGTTGTAAGAGGTGTTAATATCTTGGTTTAGAGATTGGTGTGTAAATTGGCAAGGTGTTTGTCAATTGGTGTTGCAATTTGCAGGGACTTGCAAATTGGTCAGGTTTACTTTTGATTTTGTAAGTTTATTCAAAATCATAGTGGAAACTCTCAAGCGGGATTTGCTTGGGGGCTGGATGTACACCGGATTGGTGGAACCAGTATAAAACCTTGTGTTTGTGATTGTGAATTTATGAGATTGCCATTTTTCTTTGCAATTTATAATCTACTTTGCATAAATTTTTAAAGAATACTATTCACGCCCCCTCTAGTATTCTAGTGTATCTATTTCAGATCTTACAAACCTTACATATCTTCTCGATTCGCTAGACAGTTTGGATATGATTAGCTTTATGTTGGCAATCCTAACCCGGCATTGGCTCAAGTTGGGAACTTGTACGAAGGGGCTCGCTCGTGGTATTTCTTCTCTACCGAAGGGACTCACGTGCACTTCACCTTACCCAACTCACTGCCTAGCTATTCCACCGTTGCAGATTTCCGTAATTAGTTTAATGAGCCTTCTCGAATCCCGGAATACGATATCCACACTTCATGCATAAATGAGCTTTGGGAATTGTATTGATTGAGAAGTGGTTCCACCAAGACTCGTTTACTGGGGATGCAGGAGTATCTATCCTGTGAACGAGAAGCGGTCGGAGCTGTCGAAGCCCCAAGGGAGTTGCCCACCATTGAACCTTCTAAAGAAGATGTTCCTATGGGGACTGAAGAGGGATCATTAATTACTGATCCTCCTGAAGAAAAGGCAACCGAGGAAGTTTCTGAGGAAGCGCCGACCCTTGAACATCGTTCTTTGAGATAAGGTAAAAAGGCCCTTACTACAGCAGAGGAAGGCGAATATGATGGGAGAATTCACAAGAGAAAGCCTGTCGCTGTCAAAAACTCTAAGAGGGCTAAATTGATGAGGGACCCGATGAAATCTGCACCTGTTGCGCGCTTGGCTGATAGGGAGGATGAAATGCTTCAATCGATCCCTTCTCTTCCTGAGGAGGCGGGAGCCGAAGATATGTTGCCCATTGAGGGTTTAGAACCCGCTTCTCCTCCTCTCATCCGAGACCAGAGTATACATGAAGGCCATCCTTCCGAGGTTGTTCCTCCACCTACTCGGGATGAGTATACGGGTCCGATCTATCCAACTGCTCCTCCTCCACGTTCGAGAGCTCTGAAGAAATTGATGGAGGAATTAGAGTACTGGATACAGATGACTATTGATGTCGTCAGTCTTGGCGGTGCTTCCTTTGAGGATTTTGAACCTATCCTGACTAAGTGTTTAGATAAAATCAGGGATAAGAGTGATGTGTCATGGGCTAAACATTGTAAGGGGAGTGTCATCCTCTTGGAGGCAGAGTTGGCAGGTTTCAAGGAGCTACAATGCACCAATCTGGAATCTGAAGTGGAGCCGACTCTCTCCTTGGCTACAATCTCGAAGATGCATTATCAAGAGATCCTTCGCAAGGACTTGTCTGATAAAAGGCCCGCATAACAATCTTAAGGAAGCAGCATACTCAAGTATATACTGATATCAATCGTGTTGTTTCTGATATTCGTGCCACTGAAGAAGCCATTGCTCGATTAGAAGCTGAGTTGGACCAGAAGAAAACCCAGTTGGCTCAATATGAGGATGTTAGAAAAGGATTTCAGTTTCAAAGTAACAACATTTTTAAGGATTTTCGCAACACACTCCAAGCATCCGAGAGAATTCGAAGAGACATTGTTGCTGCTGCTCCTGTTGAAGCAAAACTTAGAAGGGAGATTGAAGAACAAGCCCGAGCAGCTCACGAGAAGAAACTTTCTGCCTTCAAGTCCAAGCTAAAGTCCCTTAAGTTGATGAATCCTGATGCTTAGATTTTGTACTATTTTTGGCTGCGGAATAATTTTGTATCATTTTCATTTCGATTATCTTCACTTTGTATTCAAATTAACAATATTGAATAAAAATAATATCATTTTTCCTTCCATCATCTCTTTTGTTGAATTCTAATTTAGGACACTGAAAAATATTACAAATGCTGTAAGTGTAGTGTTAACTTAGCATAAAATCAAAATTCTCTTTATTACCACTTAGAATAATTCCAGAAAATTTTACAATTCCAGAAAATTTTAATCGTCAGAGGTGTAGTGTTAACATGATGACACACAAGACAGAAAGATTAAACATTTATTCCTAAAATACACTCTAAATCGACAACCCACAGTCTAACATGACTGGCATTTGAGAGAGAAAGAAGGGGGCTACATGATTTATGGGAAGTATCTCTTAAGGAACTTCCCGTTAATTGGCGTCATGAGCCTATCTCCTTTTTGATTAATGAGGCGATAAGCTCCATTCGAATAGATCGATTCTATTATAAGGGGTCCCTCCCATTTGGGATTGAACTTCCCTTTGGTTTTGTGGATCATTACCATGGGTCGTCTGTTGGCCAAAACTAAATCATCTTTCTTAAAAATCTGTTCTTTAACCTTTTAGTTGTAAGCTTTAGAAATTCGGGCTTGATACAACCCGATATGTTGCTGAGCTTGAAGTCGCTTGTCATCTAAGGCTTCAAGTTCCTGAAGGCACAGTTGATGTTTCTCTTCCTCTATCATTCCGGTTGCGATAGCGACTCTCAGGGAAGGGATCTAAATTTCTAAAGGTAACACAACTTCGTAACAATATACTAAAGAGAATGGCGTAGCTTTCGTAGGGTCCTCACCGTTGTGCGGTAGGCTCACAGACATTCGCCAAGTCTTTCATCCCAATCGCATCGGCTCTTAGAAACAAACTTTTTGAGAAGCTTCACAATGGTCTTGTTAAAAGCTTCTGTAAGGCCATTTGCTGGCGGATAATATGCTGTAGAGGCAACGCTTTGGATTCTAAACTTATCACAAAATCTCTAAAATCCCAGGCTGACAAATTGTGTCCCGTTGTCGTGAACTATTCGTCTCAGGACTCCAAAACGGTAGATGACGTGATGTTTGATGAATTTAATCACGTTCGAAGTCTTGACGTCTTTCAACAGGATTGCCTCTGCCCATTTGGAAAAGTAATCGGTTACAGCCAAAATGAACCATTTTCCTTTGGAAGTCGGAGGCGAGATTGGTCCCACGACATCCATACCCCACATTTCAAATGGCCAAAATGCAGATGTGGGATGTAAGTTCCCTAACGCTTGATGGATAAAGTCACCATGAATTTGACATGCATGACAACGTTTAGCATGGTCGACTACGTCTGAGAACATCTTTGGCCAATAATAGCCAATTCGTCGGAGGCGATCTCCCAACTTAGCTCCGGGTTAATGAGCTCTGCACATTCCGTCGTGAGCCTCCTTGAGAGCCTCCTTTGCTTCTTTTCGAGAAATACATCGAAGCAAAACTCCATCATGTGATTTACGATACAATATTTAGGAAATCGTGTCGTAATAGAATCGGAGGGCCTTTCGTTTGATAGCAGCTGCTTCCTTAGGATTATCGGGCAAAATTCCGTACAAGACATAGTGGATGTACAGGAATTACCAATCCCTAGATTCAAGCTCCATGGAGGTTGTGGAGACTTCTCCTACTGTTGTTTTGTCTTAACTTTCCTCTATAGGAAGCTTAGAACAGTATAGCTCGCGTCCTGTGACAGGAATCATTGTTTCAGCCCCAGGTGGCAATGCTAATGAAGTTTCCAACGAGGCTAAAGCATCTGCATAAGTATTCTGAGCATGTGGAATATATCCAATGAAGAATCCTTCGAACTTCTTAGCTTGCTTTAGCACTGCGAAATAGTATGAGATCAGATCTTCATGACGTACTTCGTATTCCCCTCGGACTTGATTTACGATGAGCTGAGAGTCACCGTAAGCCTCGAGATGCCGAATATTAAGCTCTTCAGCAAATTGCATCCCTAATATCAGAGCATTATACTCGACTACATTGTTGGTGCAGGGCTCGATCAGGGAAAACCCCCTTGGGATCACTTGACCGTTTGGAGAGATGAATACTACTCCTACTCCCGCGGTAATTGCTCTATGAGGATTTGCTCTGGATGCACCGTCAAAGAATAATCTCCACATTTGCATAGCTTCTTGAGTGACGCAAGCTTCAGCGACTTCGTCGGGCAATTCTTCATACAACTTAGATGTTCTTGACACCGGGTGATCATCTAAGAATTCTACCAACGCTTGACCCTTGACCGCTTTTTGGGGTATAAATTGCATGTCATATTATGACAAGAGGATGGCCCACTTTGCGAGCCGATAATTTAGAGATGATGGTTTCGTTATCAGAACTCTCAAAGGATTTACCTTAGATATGACGTGAATTGTTTGTCCTACCAGATAATATCGCATCTTTTGGACTACGAATACTAAAGCGAGATATTCTTTTTTGACTAGATTATACCGATGTTCGGCTCCCATCATGATCCTGCTTAAGTAGTAGATGACTTGCTCTTTCTCTTGATCGTTGTTCTGAGCTAATAAGGCTCCAAGAGAATGGTCCATGGTGCTTACGTATAACAGGAATAGTTTTTCCGATATTAGGGCCACAAGAACCGGCGGTTAGGTGAGATATCTCTTAATCTCCTCGAATGCTCTTTAGCAGTCTCCATCCCAAACAAAGGACACTCCTTTCTTCATAAGCTTAGAGAAAGGTTGCTAGCGTCCTGAGAGATTAGATATGAATCTCCGGATGTAGGCTAATCTTCCTTACAAACCCCTAAGTTCTTTGAGATTCTTCGGAGGTGGCATGTCTTGGATAGCAAGAATTTTCTCTGGATCAAGAGAAATTCCCTTGGATGTGACAATAAATCCCAGGAATTTTCCACTTAATACCCTAAGGAATGATTTTGTCGGGTTCATCTTCAGCTGATGTGCATGCATGATATCAAACATTATCTTCAGGTCTGTAAGATGATCACCTTTGTGTTAACTTTTCACTGCTATATCATCGACATAGCATTCAATCTTCTTACGCATATGTTCGTGAAAGATGGTGTTTATTGCACGTTGATAAGTTGCACCTATATTTTTTAAGCCGAAGGGCATCATGTTAGACCCTAGAGGGGGGTGATTAGGGTCTTATGCTAATCTAATCCGATTAAATGCCAATTAAAACTAATTAATAAATATATTCTTGCAAGATAGATATACAAAGAGTTATGTGCAAGAATATGCAATATAAACAATGAGATATATCCTATATGATGAAATATATATACTTCTCTCGGTGTACAAGTGTATTACAAGTGAATCCTCACAATTAGGCTCAATACAAAGTGTTTGTTCTCTACAATGAATGAGAACGAATTATAAGCTCACTCTCTAAGTTACACAATCCCACAACCCAATTATACTATGAATGTAAATACAATAAGCTCAAATGGTTGTGTGTATAAACATAGAGAAAATAAAATCAACTAAACTCAATATGAATACTAGCTTAATAAAATGATAATCAAACAATATGAAATATAAAGCTAGATTGAGTTTAGAAAACTTCTCAATAGATGACAAGAGATGGAGGGAGAATAGTTGATTGCTCAAACTCTAATAGATGATCTCCTCAAGCTCTTGTGGAATTGAATTCTCAAACTCAAACACCCAATTGCTTAAAAGCTTCTAAACAAACTTAAACCCTTGTTTAAAACTCTTTAAACTTGTTTAAAATATTTCTTGAGTTTTCTTAGAAGTATGAGGGCATGGGGTATATATAGGCTCATGAAACAAGTCCAAAAACCAAGAAAAACACCTCCAAAACATTAAAATAAACAAAAAACAGAACTAGCCGTTACTGTAGCAACGGTCGGATGCTACAGTACTTCGGTCGACCGGTACGGTCGACCGAGAGGCATATGCAAAGCTGAGAAACGTCCAGAGACATTTTCGGTCGACCGGTCCGGTCGATCGGAGTTACTGTAGCAGTGCGCAGCTATTTTGTAAAATCAATTTAAAATAGTAAATGAACTCTAAAAATTATAAAATTTTGTGGGAATGTTCTAGACATATATAATAACATGTTAGAGAAAGAATATCTGAAAAATATTTTCCCAGTGGAGAGAAATAAATATTTGAACACAAATTTATAGTTTCTGAAAAACTGTTAACATATACGATTTTGTAAAATCAATTGGCATAGTAAATCAACTCCAAAAATAGTAAAAACTGGAGGAAAGTTTCTAAACATGTAGATAAACATGTCAGAGAAAGAATTTTTCAAATATCACTTCCTATTTGTGAAAACTCATCAGTTTTGTAAAACATGCACGAACATGTGCACGAACGAAAACGTGAATTTGTAAATTCCATTAAACATAACAAATCAATTCCAAACTTGATGAAACTTTGAGAAATATTTGCAAATGATATTTTGAACATGTTACAAAAAGAATTTTCCAATTTGCATTTCCCAATTGTGAAATCTCATTATTTTGCAAAAGTATTCAAAACATGAAAAACCCAAAACCATGCATGTATATATATAACTATATATATACATAGAAACCAAATACGTGTGTGTATATGATATTGAGCTTACACACATAATATAACACCTAAACTAAAGTTCCAAGCAATGATCTTGATCTTCATTGTGGCTCAACTTGGTACACGTTGCGGATGAAGCTTGAACTTGATCTTTAACTTGAATTGTATATTGCTTCACCGACATTCCGCCAACCTCCTTTGGATATGATCGTTGAAGCTCTATTCCATCCATCCTCCAACAACGTTATTTGTCTTCAATACATAAGAATGTACAAACACTAGACAAACAAAATTAGTAGTAAATTGTTTGTTAAACATCATCAAAACAAAGAGGCCAACAATCTCCCCCTTTTTGATGACAAATAATTTACAAAAGAGATATATATGCATGAAAGCAATAAGTATATAAATTAGAATTATCATGCATATAAACAAGAAAGAATATACTCACAATATTTCTCCCCCTTTGACAACATCAAAAAGGGGACAAATGTATGAAGAGAGCGAAAGCTCCCCCTATCAATAAGCATAGGTGAGTATAAAACAAATATAGGGAATAGCTTCCCCTATCAAAAAGCCATATGAAATATAAACAATAAAAGATCATGGCAAACATGTGAGCAAGTATAAATAATATGCCAAAAATCACTCACATTCAAGAGATAATGAGAACATATATTAATATATCATTGAAAAAATGTGTCTCAAAACATAAACATAAAGATCATGTATAGATTATGAAATCAAAAGTAGGGAAACATGAAAATCATGCAAAAAGTTTTCAAATGAAAACGAATCAACCAAATGAAATCATAAATCAAAATTTAAATCATAAAATCAAACCATCATTGATTTTCAAAAATCAAGAGAGGCAATCATATCTAGCTCTTGAGCTAGTAACAACCCATATAAATGTTTTTAGCATCCGGTAAACAATGTTTGGGAATAAACACCCAATAAGAATTATGAAAACAAAAGAATTTGACCAATAAAAGGAATTGTTTTCATGAAAGTTTAAAATACATTTTTCAAAACCAAGAAAGTGGAAGAATAAGAATACTACAATTCTTGGTTTAAAATTTAAATTTGTTTTGGTACCCAAGAACTCTTGGTACCAAAAGATTTAGGGACATGACCCCTATCATTAAAGCTCAAAGCCTTAGGGTTATGAACCCTCTTAGGCACATATGGTGCACTAACATGGTCAAAACAATATTCATTCAAATGACCCTTCCGATTGCAATTTGTGCAATGAAAGAGATCCATTTGTTTTTGTGGACCATTAGCTCGTGCACGGGAATCATTTGCAAATAAAGATTTTCTTTTAAATTTATTTTGCAAATGAGAAACATTCTTAAACAATGGTCTATTTGGAACATATTGCAATTTAGAAGCTTTTTGTTTATCAAAACAAAATTTAGCAAGATGTCCAAACCTACCACAAACATCACATTTAAAAACATGTGGTCTACTAGATACATTTGGAAAACGTGATTTTCTTTTCAAATCAAAACAATATTCGGCCAAATGACCAAAACGACTACAATGATCACACTTGAACACACTAGCATGCTTATGATGAACTTTGTGAGAATGAGCATGTGAATTTGTAAGTGTACAAGATGATGAAGCTATATGAGATGCACAAGGAGCATTAGAATTCTTATGTTTGTGTGCATCATAGCAAAACTTAGCTAAATGACCTTGACGGCCGCATATAGAACACTTATAAGTTTTGCTATACATGTGTGCATAATGAGTGGATGATCTTGATTTAGCACACATATCCATAAGCTTCTTATGATTATTAATGCATGTTTTCAAAGTTGAATCTAAAGATGAAATACTTTTGTTCATAAGATTCAAGTCTTCATTCTTAGGCACATATGCATTTTTAGAAGTAGAACATAAATAGTTATTTATAAAGGAAGCAACATTATTTTGTATGTTCTCTACTTCTAAATTGGCATTATCTTTTTCATGAGTTAACTTGGCAAAGTTTGAAAGCAAAGAATCATGATCCAATTTTAATTTTTTATTATTTTCTTTAAGGATCATATTTTCATTAGAAATAGTTTCAAACTTAGAAGTTAAGGACTCATGACCGGATTTCAAAATTTCATGCTTACTTTGTAAATTAATAAAATCATTTTGCAATTTGTTAAAGGCATGCAATAATTTTTCACTAGCACAAGCAAGTTCATCATTAGGTAAATCATTAGTAGATTTGAACTCGCAAACCTTACTAGGGATATCGCCTAGTGGCCGTGTGCATGATGCTCCACATGAACTTGAAGCGAGATCCTCCAAAGCTTGTCGGATCGCCTCCAAGTCTCCTTGATGTGCTTCAATAAATTTCCATAAGGTGTAAGCACTATCAAAAGAATCAAACTTATTAGACATAAATGAATCAAATGCATTTAATAAAAATTCTAACATAAGCTTGTTCATAATAAACATCTTTTTATCATGTTTGCTCCACTTGGATTTCTCCAACGTGGGCACAATATAAGCACAATCAATGATTTCCCATAAATCGATATTTTTAGATTGAACAAATATTTTGAATCTAAAACACCATTGAGCATAAGGAGAAACATTGAATTTAGGAGCAACACTAGAATCATAGTCTAAACAAGATACATCATTCATATCCATAATTCGTAAAAATATGCAAGCAAGATGCAAATGCAATCAAAACAAGATTAGCACAATAAAATAACTTGGATCTTTAACTCAAGGCGATTAGACCTTAAATCAAAGAGCACCAAGCTCTGATACCAATTGTTAGACCCTAGAGGGGGTGATTAGGGTCTTATGCTAATCTAATCTGATTAAATGCCAATTAAAACTAGATATACAAAGAGTTATGTGCAAGAATATGCAATATAAACAATGAGATATATTCTATATGATGAATTATATATATATGCAAGGATATATAAACTAACACAAGGGGTAAACAATATGAACTAGATAGTGGATCATATAAATAATGAGACAATGGCGAAATGAGCAATGAGCATAAATAAGAATAAACGCAAAAGCACATTCAAACACACAATATGATCACGGAGTTCGGACCTTCCGTCCTATGTCTCCGCTCCCCACTCTCGGGGAGAAATCCACTATCACAACCGGGTTTTCTACGCTCACCCGAATAACATTTACACCTCACAGTGTCGGTTTTCAACGCTCACCGAACAACGTCACTTCTCACACTCGGTTTTCTAGTTCACCGAAAACTTCACAACACACTCGGTTTTCTAGCTCACCGAAAACCTTACACCACTCACAATGTAACAAATATAAATTTATTCTCTACAATAGATGAGAACTCAATTAAGCACAAACTCAATGTTACAATCTCTCACAACCCTAATATACTATGTATGCAAATACAATAAGCTCAAGTGGGTGTGTGTAACAATGAGATAATATAATCAAATCTAAACTCAATATAAAAACTAGCTTTAAAGAATGATAATCAAATAACAAAGCAAATGTAAAGCTAGATAGAGTTTAGAAAACTTCTCTAATAGATGACAAGATGGAGAGATGGAGATTGGAGCCCAAACAAGAAGATGATCTCCTCCACTTGTGAAAACAATCTTCAAACCAAACAAACACTAAAACACACTTAAACCCTTGTTTAAAACTCTTTAAACTTGTTTAAAACATTTCTTGAGTGCACTTAGAAGTATGAGGGCATGGAGTATATATAGGCTCATGAAACAAGCCCAAAAACCTAAGAAAAACACCTCCAAAACATTAAAATAAACAAAAAACAGAACTAGCTGTTACTGTAGCAACGGTATATAAACATGTTTTTGAGACTTTTAAAAATGTGTTAAAAATAACAAATGAAGTCCAAAAAATATGAAACTTTGGGAAAAGTATATAAACATGTAAGTGAACATGTTATAACAAGAATTTTCCAAATTGCATTTCCCATTTGTGAAAAATCATCATTTTGCAAAATAGTCCAAAACATGAAAATATGAGATTGAATTTTGATGTTTTGACATAAACCAACTTTTAAAACTTTGTGAAATGTTTTTATAGACTTAGTAAAACATGTATAAACTGATATTAAAGTCTACAAACTAAGAATATAATATTTTCACAAATACAATAGAAAATGAAACCTATGAGTATTTATATGAAAATATATTTGTTTCATATCTAAGTAGATAAACCAAATCACAATAATAAATATGAAACATGTAATTTCATATTTATAAACATGAAAACTAAAACTTGTTTTGTATATATATGTGACTACATATATATACAAGGAAACCAATAAAATGTGTGTGTATAGATAATTGAGCTTAGAGTACTTAACACACATAATATAAAACCTAAACTAAGTTACCCAAGCTTGATCTTGATCTTCATTGAGCTTGACTTGATCTTTGAACTTGATCTTTAACTTGAATTTTATATTGCTTCACCGACATTCCGCCAACCTCCTTTGGATATGATCGTTGAAGCTCTATTCCATCCATCCTCCAACAACGTTGTTTGACTACAATACATAAGAATGTACAAACACTAGATAAACAACATTAGTAGTAAATTGTTTGTTAAACATCATCAAAACAAAGAGGCCAACACATCACTGTGTAGCAATACACCCCCAATGGTGTTCTGAATGCTGTATGCTTTTCGTCTTCATGATACATTTTGATTTGATTATATCCAGAGAATCCGTCCATGAAAGACATCCTTTCATATCCACAGGCATTGTCAATCATGACATCAGTGATGGGAAGAGGGAACTCGTCTTTTGAATAAGCTGCGTTAAGGTCACGAAAGTCGATGCATATCCTGACCTTACCGTTCTTCTTGGAAACTGGGACAATGTTGGCTACCCAGATCAGGCGTTGTTCCTCTCTAACAAAACCCGAGTCTATAAGCTTTTTAACCTCTGACTCAATTTCTTCCATGAGCTCTGGATGAAACCGGCATTATTGTTGTTTGACGGGTTTTGCATTCGGATCGATGTTGAGACAATGTGTGGCTACGTTTGGGTCAAGGCCAGGCATATCTTCATAATTCCAAGCGAAGATATCTATATACTCTCGGATGAGAGATATAAGGTCATCTTTCTCGAATGATGATAGGCTTTCACTTATGAAGATAAGCTTAGGGTCGGATTCATCTCCCATATTGACCTGGATCACTTTATCTTCAGTAGGTGGTTCGCGCTGTTTGAAGTGCATATCCCATAAGATGTTAAGACGTTTAATCCAGGGATCATTAGCTGATTCGATTAACTCTTCGTCACCCCCTGCGCCTTTATCTGGATGACTAGTTGAAACTATGTTCACAGTTAAACTTTTAAAGAAAGGTCCGACAATGACGTCGGATTCCCATGAGGATGTCCCGGATGAATGGTCCTAACGCAGATAATTACTGGTTTCATTTTCCGAGATAGAGGGAGTTATCATGTAGCCTACACCTCTTCTAGTTTTTTGATAGTAATCCGGAGGTTTTCCTTCGGGGGTGAGAGACATTCGAATCGGCATTCGTCTTCCTTTTCCAAAGTTTAAACCCGGTTTTTCATTAAAATTATATCTCATTCGCTTCATTAGATGTATAAAATTGGGTTCATGGTAATGGAATTGAGGAATTCCATCATCTTCCTTTGAACTTCCTCGTTTGAGTTGTTCAAGTTTGACTTTACCAAAATAGATCGGCTTCTGCCCTTTCCTTTTGGACGGGACTTTGAAGAAAGCTTTTTGTGCGTCTTCTACTTCTTCATCTGAAGTAAAGGATGATTTAATCAGCAATGTGAGGGGTGCCTCTGCACACAATGTGTGCCATGGGTTGGTACCTGTATTACGATTATTCTTTATTTGTTCATTTTTAGAGAAAATATCAGACAAGTACGCCAAAATAAAATCTTCGTTAATGCACCACTCGCCCTCACTCGGTACATTATTATTGTTCTCAACCTGACCCATTACATTTAGATTCGTTAATGCACCACTCGCCCTCACTCGGTACATTATTATTGTTCTCAACCTGACCCATTACATTTAGATTCAACTCCCATGGACAATCTTCTTCAGGGTACATTATTATTGTTCTCAACCTGACCCATTACATTTAGATTCAACTCCCATGGACAATCTTCTTCAGGGTCTAGCTCGATGTTGGCTTCATTACCACTATCAACATCTTCTTGCTCTTGTGATTATGAATAGAAGACAGAATCTGTGTGGAAGTTTTCCACTCCTCTGAAAGGGTACTTTTCTACAATTAGGGTTTGAACTTCTCCTTCATCATTAGCATACTTCATGACCTGATGTAGGGTTAATGGGACAATGCAGTTTGCATGGATCCATGGTCGTCCTAGTAATAAATTGTAGGAAGTGTATGTGTCTATAATGTAACATGTCACCTCGGACTTGAGGTCTCCGATTTGACACCTGAGTTTGATCTTCCCCAGGCGCCAAGTGCTATTAGCGTTGAACCCAAAGATGGTAGTCTGAGTGGTGTTCAGCCGATGCATGGAAATCCCTAAGACCTGCATGACCCTGTAAGGCATAATGCTGAGTGCTGAGCCCTGATCAACTTGAACACGGCTAATTTCTGATGACCTGATGTACCCTGTGTAGTACTAAGGTCTATCATGTTTGTGTTTCACTTGCATATCTTCCTGAGTGAATGATATGTACGGAAGACTTCTTGCTGCTTGTAGGCATTGCAGGCAAGATTGATCTTCGGAAGCTTCAGGGATTGGAGCGACTTGTGTAGTAAAGCTCTCCGTATTCTTTAATTCTTCAATTAGAGCTTCCTTGGTGGTTTTGGACAACCTCAGGAGCTCATATAGGATAATCCTAGCCGGTATGTTGGCCAGTTGCGTCATGGCATTAAATCAGAAAGGAGTGCTCGATTCTTCGACTTCCTGCAGAAGGTTCCTATTATACCAGGTTTCCTTCTATTTCCCTTTGTCAATTGACTTTTGTGGAACAGAACCCCCAGCATCTTGGTGTGGTTGAAAGTACCCTAGAGGGGGGGTGAATAGGGCTTTTCAATAATTAATATGCAATTAACTATTTTTCAACAAACCACACACAAAAGTGAAATGCAATGACAATAAAAAGAGAGTAGGTTTAGAGATAGTTAGCCAATAGATGACACGCGGTATGTTCATGAGGTTCGGCCCGCCTGACCTACGTCCCCGCTCCCCACTCTCGAGGAGGAATCCACTACACACCCGGTTTGGAAGCCGGAACTTCTTCTACACAATGATCTCTACCGAGATCTCACAACCTCACTTTCAATAGAACAAGAAAAACTCTCACACAAATTCCTTATGACAAGGATCAAGTGAGGACAACTGAAGCTCAAAGGATTGTTGTGTGGAAGTGATGAAAACAAAGGACTTTTAGAAAATGAGAGATTGAAAATTTAAGCTCAAATCACTTAGAAAATAGAACTTAGGATTTTTCTCTTGCTTGCATTAGTTCTGAAAAGAGGAGAGGGTTTAAGTATATATAGAGCCTCAAAACCCTAGCCCAAATATTTACCAAAAGAGAAAATCCCGAAAAAGGCTGCCAGAAAAAAGCCGTTATAAGTCGACTTGCTACAGTGATAAGTCGACTTGTAACTAGCCGTTACAGTCATTTTTTCAGCCTATAAGTCGACTTATAAAATACGTAAGTCGACTTAGTGTAAGTCGACTTAACAGGTTATGCAAGTCGACTTGGCAGAGAGATTTTTGGACATTCCATAGGAGTTTATAAGTCGACTTATAAAATACGTAAGTCGACTTAGTGTAAGTCGACTTAACAGGTTATGCAAGTCGACTTGGCAGAGAGATTTTTGGACATTCCAGAGGAGTTTATAAGTCGACTTAACAATTCATATAAGTCGAAGAGGAGTTTATAAGTCGACTTAACAGTTCATATAAGTAGACTTAACAAAGAGATTTTGCATATTCTGGAGCAGTTCATAAGTCGACTTATCAGTCTGATAAGTCGACTTATGAACATGCACAGACACTGTGCATGTCCAAAAATTCGACTTAAAACATAGATAAAAAAACTCAAATAAATTCTAAAAAATGTGAAACTTTAGGAAAAGTTTATAACTATGTTTTGTGATATATTGAAAAAGAAATTTTGAGAATTACTTAATAATCATAGAAAATGTTGTTTTTCCAAAAAGGTTCAAAAACAATAGTTTGTATGGAAAGTGTATGTGTGAATCCAATGAGCTTTAGATGTAACCAACTTAATAACTTGCCTACATTAAGCACTAGAGAGAAGTAAAATACAAATATCTCACATATATGAATATTGATGTCTTGGACTTGATATTTGCTTTCATTTTTGATGAAGCCTCTTGTACGTGTTGTGCTCTTGATAGCTTTGCTTCATCGTATTGCCTCCACCTCCTTTAGATATTATCGTTATAGCTCGTATTCCATCCAATCCTCCATTAAAAGGTGCTAATGATATAAAATCTACAATATAGCTCAATAAACAATTAGCACCAATAATGGTGTTTGTAAATCATCATCAAAACAAAGGGCCTAACAGTGGTTCCTCAGCTTCTTGGGCAGGCTGGTCATAGTCTTTCAAATAAATCTTTCCTGACCGGGTGCCAGGATTGCCTCCTGTGTATGCTACCAGGACGATTCTCTCTTCCTCTGAGTCGGTGAGAGGTTTGAGATGATCATCATTCTCGTTTACGGAGGGGATAATCATGTTGGATGATTTAGCATTGCTTCCTTTCTTCTTAGACGAGGTGTTCGTTCATTGTTGGTCTCCAACCACGTCGGGGTGGACCCACATGATCTCCCCTTTTATGGTAGTGAGGGGTACCAACCTCCTGTCCTTCTGACTCTATAAGTCAGTATTTTTCAGGTGTATTTCCCCTTTGGGAATGGGAATGACGCCATCTGCAGCCGCCATAGGGGGAAATCACCGAACTGGACTGCTATCAAGTTAGTAGATACAGTCTTCTGCTCTAGCTTCAGGGTAAGCACGTTAGCATTTACCAGGTTTTGTAAGATGTCTTTGAAGATATTATATTTTCTGGTAGGATGTCCTAAGAACCTATGATAACGATAGTAATTGGGGTCATCCATCTTCCCTGTTTCATCTGGTTTTCTGATCTCAGGGAGCTGCAATTTGTTGTTCTTCCGAAGTAGTTGGAATATGGTGTCCACATGTTCTTCTTTGAATGAGTATTGCTTGGACGCTCTCGATTGGCTCGAGGTTTTGCCCTGCTTAGCCGGTGATGCACGTGTGTTGGTGTCGATAGCCAAAGTCTCTTTTTCCTTGGAGCGTGGAGCATTGTGCTGTAGCGTTGTTGCTACGGCTTAGGTTAGGAAATTTCTTCAGCCTTGACTCGAGCAACAATTTCTTTGGCTTGTTCTCCTTGCGAAACCAATTTTCTCTAGGAGCGACATTCCGCCACTCCCATCTGAGCGAGGAGCTGGGTCTGCAAGTTGTGCTTGTAAGTTTCAACTAAGGTCGATTGGGTCATACCTGACGGGCATCGCAATGCCATGCTGTGGAATTTTTCCACATAAGTCTTGATGAACTCTCCTTTCCTCTGCTTGGTAGCGAGAAGAGTTGGGACTGAAACTTCCGTTTCGTCCTCGAAGAACCTGGCTAAGAAAAGCCTTTCCAAATCTACATATTTTTGAATAGATCCAGTAGGTAGTTTCATAAACCACTTGAAGGCAACTCCTTTAAGAGTGCAGATGAACAAATAGGTTAGGATGGCGTCATTCGCTATCACATCTCTAGTCTGTGACTTAAAGTAGTAGATGTGTTGGTTCGGTGATCCTGTACCGTCGAAAGGTTGTAGGGTTGGAGCCTTAAACTTCGGCGGATAGGGAGCTGTGTCCCATTCAGTAGGATAAGGCCGTATTACTCCTTCCTAGCGAAGCTCGTTTCTGTTGGTGATTGCGTTAAGGCAGGCTTCTATCTCATCCACTTTAGAGGACTGAGGGTGTAGTTCTCTTTCCATCTCCTTCTCGTTTTCAGAAGAAGATTCTATGTTTTGAGCTTCGCGATCCGAATGCTCAAGCGCTTTCTGCTTTTCCATGGAGATTGTCCTCCGGGAGGACTCCGGTCTTTGTCCTTTTTCAGCAAGGAGCTGGGCCAATATATCCTTTATTTTGAGAAGTGTCTCCTGTTACGCCTGGAGCATGACATGGTGTTCGTCAACTCTTTTGGCTAAATCTTCGGGGCCTCCAGACATGTAATCGGGAGCCTCTCGTGCCACAGCAGAGCTTGAGGATTGAGAGTCAGCAATTGCTAAAATGTTCATCATTTGAAGTAATCCCCTTGGCTAACTTTTGATAATTAACCGAGCGGATGGCTCCTGTCCGAGTTCGAGTGAGGCGATATATCCCTTCAAACTCGTCGCAAATATCCCGAACAGTCAGAGAGTGGCTTCTCTCTGATTCACCAAAGTTAGGAGCTGAGGCTTTCCCTCTGCCGATCACATTAATAGTGATCTCAGGATATTTAGTTTCAGAAACCTTCTTCTTATGATGATGTCATCGCTTGGTAGGTCTGGCGACGTCAGCCAATCTGTCGAACACAGAATTGTGATGTTCAGGTGTACAGCTGTGATATTCTGAAAGGACTGCTGATATAAGCCGCTCACACTAGCATGAATGAGCTGCTTGCTATGTTGGTCTCCCTCTCGATAGCAATTCCCGTAAATCAGACACCTAGGAGGGGTCTCTTTCTGAGCACGAGGAAGGAGATGACACCCCCTGCTCTTGAGTGGGTAAGACTGATTCTTTTTGAACATGGATTTTAAACCCATGTTGACCTTGTTGAACTTGGCAGACCACGTCGCACTTTTGAGAAGAAACGTGAGGGTCGTGTTCTCAAGAAGAAACGTGAGGATCACGTTTGGATTTGTAAACATTAGGCTGGGGCCTACGTTTAAATGATGAAACAGACCTCTGAGGGTCATGTTTTGGTTAAACGCACCCCTGAGGGTCGCGTTTGGTTGGTGAAACAGACTTTTGAGGGTCATGTTTTGCTTGAACGCACATGTGAGGTGTGCGTTTATCTTTGGTAGTGCTTTCCTGAGGGCTGCGTTTTGGAGGAATAACGAACCACTGAGAGCCATGTTTCACCTGTATCAGCCGAGGCTGATAATTGGGCTCATTATCGCAAAGTGTGCGTTCCGGGGTGGAAACGTTGTGCTCGGGCAGAGCCTCAAGAACGCGATCCTCACGTTGGGCAAGAGTTCGGCTTTCTTGAAGATGTGCTCATCGTATGGATCTTCTCCGTCTTCGAGCGGCGTTCTTTTTGGCTTATTTCAAAGTCTTTACAGCAGCATCATTGGCGTTTATAGAGCTCGCCTCTTCCATATTTGTGACCCGTAGCACGTTGTGTTGACACGGATATAGAACGCTCAACTCGTTTGACGAGTTTGGCAGAAGCTAAGTCCCCTCCTTTGGAGGAGGGGCTGTTTGATGAATTTTGGTCAAAGAAGAGGGCTTTCTTTGACATTTCAGCAACAATTTTGATCTCTTTGGAGATCTTGCGGATGTCGCGCCTAGCCTTGGGGCTAAGTAATCCAGAGGAGAGGGTTTCCTCGTATTTGGCTTGGTCAAACTCCACAATAAAAGTTTTAATAGTTGTTTCCGTGAGGTGGACATCGGATTGCGCCACCACTTCTTCGTCAGAAAAGCTAGTCCCCAGCAGAGTCGCCATCTTTTGTTTGGTAGAAAATTTAGAGTAAAAGAAATGAAAGAAAAATTTAATTTAAATTCTCTCGATCTTAATTACAATTGGATTTTGATTACAAAAGAGAGGAGAATGATCTGTATTCTCTCATTTGTTTAAAACTGGGTTCTTCTCGGTAGCGATGGAGTGCCTTCTTCAAATGCTTGTGTTGAATTTGCTCTCCGTTGACGATCCAACTGTCTTGTCTCGTAGGAACAATTAACTTATGTGGTAAGTTTGATGGTTAACTCTTAACGAGTTTAAGAACTCAGAACGAGTTAGAGCTCCGTGAAAAGAGTGGTTAAAACCGAATAATCGGTTAATAAGCCAAATAGATTTGTTTGTTGCTGAAGAATCTGATCTCCTAACTGCCAAGCACTCTATTATGCTGATTTCATAGATGATTTGATCTTCGAAATCTGGCCGAAATCTCCAATCTCCCAAGAATTTGCTCTTAATCTTTAGAAGATCCAAATCTCTTCCGAAAAATTCCAACCTCCGAACCCCTTTCTCTGTTGAATTTGTTGAGGTTTTATAGGAGGATAAGGGTTGTAGCTGCCCCTTAATCCGCTCCTGAGTGGACGTGATTTCCTCAGATCGTGGGAAAACAATTCTAAAACCATTCGACTTATGTTTGAATGAGTCAAACGCCCAATTTGGCGTTCAGGACCCTAACTCCGCGTCTTAGAATTGAGACGCGGAGTTGGGTATTGACCGAATCTCAAAAACGCGAGGGCCGCTCGCGTTTCGCTTATTGCGGTTTGGAAATGCGGGAGTCGTCTGCGTTTCAAAAAATTAGAACGCGAATATGAATTATGTGTTTAGAAGGGGTTAGTTAACTTGTAACCTCTTCTGTAGAGTGTTGCAAGGACCATTGTTCAGTAATCCTCACTTTAGCTGTTATGGGATGTGAAAGTCGTCAGATTGTAACTCTCACTTTTGATTATGAAGACCACTGGATAGAGTTTTTATCAGTTGTCGGAAGTATCGTTGAATTGTAACTCTTCTCGATCTATATGAAAAGTCCTCCATTTACAGCTTTCATTTGTCGGCATGAAAGTCATCTGATTGTAACTTTTATCATTGAAGCTTGATGGGGATCAGCTATCTATTGTGATTTTTAGACAGCCTACAGGGATGATGAGGGTTGTGGCGACCTACCTAGGTTTTCTAGATTTTTATTTTTTAAAAAAAAGTGGGACCAACATCCTAGTTTCGTTTAGGATGCATCTGTTGGATAGCATGTTCCTAATATGTTTCCTAATTTATTTTGGTAACAGGTTATTGGGATTTCTAATCTGTTTTAGTAACATGATTCCTAATCTATTTTGGTAACAAGTTATTAGGATTCCTAATCTGTTTTTTTAGAATTCCTAGTATGCTTTTGGTTTTAGGATTTTTATATATATAGGAACACATTTTAGGTTTGGAGAGCAGTGAATGGGATATTTGGAGCACAGAAAAGAGGTATTTTATGAACTATTGGTTAGAGTTTTGTTTGGAGAGAATTAGAGCTTTGTTGGTGAGATTAATTGGTGAATTTGTGTGATTTTGTAATTTCAGTTTGTACTCTTCTTCTCTATTAGTGAAAACTACATCCTCTTCTTGCCCCGTGGACGTAGGAAACTTGCCGAACCACGTTAAAATTGGTTGTTTGAGTTTGTGCTATTATTTTTTATTGTTTGCCCTTCTCTCGGTGTTTGTTTTGATTCGGTCTCTCGAAGCACATCGGTTTGGTTTTGGCTTCCGCCGCGCACAACAAGTGGTATCAAAGCCCAACAACATTCTAGACAGAATTTCTGTCTAGGATGTCTGTCTTAATTTTTTTTAAAAAAACAATAGTAAACCATCTAGTTTGCTAATCTAGATGAAAAATTCTGTCTAAATTGATGCAAACTAGACGAAATATTCTAGATGGAAATATTCCGTCTAGTTTAAAGCAAACTAGATGAAAAAAATTCTATCTAGTTTGATTCATCTAGGATGTGAGTTTTTGTACTAGTGTGGTCAATTTATTGGAAGCCTGGATTCAAGGACAAGGTTAAGATCACCTACTGGTTTGCCTCAATTCCCAAACAAAAGTTTGTCATTACTTATATAACAGGCATTTGAAGAATTATAAGTTTTTTCATGGCCACCCTACAATTGGTAGCTTCTCTCGGTTGTATGGGCTAATTGAATATATGGTAGTGTTCTAGTTTTGTCTTAATAAATCAAGTTTATGGAAGAAATATTTTTTGGTATTAATTATTAATATTTTCAATGTTTTGGTTGAATTTAAGGCCACATGCATGGATATGCATGGACATCATGAAGTTCTGCTTGCTAAGAGTACTTTAAAATATGAATACATAAATGAAAGAAATGATCGAGGAGCTGCTTTTTCTAAACCGTAAGGAGAGCAATGATAATACAAACCCTTTATGTGCTTGCCTCTATAGTTTGTTTTACTGATATTAACCTTAGTTTGTGTCATTCATCTTTTTCATACCCTTTTTTTGTATTTATAATTTATTTGATCGTGATAAATATTATAGCTCTCTCTTACAAAAAGGTCTAGTTGGACTTCAAACACCTTGAGTTTGTCCACACTTGCCTTGTCAATTGTCTCAATTGAGGACGTATCTAAGATTGCCAATTGTGCCTTAAGAAGAAAGTAGTACAAAATTTTTATATTGATTAACTTGTTTAGTACAAACTATTTATTTTGGTCTCAGGTATCTGCTGCACGAGAGAGAAGGTGCTAGGTAGACATGGTTATCCTTGGTAAATGTTCATTAGAACCTCTTTTTTAAACTTCAAGAAAACACCCAAACTGAAGTCATAGAGCGTAATATGACAGGACTTAAGTACTGGCAGATACTTAATTTTTTTTTCTCCGACACCTATTCCCTATGCCAGGTTCTGGAAATGTTGTCAATACCTTTATATGTTTTTATTGACTTTCAAATTTGTGTGTAGAGTCTTTTTATGTCCACAGATAAATCGACCAATCAAGGCACTTGTACATCCCTCTACGACCGATGAAAGTAAATTCTATGGCTCATTGATACTTATTTTAACTGAGTTCCCTGTATTCTGACATTTTGTGGTGGTTATCAACAAAGGTACCTGACAAAGTTTGTTTCATTCAGAGTGCTATAAAATACGTCAAACAACGTTAGTCTTTAATGAACCTGAACTGAATTCTTGTGAAATTTATATTAATTTATAATTTATGACACATTTTGAATAGTGAGCAACTTTAATGATAATCAACACTTGATCAATAATATAGACTTTTCATGCGCAATATGAAAATTAGTGCTTTGTTCTATTAGCATACATGAACAATGTTAAAAGTTTAACACAAACTCAATATATCAGTCTTCTTTACAAGGTACACTATTCTCACTATTTCAAACTCAAGGAAAGCAAATCTCCCTTTTAGGAATGGAGAATATTTTGTAAACAAGTCAGAGAAATATAGAATCTGTGGATTTTACAGGTATCTCTTATCCTCATTTCATTCTTTTCGGCATGTTTAATTTTCCAGGATTGTAGTAACATCTATTGCCACATGAAGATGAGCACTGCGTGGGACAACATATTTATCTTAACAGAAAAAAAAAGTTTTATCATGAGAGTGATGTGATGAAGTTATAGAAAAACATCGTTAAAATGAGGCTGGACACACGATAATTGCAGGTTCATCAACACTAGGTAATTGGTTACAAAAAAATAAAATTTTTATAAACATTCATAGAAAAAAAGATAAATTTGTAACTAATATGAGATGAGCTTTAAAACTCCTATCACTTTTATCAGATATTGTAGAGAGAAATGTAGTTGAGAAATATGATCATGAGCTTTTCAATAAGCTGACAATTATAAAGGTTACTATTAGTAAATTCAACACATCATATTCCCTTTGAACATGTGACTTTGAATAAAATGTTCCATGGTCAATATTGCACTTGAACCTTTTGCCTATTACATTCTAATCCCATCTTATCCTAATTAAAGGTAATTCAATTTTAAGTAGAATATTCAAATTTAATTGGGAGTTGGTTTTATCTTTAAATATAATAAATTTGATTAAGTTCTTTTTATAGGAGTTAATTAGTTTGATTATTTTATCTTCGTGGTTTTCATTCTCTAAATTTCATAACATTAGAGCACCCGAATTAAAAGAATAAAGAGATATAAATGAAAAACAATTTAGTATTGTAGAATGACATAAATAAAATGGATAGTGATATATGCAAAAGACATAATATCTACAGAGTAAAAATAGAAAAAAAAGGAAGGACAAGCTGCATAATTAGAGTGCTAAAACCGCGTCTCATAATAATTTCTTGCGCTCTAACGTATCGTGCGATCCAACTTATTTTCACTTTAATAACCTAAAGTTTATCCATATTTCAATTTGATACAACAAAAGTATATCTTTAACACTTTGATGCCTTAAAGTTTAGATATTATTGATATTATTTTAGTTTGATACCCCCAAGTATTATTTAACACTTGATTCAATCTCATTTCACTTCGATTCACTATCGAGAGTCTGCTAGATTTTTTATTAAATTTGTATTAGTGTTTAGCAACTTGATAAAATACATCTTTCATAGAATGACTTCAAAGAATGTAAATACAAGATATTAGAAAGTCTATGCAAAAACTCTTCTAGAATAGACTACATTCAGGATTTGGATCCTTTCCAATTACATGATAGTTAAATAGTGTCCAATTACCCTAATCCTATACCTCTAGTCCAATTTCAAGAGCCGAGATGAAGCCACGTATGACTCTAAATATTATCTTCAAAATCACTATCGTCCCTAAAATCATTATCATGAAAATTGGTATTGGGATAGTGCAAATCCTATGTGACTTCATCTTAGCCATTGGAATTGAAATAAAGGGATAGAATTGGGGTAATTGGATACTTTTCAATTACCACTTAATTGGAGAGGATCTGAATCTCTACTTTTACTAATCACTAAAATAAATATGAAAATATTAAATTTAGTTTTTTTTTGCTTGAACAAAAAGACTTTATATAGCCTAAATCCATAACATAAACTATTCCACAACCAAGTTATGACAAAGAAACAAATCTTGAAATAACAATCAAGATAGTTGACCACATGCAATACACGTGTATTCCTGTTAAAACTTTGTAACTTATTTTAGAACCCAAAGGTCATTTGTATGTTTTATTATAGATTTATTGGCATGCTAAACATAGAGAATCATGGCTAGTGATAACTCCATATGGGGAGGTAAAAAGACTTATCTCTAGAGATGGTAACAGTCTTTTATTTTTATATATACGCATTCATGATCCCACAAGTGAGGCTACAATTCAACTTGGCTAGCTGAAAGGTGCAAGCTAATCGCTTATAGAAAATTCTATCTACAATGGAAAAGACAAATAATCAATCTATGGATGACACTACGGAAGTCAGTGATCATTTGGTGAATATTGCTAATTTCATTTATAGAATTTCATTGACATATTGCTTACAATAACAAGCAATTATGCCTCTACTAGAATAGCACAATGAAATTTCATGATTATAATGATTAATTCTTACTGGAGTTTTTCTTATGACGTTTTGATATGCATATGATCTTCCAGTTTGATTGAATTTTGTCATTTGTGAAGTAGCTTTCTTATTGAAACACATGGCTACATATTTTGGATTTATTTTCTAGTTCCTCAACTCATGCATGTGGAATAGTTTGGCATATGTACATATAAGACCACATTAGCCATCTCAATTTCTTTTCAGTCCAATATAGTTCATGCACCCAGTTATCTTTTGATCATATGCTCTGTTTATAGACATTTAGGGAATTGAACTTAGGAATCAAACTCAAGTGCTTCTTGTTGGTTTTGGGTATGTAGACCGAAATCTAGAACAAAATCAATATCAGCAGAACATTCCCCGATCAGTTGACTGATAGAGGAGGATCAGTAGACCGATGCGACTGTAGAAACAAGGCTAGAAACATTCGCTGTAGTTGGTCGACTGATAGCATTGCATCAGTCGACCGATAACTTGCACGAAGCAGGCAAGAAACCCTTATCAGTCGACCGATGAAGCACCATCAGTCGACCGATATCGGGTCATACTGTTTCCTGATTCGGTTTGGAATCTGTTTTGAGTTAGGGGTTTATATATTTCTTGAACGTTCTTTTTAGAGTTAATACATGAAAAAGAGAGGGTTTTGAGAGCACTTTGAGATCAGAGATCTTAGAGAGAGTGGTCTATTACAAGCTTTGTAATCTTCTTCAATAATCAAGGAATTTCTAGTGTATCTCCCGAGGACGTAGGCACGTTTGCCGAACCTTATTAAATCTGGTGTTCTCTCTTTTATTTGTTCTTTCCTGCAAAGTTTCTGTTTTGTTGTGATTTCTTGCTTGCTATTTGTTCATCACAATATCCGGAGGGCGCGGGTTGTCGATTGTTCAACCCCAACAACTGGTATCAGAGCTTCGTTCGGCAAAGATCTGTGTGAGAGTTATGGCAGAAGAAAGCAAATTGAAGATTGAGAAGTTTGACAGATTAGACTTCGCTTACTGGAGGTCGTAGATGGAGGTAGGAAAAGATAAGGGAAAGAAGAAGGATGAGACTGATGAGGACTGGGAAATACTGGATCGGAAGGCTCTAGGGCAGATCCGATTATCACTCGCAAAGTCAGTCACCCACAACATATTGAAGGAGAAGACGACGGTAGGGCTTATGGAAGTGCTCGCAAAGATGTACAAGTAACCGTCAGCTAGAAACAAGGTTCTTCTCGTCAAGACACTCTTCAACCTCAAGATGGTAGAAGGATACTCCTTCACGTTGCATCTCAGAGAGTTCAACACGATTGTTGATCAACTCATTTCTGTCAACATCATGTTTGATGATGAAGTGCAAGCCCTACTGATACTATCGCACATGCCGGATAGTTTGGCAGGTTGCGTGAGCACAATTAGCAACTCGGCAGGAAAGGAGAAGTTGAAGATGAGTGAGGTTGTCAGTATGATTCTATCCGGGAAGGTTAAAATGAAGTTGTCCGAATCAGAAACTTCAGGTTCAGCCCTAAATTTCAAGCAGAGAGGCCAAAGTCAAAATAAGGGTACCCAGAACAGGAAGCGATCGAAATCAAAGAAGAAGAGGTCGAACTTGAAGGTGAGGCCTATCAAAGGGAAGTGTTGGAATTGCAGTCAGGAGGGCCACATGTCTTCAGTCTGCAAAGCGCCAAAGAAGGATGCAAATAAGCGGAGGCTCATATTGTGTAAGATGCATTGATCCTTGCTATGAATAGTAACACTGATTAGGAAACTTCTTCAGAACTATATAGCAGGAGACTTTGGGAAAGTGTACTTAAGGGACAATGAGCCTTGCAGTATTATTAGAAGAGGTGATGTGCAGATATAGATGAAGGCTTCTAAGTAGTCTCTAAAGAACGTCAGACATGTACGAAGCTGAAGAGGAATCTTATTTTAGTTGGCCAGCTTAGAGCAGAAGGATTTGTTTTGATATTTACCAGGGATTCATAGAAGATCTCCAACGGTACTATGGTGGTTGCTCGTGGTAACAAAATCGGAACTCTCTACTTAACTTCACATACGAGTGACACCCTCGTAATTACAGCTGGTAAGGAAAGTACAGATCTGTGGCACAATAGGTTAGGACACATGAATGAGAAGGGTATGAAGATTCTACACTCTCAGAGAAAGCTATCTGGCATCGATTCAGTAAAAGTTGGTGTTTATGAAGACTACATCTATGAGAAGCAGAAGAGGGCCAGCTTTCAGAAGAGTGGAAGACCACCCAAAGATCACAAGATAGAGCTTGTTCATAGAGATGTATGGAGTCCAGCTAGCGTGTCTTCTCTTGGCTGTTCGGCGTACTATGTCACCTTTATCGACGATCACTCGAGGAAGGTGTGGGTATACTTCATGAAGCACAAGTCAGAGGTATTTGGAATCTTCAAGAAATGGAAATCCATGGTAGAGAACAAGACAGGTCTGAAAGTGAAGTGTCTAAGATCGAACAATAATGGAGAATAGGAGCTAGAGGAGTTCAAGAAGTTCTGTGTTCTGAATGAGATTCGCTTACAGAGGACTACTCTAGTAACACAACAACAGAGCGGCGTTGCAAAGAGAATGAACAGAACATTGGCAGAGTGTGAGAGGAGCATGCGTCTACATGCAGGTCTACCTAAGATATTTTGGGCGGATACGGTGCATACAACAGCTTACTTGATAAATCATGGGCCTTCAGTTCCATTAGATTTTAGGATTCCAGAAGAGATTTGGAGTGGAAAGAAAGTTAATCTCTCACACTTGAGGGTATTTGGTTGCGTGGAATATGTTCATATCAGTGATCATGTCAGGGACAAGCTAGAAGCTAAGTCACAAAAGTGTACTTTCATTGGATACGACCTTGATGAGTTCGGATATCGTCTGTGGGGTGATAAGAACATGAAAAATCATCAGGAGTAGAGATGTCATATTTAATGAAGAGGTAATGTACAAGGACATGGATAATGTCAAGGACAGCCAAAGCAGTGGGAGCAGCACTAATGATGCAGATGGATCTGAGTATATTGATTTAGAAGAACTTCCAGATGGGGGAGACAATGTCAGTTTTGACTGAAAAATGAAGGAGACTCCAAGTGCAGAGACAGGTACCCAGGGCGAGGAACTAAGGAGGTCATCCAGAGTATTCAAATCAAATCCCAGATATTTTTCGTTGCTAGATTACTTACTTTTGACAGACAGTGGAGAACTAGAGTGTTATGAGGAGGCAATGCAAGTTAGTGAATCTCAGCAGTGGGAGCATGTAATACAAAAAGAAATGGATTCTCTCCACTTGAATGAGACATGAGAGTTAGCCCAGCTACTTGCATAGAAGAAAGCCTTACATAACAAGTAGGTCTACAGGGTCAAATAGGAGAGTGATGGAAGTAAAAGATACATGGCCAGATTAGTTATGAAAGGGTTTCAACATGGGGAATTTTATCCCGAATCCTAAGAAGGGATAAGTCAACGCCTAATACGCGTTGCCGGTGAGTCTTTTACCGTAAAAAGAACAAAAGTCTACGTATTCAACATCGTAGCAGGTTGTTATTAATAACGCCAAAATCCATGCCTCACACGCATGGGGGACTTTATCTCGATCCCTGATAGTGGATTATACAGAGATATTTTCCCCTGTCGTGAAGCTTACAACCATCAGAGTAGTGTTGAGCTTAGTAGCTGCTGAAAATCTCTACTTTGAGCAGTTGGATATGAAAACTATCTTTTTTCATGGTGATTTGGATAAAAAAATCTACATGAAGCAACCTGTTAGCTTTATAGAGTAAGAAAAGGAAGAGATGGTATGCAGGCTCAAAAAGAGCTTGTACGGTTTGAAACAGGCTCCAAGACAGTGGTACGTGAAGTTTGATATCTTCATATAGAGCAATGGCTATAACAGATGTAATTCAGATCATTGTTGCTACTTCAAGAGGTTCGAGTCCAGCTATATCGTGTTATTATTATACGTAGATGACATGTTAGTTGCAGGGCCATGTTTACAGAAGATAAAAAAAGTTGAAGAAGCAATTATCAAAGGCATTTGCCATGAAGGATTTGGGTGCAACCAAGTAAATTCTTAGGATGTGAATTAACTGGGATGTGGCTGAAGGGATGCTGAAGTTGAGTCATGCTAAATATATTGAGAAGGTACTTCAGAGATTCAACATGCAGAATACGAAGGCCGTTGGCACGCCCCTTAGAAGTTAATTTAGGTTATCTGAAGAACATTTTCCAAAGACAAATGCAAAGAAGGAGTTCATGACTTGAGTGCCATACTCATCAATCACTGATAGTCTTATGTATGTGATGGTTTGCACGAGGCCGGATATCGCCCATGTAGTAAGAGTTGTGAGCAGGTTTGCCAGCAATTCAGAGAAGCAGCATTAGGAGGCTATGAAGTATATACTGAGATGCTTGAGAGGTACTATAGATATACCACTGTGTTTTAGGAGAAAATAATTAGTACTAAAGGGATATGTGGATACAGACTTTGCCAATAATCATGATACGAGTGAACTACCACAAGGTATGTTTATACCTTAGGGTCGACAGCAGTGAGCTGAGTCTCACATTTCCTGAAGATAGTGACATTATCCATGACTGAGGCAGAGTATGTCGTAGTGACTGAAGCTAGTAAGGAGATAATTTGGTTGATCGGATGTCTAGAAGAGTTGGGTCTGAAGTGGGGGAATGGAGTTCTTTATTGTGATAACCAGAGTGCTATACATCTTACCAAGAATTCAATATATCATGCAAGAATGAAGCATATCGATGTGCGTTACCACTTCATATGCTCGTTGATAGATGATGGGAAGTTGTTGTTGGAGAAAATTTTAGGGAGTCAAAATCCTGCAGATATGTTGATTAAGGCAGTAACCATCGAGAAACTGGAGTTGTGTGTAACTTTAGTTGGTCTTCAAGTGTAGGAGATGAGGGTGGAGCCACACTAGGAGGATAGGTGAGATCACCAAGGATGATATTAATTGAAGAAAGAAATTTTTCCAGGTAGGAGAAGGTGCTTGCGAAGATGGCTGGAGTTCAAGAGAGCTTGCTGATAGAGGTTTGGTCTCCAAGTAGGAGATTGTTGGTTTTGGGTGTGTAGACCGAAGCCTAGAACAAAATCAACAACAGTAGAAAATTCCCCGATCAGTCGACTGATAGAGGAGGATCAGTCGACTGATGCAATTGTAGAAATAAGGCTGGAAACATTCACTCTGGTCAGACGACTGATAGGCGCATATCAATCGACCAATAACTTGCACGAAGCAGCTAAGAAACCCCTATCAATCGACCGATGAAGCACCATTGGTCGACCGATATCGGGTCATCATTTTCCTGATTCGGTTTGGAATCTGTTTTGAGTTCGGGTTTTATATATTTCTTGAATGTTCTTTTGAGAGTTAATACACAAAAAAGAGAGGGTTTTGAGAGTACTTTGAGATTAGAGATCATAGAGAGAGTGGATTATTGCAAGCTTTGTAATCTTCTTCAATAATCAAGGAATTTCTGGTGTGGCTCTCGAGGACGTAAGCACATTTGCCAATCCTCATTAAATCTGGTGTTCTCTCTTTTATTTATTCTTTCTTGCAAAGTTTTCATTTTGCTATGATTTTTTGCTTGCTATTTATTCATCACAAGATCCGGAGGGCACTGGTTGTTGATTGTTCAACCCCAACACTTCTACCAAAGAATAAGGCACAGATACAGAGATATTTTCACATGACACACGAGCAGTCATGTATACATTCCCTATCAATTACAAAAACATCATTAATTATGTAATTATGTTTCTATGGATCTCTTTCAAGTTTCTGTTTGTTCAGGTGTTAGTGTCTTGTAATTGATGTGTGTTTTAGGGTTTCAGATTGATATTATGACTAAAATTTAATGTTTTAACTACACAATTTGTACAATTTCCATCGGGTAATGCTTAATGTGTAGTTCACAGTTAATTATATGGTTGAAAAAATTCCCGTCGTGTAATGTGAATCATATAATTATGATTTATATAGTAGTAGTTTGTAGCTAATTATCTGATGTACAAAATCCCCATTGGGTTATATGAATCATATAATTACCTTTTTGTTACAGTAGATAATAGCTTATTATATGGCTTACTAAATCCCCATCGGGTAAACTGAGATTATTGAACATCATAAGATATATGAATAATTTGTGTATGTTTATTTTATAGGGATGTATTGCCTTCACTTAATGGTGGTGCTGCCTTTGCGGATATTTTGAGAAATGAAGTTCTGGATGGAACAAATTATGTGGACTGGAAGCAAAAGATTGATATGTTATTAACCTTTTATAGGTATAAGGATATTCTTTTTGGTGATCAAACTCCTAAGAAACCCCAGCCTGATGAAGTTCACAAAGCTTAATTTGATATAGAGTTCAAAAAGTATAACAATTTGAAGTTGGCTAATAATATTTCTAAATCTTATGTGCCTAGTGGTCTCAACAAAACCCACCAAATGACTTAATTTAATACTCCGACCACCAAAGATATATTGGACAAGCTAGACGAAAAAGGATCTGATTTTCATGCGAACAATTTGTGGAAGAAGTTTACAAGAGCTCAATGTGAGGAAGGAGTTGATGTTAGAAAACATGTGAATGACATGGCGGCTATTGCTAATGAATTAATATTTCATGGACAAGTTCTTGATGAGAAAATCAATGTGTCCACAATCATTAATTCCTTGCCACCTTCATATAAGTATATCGAGAATTACTATATTTTCGCTAAGGGGCTGTTTGGTTATTTCCTAAAAAACCAAAAGATAGAATTGCAAACCAAGAAAACTCAAAAAGTACAATTTCACGCATTTCCATCCCTAAAACACACCCACAACATCTAATAAAATATTATTTTTATCCAACAACTCATCCATCACATCTAATAAAATATTATTTTCATCCAACAACTCATCCATCACATCCACCACATCTAA
Source organism: Asparagus officinalis (assembly GCF_001876935.1). NCBI lineage: Eukaryota > Viridiplantae > Streptophyta > Magnoliopsida > Asparagales > Asparagaceae > Asparagus > Asparagus officinalis. The sequence goes on along the minus strand of NC_033800.1, from coordinate 66,665,233 downwards.
TAAAATATTATTTTCATTCATAACATCACTCAACTCATCTCATCTCATATTTAAAAATTACTCACATCATCCAATAAGATTGTGACAACTCATCTCATCTCATTAACATTTTATTTCTTTGTTTTCCTCCCAAAAAGCTAGGAAAACAATTTCCTTAAGTGTTAGTCACATCATCCAATAATATAATGACAACTCATCTCATCTCATATATTTTCTTATTTTTAAGAAATAACCAAGCAAAAGAAAACAACCTATTACAAGAAATAGGTTTCTTATAATTTATTTCATTATTTTTTTCGCCAACCAAACAACATCAAAACAAGTTTTCTTAAAAAACCACTCACATCATCCTATAATAAGGTGACAACTCATCTTCATTTCTTTGATTTCCTTCTTTTTTTAGCAAACCAAACACTCCCAAAACAATTCTTTGATTTAATAGTTTTCCATTTCTTTGATTTTCAATTTTTTTAGGCAAACAAACATGCCAAGTCTAATTGGAGAGTTGAGCACCTATATAATAAGATTGATCATCAGAAAGATAGAAAAGTTGTGACAAAGGTTGATAATGTAGCAAAGTCAAACCCATCTTCTAGTAATGTGGTCTTAAACTAAAAAATAATAAGGGCTTCAAGAAGAAGGGGAAGAAGTTTGGATCTTAAAATTATAATCAAGGTCATAATCATCATGTATTTAATCAACAAGTTGAAGTGAAAACTTAGCAAAAATTATGCTTTTATTGTAACAAGTCTTGTCATATTCGGAAAAAAAATACAGAGCTTAGAAAATTATAAATAACCAAAATGTAGATGGCAAGAACCTATGTACTAATCCTAATGAGTCATTTTTTCTTGAATGTTGTGTTTCCAAGATTGAACCTTCTAGTTAGTTGGCTGATTCTGATGTAACTATTCATGTGTCAAATGATTTGTAGGGGTTCAAGGAAATAAGAAGAACTGAAAATGGATAATGCTTTTTGTACATGGGTGATGATGGCAAAGCGTTTATAGTGGAAGTGGGAACTTACCAGTTGAAGTTGCAGGAGAATAAAGCTTTTGATTTAGAAGATTGTCATTATACTCCTTCAATGAGGAGAAATCTTTTGTGTGTTTCTTATTTAGAAAAATTTGGATTCACATTCTACTTTGAAAATGGAAATTTGTGATGTACAAAGATGACGCAATAATAATGAAAGGTTTTTGAAATTCATATATGAATCAAGTCCAATTATGTGTTAATCTTGTCTGTAAAGTCTCTAATTCCTTTGTTATACATTCAAATGAATTTTATTTGTGGGCATTTGTGTCTTGGACACATTGCAAAAGAGAGGATTAGTCAATTAATCAATGATGACTTGCTTGATAATATTAGTGTCATGGTGTTTCTTACTTATGAAAGTTGTTTGTATGGAAAAATGACTAATTAAAGTTTCCTTTCCTTCTATATCCGAAAGAAGCAACGGTATTCTTGATATCATTCATTTAGATATTTATGTCTCTATGAAGGTACAAATTAGAAATGGCCATCTATATTTTATTATATTTATAGATGATTTTTCTAGAGTTAAAAGTGTATATCTCTTGCATAGAAAGCATGAAGCCTTAGATGTTTTTAAGGCTTTCAAAAAAGAGGTTGAAAATATAACTAGAAGAAACATTAAAACTTTCGTTCTGATCATGGTGATGCATATAAGTCTGGACTATTTGATGACTTTTATAGAGAAAATGACATTGTGCATATGCTTAGTCTACTACGTACTCCAAAATAAAATGGGGTTGTAGAAAGAAGAAATAGGACTTTGCTAGACAAGGTAAGATCCATGTTAGCACTTGTAAATTTACTAACCTTTTTTGGGAGAAGCATTGCCTACTGTAGTACATATCCTAAATAAAGTAAGTTCAAAACTTGTTAAAAAAAACACCATATGAACTTTGGTATGGTAAAACACCAAATTTGGACTACATGAAAGTATAGGGTTGTGTTGTACATGTTCTCATCCCCGATTTAGAAAGAGATAAATTGCAAGCTAAAACTAAAAGATGTCTGTTGTCAGGTATCCTTAGTTCTCTAAGGAGTACAGGTTGTATGATCTAATAGATAAGATTATCATTGAAAGCAAACACTTAAAATTTATTGAAGATAGATTTGAATGCAGTCAGTTTCTTGGAGAAAAGCCTTCACTTAAAGAGGTTATAAGGACTTCATCTTTCTTCTCTTTTGGCAACAATGAAAATTGTGATGGTTTTAGGATAAGGAAAGAGTATCATGAACCAAATAGAAGAGGAAGTAGAGAAAGGAGGTCTAGTTCTATTCTCACTTCTTTGGAGTATTATGCTTATACTGGTGAAGTATTTGAGCAAATGAGGTTGAACAAAGATTCTTCAGATCTAAAATCATACAAAGAGGCTATTATTGATATTGATGCTGATAAGTGGAAAGAGGCGATGCAAGATGAGGTAACTTCTGTGTATAAAAATAAGGTGTCAAAACTACTTGATGCACCTGACTCTATTAAACCTATAGAATGTAAATGGATTTTCATTCGAAATAGAAATTTGAAAGGGAAAGTTGAAAGATACAAAGGGAAAGTTGAAAGATACAAAGGAAAAGTTGAAAGATAATAGCCTAGGCTAGTTGTGAAGGATCTCACTTGGTAATATGGAGTTGGCTATGGTCAAATCTTTTCATCGATTACACATATTCAGTCTATCCGAGCAATTTTATCTCTAGTAGATTTTTATAATTATGAGCTCTATCAGATGGATGTGAAGACTGTATTTTTGAATGGAGATCTGACTGAAGAGATTTATATGGAGTAAGTAGCCTTTAGGGTTTATAAAATCTAGGAATGAAGGAAAAGTATGTATGCTCAAGAAATTGATTTATGGCTTGAAACAAGCTTCTAGATAATGGAATATAAACTTTAATAAGCCTATAGAGGCATATGGTTTTTTTTCGGAATCCAAAGGATGCTTATGCTTATGTTAGAATAATGGAAGATAAAATTGTCTTTCTTATTTTATATGTTGATGATATTCTTTTGTCCCGTAATGATGTATCGTTCTCGATAGAGACCAAAAGTTGGTTATTCAATACTTTTATAATGAAAGATCTTGGTGCAGCTTCATATATCCTTGATATTAAAATTATCAAGGATAGGTCTCAACGACGATTGAGTTTGTCCCAAGAAAATTACATTGATAAAATTTTGCATAAATTTAAGATGAATCATTGTTCTAAAGGCAATATTCCATTTGATGCAACAAAGAAGATATCCAGAGATGATTGACCATTATCACTTGCTAATAAACTTGATGTAAGAAAATATCCATAGGTTTCTACTGTGGGTAGCCTTATGCATGTTGTGATGTATACAAGACCTGATCTTTCTTTTGCTGTTGGAGTTTTGAGCAAATTTCAATCTAATTCAGGAAGAAGTCATTGGGAAGGAATTAAACGTGTATTATGCTATTTAAAAAGGACACTGACATTTGTTTTGAGTTTTCAAACATATGAATTGTAGCTAGTTTGATATTCTAATTCAGATTACTAGTGTTGTGTGGATACTACAATGTCCACTTCTAGATAGATTTTCATGTTTGGTGGCCGGGCTATTTTTTAGAAAAGTGAGAAACAAGATTGTATTGCTCAGTCCACTATGGAGGCTGGATATATTGCTGTTAATTTAGCTACGAAGGAAGCAGTGTATCTGTTAATTTAGCTACGAAAGAAGCAGTGTATCTCAGAAAGTTTTTAAAATATCTTCGAGCGATACCTTGTGTAGAACGACCTATTATAATTTTTTGTGACAATACTTCAGCTATTGCCATAAGTAAAGATCCAAAGTGTCATTCCAAAGCCAGATATGTTGAAGAGAAGTATCATTATATCAGAGATGTGCTCAAGAAATAAGAGGTCTTTATTAAGAAAGTGATCTCAAAGGACAACTTGGCAGATCCATATGCTAAATGTGTTTATGTTTCTATAATATGGGTCTATTGCCATGTTAATATATTGATGAACTTGGTTGTCATATTACTGATAATAATATATATTTTGTTTGGCTAGCCTAATGATATATTGTGAGTACTCATGGATTGTCCTTGGATCTAATTTTCTCATGAGGTATACATCTGCGAGTGTATACGAGAGGGTCTCATGGAGGAATAAGTTAGACCTTAAATTTGTTCAGGCCTATGGAATGTTTGGGGCACATTTCCTCAGTGGCTAATACTCAAACTGGTACGAATCCTTACCCGGGTTCCTAAGTATTGAGTATGTTATGAACAGTTGAGCATTGATTTTATATGCCAATTTTTTTCGTATGTATATCAATGGATATATACAATGTAGACCGAGATAACTACATTGTATATATTAGTATTTTGAGTAATAAATTTTGCATGACCTTTGATTTTTTTTATAAGTTTAAAATTTTTGAAAGCAAGTCGGAGATTCTAAGATTTTTTAATGATTTTAAAATATTACTAATATTTTTAATTTCCTAACTATGTTTAAACTTTGTAACTTATTTTACAACCTAAAGGTCATTGTATGTTTTATTATGGATTTATTAGCATGGTAAATGTGGATAATTATGGCTAGTGATAACTCCATATGGGGAGATGAAAATACTTATCTCTATATATGGTAAAAAATCTTTTCTTTATATATACACCTCCATGGTCCTATAAGTGAGACTGCAATTTAACATGTCTAGCCAAAAGGTGGAAGCTAATCGCTTATAGAAAATTCTCACTACAATGGAAAAGACAAATAATCAATCTATGGATGACACAACGGAAGTCGGTGATCATTTGGAGAAGGTTACTCGAGTTCTTCACGGAGGTATGTAATTTATGAATTACTAACTTCATTTATGGAATTTCACTGACATATTGCTTACATAGCTAAATATGTTGAGTACTTCAGATTAAAAAACCGTAATCAACTAACGATAATACGGTAGGACATTTGTGTAAAAATAATATTTGGCAATCTAGAAGATTAATGTTTTAAGTATCATTTTAGGTCTATTTTTACCATAAGCAAGTGCTCTTCTTAAAAGACAAAAAGTTTAAACATATACATCTATTGTGCGCAGCGAAAATTTCGGCAGCACCTCTGGTGTGTAAGGCGCACAACAAGAGATTAGATCACAACGGAATTCTTGTTTCATAAAGAAAATAAGAATCGAAAGCAAAATAACTCAACAAAGTGAGATATCAGCTCTTCCTCTCATCAGTTCTAGGACTGACTTGTCGAGGGAACCTACAAGCTATTACAAATTACAAGACAAGGACACAAATTTTACGTGGTTCGACAAATTACCTATGTCCACGGGGCAAGGAGGGGGAGGTCTATTATTAGAGGGAGAGATATAACTAGGGTTTACAATCTCACAACCTAAACCCTCTCACAAACTCTCAAATCTTTCACACCAATATCTCTCTCAAAAACACAAAAGCCTAAAAGGGACTGCTTTAACTCTAAGAAAGTACGAAGATTTTCTTCCTCTACTGCTTGCACCCCTCTGCCAGCACCGTCCTTTGCACCCAGCCCCTCTTTGCTCACTGCCAATTTGCCTCCTTGCACTAAAAAATCTAGGCTAAAAAATCACTTTGTTATTTATAGGAGGGAGGAGGAAATCGGGTGGGCCTACTTTTCTCTTCACGCGTCAACATCACACTGTGACCCCTAATCTCTTCATGCATGAACTCTTCACGTGGTGGCCCCCTCTAACAATCAATCTGCGTTCATAATTCTCCACCTCAGCGAAGTTTTTCCAAAATTAAGCCGACACTAACCAAACCAAATATCTCACTTGTTGCGTCCAGTACGAAGTGAAACAATTCACGACAACGGACTCAATCCACAACAAGTCGAGAACCCAAATAAGAATGCGAATACTCTCCAAATGTTGGTATCAACCCACCAAATCGATCTTACCCCATTAAAATTAACTAATCCAAACCGGCTGCATCATAAATGACTGCCTACGTATCCTCTTGCCCAAGAAATCAAGTCTGACATATTTCATCAAATGGCCTCCAAAGGCCTCAATCCACTAGAAGAGTTCGTAACGCTTCTTCAACATCACGATCAAGTCTACGACTGATAGCACCTCCAATGGCCCCAAACTGAAACAATCCAAACATCTCCACCTGAGATTAACCAATGGTCATATCCAGACTCCATCTATCAGCTACACTCGAATCGATCAACCTATCATTTGCATATGAATCAACATGATTTCCAATCCGTGTCATATCAGCTGGAATCCCAAATGATATAGTATGATCTGGAGACTCCACCTAACATGGAGTAGTGTTTGTTGGAAATTTGCAGTAAAAAGACAATGAAAGAAAAATTTGACTTGTATTTCTCTCAAAATCGATTACAATTTGGATTCCGATTACAAAAGAGAGGAGAATGAATTTGATTCTCCCCTTTGTTTACAACTTAGCGGTGGAGTGCCTCCTTCGATTGATCGCGTCGAACTTGCTCTCCGTTGACGATCCGACCGTCCTTCTTCACTGGAATAATTGAAGTGCTTGCTGACTTCGGTTTAGAACTCTTAACGAGTGTAAAGAACTCTGAACGAGTTAAGAACTCTGATAAGAGTTGTTGAAAACTGAATGTCTGGCTCGATGTGATTAACTTGTGTTGCAAGTTAATTAAGAACTCTTGACGAGTTTAAGAACTCAGAATGAGTTAAAACTCTGTAACAGAGTTGTTGGAACCGAAGATTCGGTTAATTGCCAAGTGTATTATGACGTTGATGAAGGGATCCTCCGAGATTTGATTAACTGATCGTTGATCAGTTCTTTGATCTTCAAAAGATCTCCTCTTTCGTGCTGTTGAACTGCTGAGATTTGTTGACCTTGGGCGGGTTTGATGCCAGCTCCTCCTTAACCTTATGCGGTTTTACTGTTAAAAGCCGATTCACCAACCAAACCATCAACCCCTTACTCTGTTGAGTAAGTCGGTTATTTATAGGGGGTTAGGGGTGTAACCAAACCCTAAATCCGCTCCTAAGTGGGCGAAAGTCCCTCAGAACGTGGGATAACAGTTTTGAGGCCGTTCGGCTTCTGTTTGAACAAGTCAAAACGCCTCGTCCACAAAGTTGCTCCGATCGCAACACATTCCTGTCACGTTAATACTATACCTCTGACAATCCACTTATCAATCCTCGTCAAAAGGATGATAAGTCCACAAAGTTGCTTCAATCGCAACATCCTCCTGTCACGTTAACATTATACCTCTGACAATCCACTTATCAATCCTCGTCAAGTTGCTCCAATCGCAACATCCTCATGTCACGTTAACATCAAACCTCTGACAAATCCACTTATCAATCCTCTTCAATAGGATGATAAGTCCCCAAAGTTGCTCCAATCGCAACATCATCCTGTCACGTTAACATCAAACCTCTGACAATCCACTTATCAATCCTCTTCAATAGGATGATAAGTCCCCAAAGTTGCTCCAATCGCAACATCATCCTGTCACGTTAACATTATACCTCTGACAATCCACTTATCAATCCTCGTCAATAGGATGATAAGTCCACAAAGTTGCTCCAATCGCAACATCCTCCTGTCACGTTAACATCACACCTCTGACACAATCCACTTATCGACTCTCTCTAATAGAGCGATAGGTCCTCAAAGTTGCCTTGATCGCAACAATCCACTTATCGACTCTCTCTAATAGAGCGATAGGTCCTCAAAGTTGCCTTGATCGCAACAATCAACTTATCGACTCTCTTCAATAGAGCGATAGGTCCATAAAATACTGTTATGTTAACATAACACCTCTAACAGTCAACCAAACCCCCCAAATGATCTTGTTAATTCTTTTTCAACAAGAATAGCAAGTTTTCATTATGAAATCCCCAGTGGATTAAAGATTTTCTGGAATTATCCTAGTGATAATAAAGAAAATTTCTGAATTTCACTCTAAGTGAAAACTCATGCCAAGTTAATATTACACCTCTGGCACTTCTAATTTTCTTTCAGTGTTTCGAATAACACAGGAAGAAACAGTGACAAAGTCTACGTATTCAATATCGTAGCCAGTGATTATCATTAAATTGATAATCTCTGAATCCATACATTGCATGTGCATGAGGAATTTTATCCTGAATCCTAAGTAGGGATAAGTCAACGCCTAATACGCGTTGCCGGTGAGTCTTTTACCGTAAAAAGAACAAAAGTCTACGTATTCAACATCGTAGCAGGTTGTTATTAATAACGCCAAAATCCATGCCTCACACGCATGGGGGACTTTATCTCGATCCCTGATTAGAGATAAGTCTGCATCTAACGTTAGTCTTTCACCGTAAAAAGGACGAAAGTCTACGTATTCAACATCGTAGCAGGTTGTTATTAATAACACCAAAATCCAGGCCTCACACGCATGGGGAACTTTATCCCAAATCCTAAGTAGGGATAAGCCTATGCCTAACACGCGTTGCCGGTTAGTCTTTTTCCGTAAAAATGACAAAGTCTATGTATTCAAAATCATAGCACTAAGACTAAGAGAGTTCATTCTTTTAGCACAACGTTATATGTGGAACGGACTTAGACAATCCACATGCTAGCCCGACTCAAACGGTATTCGGTAAAGGCATATCAAATCCGTTGATGGCTGAGGGTTTGCCAAAAATCCTATGTTCGAAGGCCCATCAGCTTAATGGACGTGATCCGAGACTTGAAACGAATAAGCTGAAGACAAGTCTCAAAGACTTAGTCAAAATTGCCACGAAGCCACTTCACATGCCTCAAGTTTAAAACGCCGGAGGTCAGACCGCGCTAAACAAAAAAAAATCACCCGACGCGAGCAGTCACACCAGGCTGTCCTTCCAAATTCAAAACGCTGAGCGTCACACCCGGGTTTCAAATCCCAAAAACGCCGAAGTACAACCTGCGTCTCAACATTCAAAACGCAGGGGTCCACCCCCCGCATTCCAGAACAGATTATGACGCATACCTCACAAAGTCCTACGTGGCAAATGCCCTTCAACCAAGGATGCCTTCAAGCAAGTAACGAGAACGGCTCCTTACAACAAGCGAATCAACAGCTCTAAGATCAGAGTTAAGATCCAAAGTATCCGAAAATTCGTCCCAGTCAACCGCGAACTTTCAAAAACTTTGGAGCCGGGGTTCTGTAGGCTGCTCTAAAAAATCACAAAAATAGCTTATGCCCCCATCAACCCACCGATGATGGAAGTTACAAGTCTGACGACTTCCAGAGGCTGTAATCTGAAGACTTTCGGTAGATTGCTGAAGGTTTACAATCTGACCGACCTTCACGAAACTGCATTAGAAGCTTATTTTAAACCAGCCTTCACAATCAACATCGGGAGTTGCAATCTGACGACTCTCATATTCTCAAGGAGCCAAGACGAAGATTACAAGACAATGATCTTTGCAACGCTATGACAAAAAGAGATTACTTGGTGATAATCTCTGCAAGGCAAGACGCGGAGGTCCTCCCCGTGTTTCAACATCAAAACGCCAGGGTCGAACCCCGCGTTACAACATCAAAACGCCAAGGTCGAACCCCGCGTTACAATATCAAAACGCCAAGGTCGAACCCCGCGTTTCAACATCAAAACGCCAAGGTTGAACCCCGCGTTTCAACATAAAAATGCCAAGGTCAAACCCCGCGTTTCAACATCAAAACGCCAGGGTCGAACACCGCGTTCCAACATCAAAACGCCAGGGTCGAACCCCGCGTTACAACATCAAAACGCCAGGGTCGAACCCCGCATTTCAACATCAAAACGCTGAGGTCGAACCCCGCGTCTCAACATCAAAACGCTAGGGTCGAACCCCGCGTTTCAACATCAAAACGCTGGAGTCGGACCCGTGTTACAACAGGCGAAACGTGAGCGACCCTCACGTTCGTAGGGGTCCAACCAACACCGACCCCCGCGTTTCCAAGCTACAACAAGCCAAAACGCGAGCGACCCTCGCGTTCATCAATGTTCAGCCAACACCCAACCTCGCGTCTCAATTCAAAGACGTGAGGTTAGGGTCCTGAACGCCAACGTGGGCGTTTGACTCATTCAACATGAGTTGAACGGTTCTAAAATCGTTTCCCACGATTTGGGGGCGGTTACACCCCACTTAGGAGAGATTTAAGGGGCGGTTTCACCCCCTTAATCCTCTATAAATAACTGAAGATCAATTCAGTTCAGGGGGGTCCGGTTGGATTTTTCTTGGCTCGGATCGACCACCGAAGGTTGGCATTTTTCGGATCTGGGAATTGGCTCTCGGTTTGGCAGCAACAAAAGAGGAGATTCTCGACTTGGCAGTGAAGGGGAAATCAGCATTCATCCTTCAGCAAAGCTTAGCAACAGGAGCTTCCTCATCCTTGGCTATTAACCGATTTTCGGTTCAAATCAACTCTTTTTCAAGAGTTTAAACTCATTCAGAGTTATCAACTCGTCCAGAGTTCTAAAACTTGCCACACAAGTTCTCCACAACGTCAAATCGTGAGGAGAAGACATCGTTCCAGTGAATCAAAACGTCGGATCGTCAACGGAGAGCAAACTCGACGCGAGCCCTCGAGGGAGGCACTCCATCGCCACCGTGAAGAACCCAGTTTTAAACAAAGAGGAAGAACCAATTTCGTTCACCTCTCTTTTGTAATCGAATTGTAATCGGAATCAAAGGAATACAAGTCAATTTTCTTTGTTCTTTTCTTTGCAATTTTTCCTACAAACATTTACGTTATTCGGCAAATTACCTACGTCCACGGGGCAAGAAGGTTATGGAGGAATAGCAGCCATTGGTCTCTCTCTATGGTCATGTGCTTGCCGTCCCAACTAACCTCTATCAACTCTGGGTCGGACCTAAAGGGCTGCGCACGCTGGGGCACGAAGTCAATGTGAGTGTATCCATCAGTCCTCTGCAAATTCTCCCTGCCGATTACCTACATGACTACGTAGCCTTCTCTTAGGATCCCGTCGACTGGAGAGATGTAGCGAAAACCAATCCTCTTAGGGACATCAGACAAATCCCTGATCTGGAGAAGCACTTTGCATTCTTCGAAATTAGCATGGTTTTTGTCACCACAACAACTCGTGATGCAAATCCGAGGAGCCAACTTTCGGTTATGGGCAACATATACGAAGGAGCTCGAGCCTGGTATTACTCCTCCGCAGGTTGTACTGGGGCTACCTTCAGATTACCCCACAAAACGCCTAATTCTCTCCTTTCCGTGGCTTTCTGCAACTGGTATTACACAGCTTCTACGATGCCAGAGTACAAACTGTACACTTCCGGCCTTCGTGCAATTAGGAAGATGTATTCCTCTCGGAAGGGGGGTGGTCGTGTATCTCGTCTGAAGGGGATCGACGAGTTTTTACATTTTGAGGATGCAGCTGAAGAAGTAGAAGGAGAGATGGGACTAGATGATGCCCCAGTAGCGAGCCCTAGGGCTGCTGAAGCTTCAAGAGCTAAAGCGACTGGAAAGAGAGCTCTTTCTGAAGTAGAAGAAGCTCACTACGAGAAACGTACTCGTAGAAAGCAGACAAATCCCTGATCTGGAGAAGCACTTTGCATTCTTCGAAATTAGCATGGTTTTTGTCACCACAACAACTCGTGATGCATTCACCGACGGGGCCGAGCAGTGATTGCAAAAATTCAAAATCCTAGAGATGGTATGGGAGGCTGAAGAGGCGGATCCATACTAGAAAGGGTTGGGGAACAGGTGGAAGCCTGTAAAGCCTGAGATCCTCACTCTAACGACGGAATCTGCCCGTAAAGTTGCCCATATTTACACGGCCAAGCTCTATGGCTTGGGCAAGAAGGTCGGATGATAGAAACTGCACCATGAAGGTGTGTCCTGCCGCTTCTCTGATTTGGTGGGGCCATGGCCTGAGATTGAATCGAGAAGCCAGCATCTCTCTAAGATCCTGGACGGCCTGACCTAAGATTGAAGATGGCAAAAGCATAGAGATGCCGGATGGTGCTGGAGGAGCTAGAAGGGATGGTAACCAACATTGTAGGGGAACGAGCAGTAATACCGTGATGACAATTTTTAGAAGTATGCCCTGACCCATGGCAGTGTGCACAGGCGCCATCCAAAGCCATCTTTTATGGTTTACGACAGAGATTAAAGACGCTGGGTTTAGGAATTTGTTTGGGGTAGAGGGGTGGAGGGGTTACAAGGGTTGAAGAAGTTGAAGGATTAGGGAGGAAAGACTGTGACGTGAGGGTCAAGGGAAATATTATTTTAACCGCTTGTCATGAATTAAGAACACGCGGATATATGATGTGACCTGTAGGGGTGGTAGGACATGTCTTGGAATGCAGCGAATAATTAAATGATGTAACAAATAGAACTAACACTTACTCGAATAGAACTTGTCTGGAGTTAGAACTGGCTGTATACAAGCTAAAACTAGCATCGTAGCACGTTAGAACTAACATCACAGCTATTAGAAGAGCCCTCACTAGCACTAACGTTCTAAACAGATTAGAACTAACACGCCACAGATTAGAACTGACGTTGGAGGGGCTAGGACTAACAAGCAGCACGATAGCACTAACATCAAAGCTATTAGATGCACTCTCACTAGCACAAACGCTCTAAACGGATTAGAACTAACACGCCACAGATTAGAACTAATGATGGAGGGGCTAGGACTAACAAGCAGCACGATAGCACTAACATCGAAGTTATTAGATGAGCTCTCACTAGCACTCACGCTCTAAACAGATTAGAACTAACACGCCACATATTAGAACTGGTGCTGAAGTAGCTAGGACTAATATGGAGCACAATAGAACTAACATCGCAGCTATTAGAGACGCTCTCACTAGCACAAACGCTCTAAACGGATTAGAACTAACACGCCACATATTAGAATTGACGCTGGAAAGGCTAGGACTAACACGCCACAGATTAGAACTAACATCGCAGCTATTAGAGGCGTTCTCACTAGCACAAACGCTCTAAACAGATTAGAACTAACATGCCACAGATTAGAACTGATGCTGGAGGGGCTAGGACTAACACGCCACAAATTAAAACTAACATTGCAGCAATTAGAGGCGCTCTCACTAGTACTCACGCTCTAAACAGATTAGAACTAACACGCCACAGATTAGAACTGGCGCTGGAGGGGCTAGGACTAATACATAGCACGATAGGACTAACACATAGCACGATAGAACTAACATCGCAGCTATTAGAGGCGCTCTCACTAGCACAAACGATCTAAACGGATTAGAACTAACACGCCACAGATTAGAACTGACGCTGGAGGGGCTAGGACTAACACGCCACAGATTAGAACTAACATCACAGCAATTAGAGGCGCTCTCACTAGCATAAATGCTCTAAACAGATTAGAACTAACACACCACAAATTAGAACTGATGCTAAAGGAGCTAGGACTAACACGTAGTACGATAGAACTAATATCGCAGCTATTAGAGGCGCTCTCACTAGCACTCACGCTCTAAATAGATTAGAACTAATATGCCACAGATTAGAACTGACGCTGGAGGGGCTAGGACTAACACGATAGAACTAACATCGCAGCTATTAGAGGCGCTCTCACTAGCACTCACACTCTAAATAGATTAGAACTAACATGCCACAGATTTGAATTCTTTACTAGAACTAACGCTTTAAATAAATGATAACTAACACACCATCAGTTATAATAATATATAAGAATAAAAATATCACTGCATTTGGGTTCCAATTCTTAACAAACTCTTTTCCGATTAAGCAATATTTAACAAGAACTATCTGGGCGGGGGGACGCAATACGCAATGATATTCATCCTCATTTGTTGCTATCCTCGCTATAGCGGAATCGGTCTAAGAAACCCTTTTCACCGTCACTCGCCGTCCTTTTTGAAGGTCCTTCCTTACTGTGCTTTGAGGAAGGAGAGCTGGATTCCGCTGAGCCACTGTGCGAGCTGGTGGAGTTTAAAGGGAGAGGGCCAGTCGCGGTAGGGAGAGCCCTCGGGAAATTCCCTCCGCATTGAACTTGCGTGATGATGTATCCTTCCTCTATGTTACCGTCCACCGGAGAGATGTAACGGAACCCAAGCCTCTTAGGGATTTTAGATAAATCCCTAACCTTGAGAAGAACTTTGCAGTCTTCGAAGTTAGAATTTGTTATGACGTCCCTGGAGCACATGACACATTCACCGATACCAATGAGCAGAGATTGCAAAAATTTAAAATTCTAGAGGTGGTATGGGAGATTGAATAGGCGAATCCATACTAGAAAGGGTTGGGGCAACATTGCTAGCCTCAGATCCACACTCCAACGGTGGAATCTGCCCTTAAATATGCCCATATCTATCAATCCTAGTTCAATAGCTTGGGCTAGAATTGGATCAGATGAAAACTACACCATGAAGCTGTGCCCTGTCGCCTCCTTGATTTAATAGGACCATGTCCTAATATTGAAGTGGTAGGCCAGCATCTCTTGGAGCTCCTTCACGGATGGACGGCCTCTATCAAGATTGAAGATGGCGTAAGAAGAAAGATGTCGGATCTTATTGGAGGTGTTGGCCAGGACGGTAAGCATCCTCGGAGGGGCACAAGCGGTAATTCCATGATGATAGTCTCGAGAGCTATGCCCTGTCCCATGGCAGTATACACAAGAAAGATCCTTAGCCATTTGTGAGGGCTCATGCGGAAATCGATGACGCTGGGTTTCGGTTTTTTAGCAGAGGATGGGGTTTAGAGAGGCACCTTCACTGGGGGCAGAAGAAGAATAGTGGTGCCGTGAATATCCATTGAAGATCATAATTAATTATTTATGTTAATGGACCAACTTACCTGACTTGGGAACACACAAATATATGATATGATATGTTAGTGTGATGGGACATATCTTCGAAAAAAGCGAAAAGCAGGAGGGACTATTGGCGGTAATGGAAAGTTTTTTCTTGGAAGAACACGAACAGAGTACAAGAGACAAATTAAACAAATAAAAAAATTAATAGCTGTTTAGAGCATTAGTTCTAGTGAGATCGCCTCTAACAGCTTCGACGTTAGTTCTATCGTGCTGCGTGTTAGTCCTAGCCCCTCCAGCGTCAGTTCTAGGCATTGGTGTATTAGTTCTAATCTGTTTAGAACGTTAGTTCTAGTGAGATCGCCTCTAACAGCTTCGACGTTAGTTCTATCGTGTTGCGTGTTAGTCCTAGCCCCTCCAGTGTCAGTTCTAGATGTTGGCGTGTTAGTTCTAATCTGTTTAGAGCGTTAGTTCTAGTGAGATCGCCTCTAACAGCTTTGACATTAGTTCTATCGTGATGAGTGTTAGTCCTAGCCCCTCCAGCATCAGTTCTAGGCATTGGCGTGTTAGTTCTAATATGTTTAGAGTGTTAGTTCTAGTGAGATCGCCTCTAACAGTTTCGACGATAGTTCTATCGTGCTACGTGTTAGTCATAGCCCCTCCAGCGTCAGTTATAGGCGTTGGCGTGTTAGGTCTAATCTGTTTAGAGTATTAGTTCTAGTGAGATCATCTCTAATAGCTTCGACGTTAGTTCTATCATACTGCGTGTTAGTCCTAGCCCCTCCAGCATCAGTTCTAGGCGTTAGCGTGTTAGTTCTAATCTGTTTAGAGCGTTAGTTCTAGTTAGAGCCAACACAAAGTAGGACTAACACAATATGCCATTGTAGCTAAAACGTACTCTTTTAGAACCAACACGAAGTTAGAGCCAACAATACATCTGATAACACGTATTTTCAATGAAATATACAACATTATTGTATTTGTATGAACATTTCATTCATCACTCTACACTGCTTTGTCTTTATGTCTTTGTTCATAACCAGCAAGTAATAATTGTGCGACAAGTCTTGCTTGCATAGCTTCAGGGATATCGTTCGGAGGATTAACCCGCAATGTTGAGTGGCCTTCAATTATTGCTTTTATAAAGAGGTAGACGAACAAACCATGTCAAAGCTGTAACATAGAAGGCTAAATTAGATATTTTCATCATATCTAATACTAACACAAATTAACACAATTTAGACATTAGAACTAACCGCCCTCTTTGTTGCTCACATTTGATGGCTTCATATCTAAATATTCTGCGCACATTTTGCTCAACAAAATCAACATGATAGGCATCAAAGTAGTTTATGATTTTATTAACAGGCTTCATCCAAGCTTCGTGCCCAGCAGAACTGTAATGCCTGACGACCTTATCTTTCAAATCAACTTCAACAAGATGCCAATGGTCGTCCCTGACTAAAGGGATCAACAGATGCTCCATGCGGAATGCGGTATATTTGTCAATATATGTCAAATAGAGCTCGTAATTGCTCGGCTCGAAGCCATAGAGTGAGTGCTGCGAACACAACATGTATGAGTTAGACCTAACACGCCAAAGAATAGAACTAACATGGTACAGATTAGAACTAACACGGCATAAACTAGAACTGACACCAACTACGCTAGAACTAACATGACTTATGGTAGGTCTAACTTTCCGCCAACTAGAACTAATGTGACTCATGGTATAACTAGCATGAATCCAACAAGAACTAACATGCATTTCAATTAAAACTAACAGAGTGAATTTAGAAATAGCATGTTCTTACAAGAAAGAACACTGATACGACTCCATATCCTTTGTCATATGCCTCTTGGTTAAGTGTGTTCAATACTGCTTCTTCCATCTGTAAATGTTATGAAACATTAAAATTCAATTTAAATAAGACGTTTTCAATTACTAAGCATGTATAATCTAACCTTGTCGTCAAGCCGGCCACCACGAAGAAAATATAACTCTTCTCTGTTAATATTGTTGTTGGATGTTACTATAATATTATATCTCCTGAAAATTAGAACTAACATGAATTAGGACTAATATGTGACGAATTAGCATGTAAATAGTCAACCGAAACTTACCTGTGAATCTTCTGAGAACAAAATTTAGTTAGCCTATCGATTTGAGATTTGTCGAGTTTGGCTGCTACTACAGATGGTATCTTTAAATTATGTACAAAAGCACATGTGCTATCTATTATGCGTATGTTAAACAATGTATGGTCTGGAATCTCTTTATTCAGCTCTCCCAATAGAGCTACCTCATCATCTGTCATTGGCTTCAAACTCAACACATCCCAAGTGGGGATTTGATTATCGGGGTAAAAATGAGTAACTTTGTCAACTAGTTTTACATTTTTAGGACTTTCAAGTATTTCTACTTTAATTTTTTCCTTTTTCTTTCTTTTTCCTTCAGTATATGGGGTCCTCTTCCATTTAGATCTCCTGCTTACCCTTCTTGGCTGAGGGCAACCCTTTCCTTCCACATTGGTCGTTAGAACTTCTAGAAGTTTGTCCACATAATGTTTAATATTCACAAGATCCTCTTCCTCCTGTGCTTCCAACCCCTCTACAACTTTGCCTAGAACCTGACTGTTATCTGCACATTTGTTGTCTATAATAACCTTTTCATGTTCAACATGATCTTCTTCCCTATCCACATGTTCCTCTTCCATATATACATTATCCTCAGCCTTACTATCTACATTCGCGTCAACCATACTATCTACATTCTCTCCTTCTCTATCAATATGCTCCTCCAACTTATCTGGATTCTCCTCCTCCTTATCTATGATATCCTCCTCCTTATCTACACCATCAACAGGATCCTCATCAAAACCTTTGTTACCTACAATAAAATTTTTATGTTCATGTTTGTGGAAAAATTTGCAGTAAAAGAAATGAATAAAAATTAATTTGTATTCCTTTAATCTCAGTTACAATTGGATTTCCTGATTACAAAAGAGAGGATAATTAATCTGGATTCTCCCCTTTGTTTAATTCTGGGTTCTTCACGGTGGCGATGGAGTGCCTCCCTCGACTTTGTTTAATTCTGGGTTCTTCACGGTGGCGATGGAGTGCCTCCCTCGAATGCTCGCGTCGAATTTGCTCTCCGTTGACGATGGAGTGCCTCCCTCGAATGCTCGCGTCGAATTTGCTCTCCGTTGACGATCCGAACGTCTTGATTCATTGGAACGTGGTCTTCTCCTCACGATTTGATGATGTGGAGGACTTGCATGGCAAGTTTGAAACTCTTGATGAGTTGATTGATCTTAACCGTAATTAGTTAGACAAGCCAAGGATCTTTTCTTTGCTGTCCAAGAGAAGGATGAAAGATCCCCGCCCGAACTAAGCTGATTTTTTAGTTATTTATAGGGGATTAAGGGGTATGATCACCTCCTTAATTCGCTCCTAAGTGGGCCTAATAGGATGTAACCACCCCTTAAATCACTCCTGAGTGGAGTTGTGATCTCCTCAGATCGTGGGAAATGGTTTTGAAACCGTTCAGCTCGTATTTGAACAAGTCAAACGCAAAATCCGCGTTCTGGCATGAATTCTGCATTCAAACGCAGTGTCTGAAAACTTTTTTGCAGCGTCTGAAAGCTGTGTTTGTAGCATTTGGAAGCTGCGTTTGGCAGCGGATGGAAGATGCGTTGGCAGCTTTCGGAGGTTGTGTTTGCGGTCGAACATGAGCTGCGTTGGCAGCTGGATCTGAGCTGCGTTTATAGCGTTTGGAGCTGAATGTGAGCTGCGTTTGCAGCCAAGTTTGACCTGCGTCCGCGGTCGAATTGGTGTTGCATCTTGATGATGGTACGCGGGGAGGACTTCCACGTCTTGGTTTGAAGAGACCGTCGATTTGTAGTCTCTTTCTGTTAGAGCGTTGCAAAGATCATCGTTTTGTAATCTTTGCTTTAACTCTTTGATATGTGAGAGTCGTCAGATTGTAACTCCCGATGTTGATTGTGAAGGTTGTTGATTAGAGCTTTCATCAGTTGTTGTGAAAGTCGTCAGATTGTAACCTTCATCGATCTATGTGAAAGTCTTCAAATTGTAGCCTTCTGAAAGTCGTCAGATTGTAACTTCTATCATCGGTGTTTAATGGGGAATCTGCTATCTATTGTGATTTTTAGACAGCCTACAGAACCCCCTCCAAAGTTTTTGAAAGTTCGCGGTTGACTGGGACGAATTTTCAGAATACTTTGGATCTCAACTCTGATCTTGGAGCTTTTGATTCCTTGTCATAAGGAGTTGTTCTTTGCACCCGCTTCAAAGGCATCTTGGTTGAAGGGATTTTCCATGCATGACCTGTGTGATGATGAGCTTCAAATAGAAACTGTAGCAACGGTACAAGCTACTCATGAGCAGAAGCTATCAAACGTCACGTCACGGCTCACCTCCATTAAGCTGATAGGCCTGCAAACATGCATAGGATTTTTTGCAAACCCTCAGCCATTAACGGATTTGATAAGCCTTTACCGACTACCATTTGAGTTGGACTAGCACATGGATTATCTAAGTCCGTTTCACATGTAACGTCATGCTAAGAGAATGAACCCTCTTAGACTTGATGCTATGATTTTGAATCCATAGACTTTATCGTTATTTCTTCCTGTGTTACTTGAAACACTGAAAGAAAGTTGGAAGCGCCAGAGGTGTAATATTAACTTGGCATGAATTTTCACTTAGAGTGAAATTCAGAACTTTTCTTTATTATCACTAGGATAATTCCAGAAAATATTTAATCCGTTGGGGATTTTATAATGACAACTTGCTATTCTTATTGAAAAATGATTAACAAGTTCATTGGGGGTTTGACTGTTAGAGGTGTGATGTTAACCTAACAGTATTTTATGGACTTATTGCTCTATTGAAGAGAGTCGATAAGTTAATTTGTTCATCAGAGGTATGATGTCAACCTGACGGGTTTGTGGACCTATCGCTCTATTGAAGAGAGTCGATAAGTGGATTTTGTCAGAGGTGATCATTAACGTGACAGGAAATTGTTGCGATCGGAGCAACTTTGTGGACTTATCATCCTATTGAAGAGGATTGATAAGTTGATTTGTCAGAGGTTTAGTATTAACGTGACAGGATTTGTGTTGCGATTGGAGCAACTTTATGGACTTATCATCCTATTGAAGAGGATTGATAAGTGAATTTGTCAGAGGTTTAGTGTTAACATGACAGGATTTGTGTTGCGATTGGAGCAACTTTATGGACTTATCGCTCTATTGAAGAGAGTCGATAAGTAGATTTTGTTAGAGATGATCATTAATGTGACAGGAATTTGTTGCGATCGGGGCAACTTTGTGGACTTATCATCCTATTGAAGAGGATTGATAAGTTGATTTGTCAGATGTTTAGTGTTAACGTGACAGGAATTGTGTACTTGTGATTTGAACAAGATTTTGGGGACTAGCGTCTCGCTGGGGAGAATTGCTAAATGAGTTTATCATCAGAAGCGATGAATTTTGATATTAAGATTTTAAAGACTTAGTGTCTTGCTAGGGAAGATTGCGATTTGAGCAATTTTGAAGACCTATCATCCTATTGAAGAGGATTGATAAATTGATTGTCAGAGGTATATTGTTAACGTGACAAATTGGGAGCGATGCCAACTGAATTCATACTCCGTAAGGATGATGATCGTCAGAAGTATAATGTTAACTCGACGATGTGAAAGATTCGTTACTCTTAATCCAGTGGATTCTAAGTAACTAACCCCCATTCTTGATTAAGACTTAGCAGGGGAATAAAAAGAGATAGACAATGTACATCACCTAGTGGGGCATTATCCATGAAGTCGGAATAGAGGCACATCACCTGGTAGGTCATTATCTGATGAGTTTGACTATCAGAGGTAACTGTGATAGTTTTATGGACCTGTCATCCTATTGAAGAAGATTGGCAAGTTGATGGACTATCAAAGGTAACTGTTAACGTGATAGTTTTTGTGGACTTGCCATCTGACTTAAAGAGGATTGGCAAGTTGATGGACTATCAGAGGTAAATGTTAACGTGATAGTTTTTTTGGACTTGCCATCCTACTTGAAGAGGATTGACAAGTTGATGGACTATCAGAGGTAAATGTTAACGTGATAGTTTTGTGGACCTGCCATCCTATTGAAAAGGATTGACAGGAGAATTTAGAGGGAATGGACTATCAGAAGTGATCATTAACATGATAGTTTTGATGGATCCGCCATCATATTGAAGAGGATTAGTAGGGGAATTTGGAGGAAATGAACTATCAAGGTAATTGTTAACGTGACAGTTTTGGTGGACTCGCCATCCTATTGAAGAGGATTCGTAGGGGAATTTGGAGGAAATGAACTATCAGAGATAATTGTTAGCGTGATAGTTTTGGTGGACCCGCCATCTTATTGAAGAGGATTGGTGGGAGAATTTGGAGAAACTAGACTATCAGAGGTAACTGTTAATGTGATAGTTTTGGTGGATTTCGTAGTTGACCAAGGTATTCTATTGAATATGACAACTCAGAAAAATTATTACTTATAATCCAATGAACTACAAATAAACCAACCCCCAGTCTTGAATAAGTACAGGGGGGAAAAGAGGTAGACATGGTACATCGCCTAGTGGACCATTAGCTAATAAATTTGACTATCAGAGGTAACTGTTAACCTGATAGTTGTTAGACCTGCCATCCTACTGAAGAGGATTAGCTTCAGTAGCCGTAGTATCTTCCTCTTCTGACTGAGAAGATTGGGCTTGGTCCGATTGCTCAGGTTGATCCTGCCTACCTGAGAAGATTGGGCTTGGTCCGATTGCTCAGGTTGATCCTGCCTACTTTGTTCTTTAGCTTTGATCCTGACAATAATCTTTTGAGCCTGTTCATTGCTCAGGTTGATCCTGCCTACTTTGTTCTTTAGCTTTGATCCTGACAATAATCTTTTGAGCCTGTTCACCTTGAGAGATTAGTTGTCTCCAGAAATGACATTCTGCAACCCCTATTCAGGCTAGGAGGTTGGTTTGTAAATTGTGTTGACAGGTCTCCACTAGGGTAGACTGTGTCATACCTGTCGGACATCGTAGAGCTATGTTTCGAAACCTTTTGACGAAGGCTTTGACAGACTCCCTCTTCTTCTGCTTGGTGGCGAGAAGGGTATGGAAAGGGACTTCTATATCCTCTTCAAAGAATCTTGACAGGAATAGTCTCTCTAGATCTGCCCACTTTTGGATACATCCGGCAGGCAGTTTCCTGAACCATTCAAAGGAAACTCCCTTGAGGGTGCTAATGAACAATCAAATCAGTATGGTGTCGTTTGATATCACATTCTTAGTCTGTGACTTAAAATAATAGATATGTTGGTTCGGTGATCCTGTGCCGTCAAAAGTTTGTAACGTCGGGAGCTCAAACTTTGGAGGATAAGGGGCTGCATCCTATTCTGCAGGATAGGGCCTGGAAACTCCCTCGTCTTGGAGCTCGCTTCTGTTAGCAATGACATTTAGGCGGGCTTCTAATTCTTCCATTTTGATAGACTAGAGATTCTGCTCGTTCTCCGTCTCTCTTCCTTCATCAGAGGAAGATTCCAGGTTATGGGCTTCTTAGTCAGAAGCCGTGTCATCAACCATTTTTCCCTTCCCTTTGCTTGTGTAAAGTCAGGATGAAGACACTTTTTCTCTCCGGGAAGATTCTTGCCTAGGTGGCGAATCTGTCTTCTGAGATTTGGCCTTGTCTGCGACGAGTTGAGTCAACAGGGCCATGAGTTCATTGATGACCTCCTGCTGAGATTTGAGCATGGCCTCCTGCTCATCAAGTCTCTTCGCGAGATCTTCATAGTTTTCCGTCATATAAGCGGAGCTCTCATGTTCAACAAAAGAGCTTGATGATTGGGACTCTAAAATGGCTGAGTGTTCATCATCGGAATTGGTTCATCTGGCTAGCATCCGATAGTTAACAGGGAGAATGGCTCATGTTCACGTCCGAGTGCATTGGTAGACTCCTTCAAACTCGTTAGCGATTTCTCTGACGGTCGGTGAACGACTTGTCTCAGAGTCATCGGAACTAGGACCTAAGGCTTTCCCTCTGTCGATCACATTGATAGTGACCCCAGAATATTCGGTCTCTTGAGACTTCTTCCTGTGAGAACGTCGTCGTTGGATGGGCAAAGCAACATTCGTAAATTGGTCGAACACCAATAGTTTGGCCGCATATGAGCAGCATTGACATCCCGAGAGGACCGTAGGAATCAGTCGTTCACATTGGAATGAACGAATGATTTGTTGCATCAGTCTTTCTCTCGATATGAACTTTCTCAAATCTGTTGTGAAGATTCGAGAAGAACTACTCACTGATCGTGAGGTTTTAATTGGAACCCCCAGTCCATGATTGGACAGGACTGGCTCTTGGTGAACATGGATCTGGTTGAGATGTCTTGAATCCATGAACTTCTTATATCAGCCCCTCAATCTAGTCGCGCTACGCAGGGTATTGAATTTCGTCACCCGAACGCATGCCTGAGCTCCAGGTGTTGCTGGTGAAACGCAGTCCTGAGGGTTGCGTTTAGCTTGGCTTATGCAGAGCTCGTGTTGAGGCTCAGAAACACGGATCTCATGTTGATTGGAGGATCGGCTTTTTTGGAGTTGTGCCGAAGCTAAGTCCTCTCCTTCAGAGAGGGGACTGTATGAACAGTGCAACCCCCAAGAGAGACAGTCCTTCGGCGATTCGGCCACAACTGGAGTTTTAGTTTTCTTGAAGACTTTACGGATCTTGCGCATAGCCTTAGGGCTAAGGGATCCGGATGAGAGGGTCTCCTCAAACTTGGCTTGATCAAACTCAACAATAAGAATTTCGACGGTCTTTCTAATGAGATGGACATCGGATTGCACCACCACTTCTTCGTCAGAGAAGCTAGTCCCCAATGGAGTCGCCATCTTTTGTTTGTGGAAAAATTTACAGTAAAAGAAATGAAGAAAAATTAATTTGTATTCATTTAATCTCAGTTACAATTGGATTTCCTGATTATAAAAGAGAGGAGAATTAATCTGGATTCTCCCCTTTAATCTCAGTTACAATTGGATTTCCTGATTATAAAAGAGAGGAGAATTAATCTGGATTCTCCCCTTTGTTTAATTCTGGGTTCTTCACGGTGGCGATGGAGTGCCTCCCTCGAATGCTCGCGTCGAATTTGCTCTCCGTTGACGATCCGAACATCTTGATTTACTGGAACGTGGTCTTCTCCTCACGATTTGACGCTGTGGAGGACTTGTGTGGTAAGTTTGAAACTCTTGATGAGTTGATTGATCTTAACCGTAATTGGTTAGACAAGCCAAGGATATCTTCTTTGCTGCCCAAGAGAATGATGAAAGATCCCCGCCCGAACTAAGCTGATTTCTTAGTTATTTATAGGGAATTAAAGGGTGTAACCACCTCCTTAATTCACTCCTAAGTGGGGCTAATGGGATGTAACCGCCCCTTAAATCACTCCTGAGTGGAGTTGTGATCCCCTCAGATCGTGGGAAACGGTTTTAAAACCGTTCAGCTCATATTTGAACAAGTCAAACGCAAAATCCGAGTTCTGGCATGAATTCTGCATTCAAACGCAGTGTCTGGAAACTTTTTTACAGCGTCTGAAAGCTGCGTTTGTAGCATTTGGAAGCTGCGTTTGGCAGCGGATGGAAGCTGCGTTGGCAGCTTTCGGAGGCTGCGTTTGCGGTTGAACATGAGCTGCGTTGGCAGCTGGATCTGAGCTGCGTTTGCAGCGTTTGGAGCTGAATGTGAGCTGCGTTTGCAGCCAGGTTTGACCTACGTCCGCGGTCGAATTGGTGTTGTGTCTTGATGATGGTACGCGGGGAGGACTTCCACGTCTTGGTTTAAAGAGACCGTCGATTTGTAGTCTTTTTCTGTCAGAACGTTGCAAAAATCATCATTTTGTAATATTTGCTTTAACTCTTTGATATGTGAGAGTCGTCAGATTGTAACTCCCGATGTTGATTGTGAAGGTTGTTGATTAGATCTTTCATCAGTTGTTGTGAAGGTCGTCAGATTGTAACATTCATCGATCTACGTGAAAGTCTTTAAATTGTAGTCTTCTGAAAGTCATCAGATTGTAACTTCCATCATTGCTGTTTAATGGGGAATCAACTATCTATTATAATTTTTAGACAGTCTACGGTTCAATATGCTCCTCTTCCTTATCTACATGTTCAACCTCGAGATCTATACTATCCTCAACCTTACTATCTACATTTAGGTCAACCTTACTATGTATATTCTCCCCTTCTGAAAAAACATGCTCCTCTTCTATAACATTGTCGTCAACAGAATGCTTCACATCCTCTTCAATAATCTTATGTACATGTTCTTGCATGGTGGGGTCTTCCTTATATACACTGCTTGTTTTGGACTTCTGTTTCTCTTGAGCTACCCATCGCTTCTTCCTCATTTGATTTGTAATTTTCTGTTTGATATTCGTCTTCAGCACCACCGGGTCTATAACATCATCATGTCTTCCAAATTTTTCAATTATCATGTTTAGCCTGTTTATCTCCATCATGAATTCTTTACAATATGTACTCTTGTTCTACTTTGTAGCAACTAGTAGTCGTTTGAGAAATTTAGCAGAATTTCTCCAAAATATAAGTTGCTGCTCAATAGGAAGAACATTGATCTCCTCTTCATCGTCGAAAGCAACGTCAATATGCTTTGCCATGATCTGTTATTAATAAGAGATTATAATTTAAAGTAGGATTACACATAATTAGGATATTGTTTGCAATTAGTGTGAAATGAGTACGACTTAACATAACAGGATACTTACGTAGCCTATCGAGAAGTTCTTAGTAGTTTCCTCCTGGATAGCCTTCCTCTTTGCCTGACGCTTATGATGCACAACTTCACCCCTCTGTATAGCGGGAAGTGCTTGAACATGACCTGGAGAAGAGACCTCCACAATAGGGCTATGGACAAAAGTTATTGACGCTGACTTAGCCTTTACCATAATTGTCTCTACCCTCATAAATGGGACTTTCGCATCCTCTGGTGCCCAATTTGTCATTGGGGATTTGTCATTGGGGGTCTGGAGCAGTCTACGAGGGCATATTTCTTTATGCCGGTCATCTCGTAGTATCAAAGCTGTAGCAAATATATTTAGCATTTAGAATAATACTAGACTACACCAAAGAGAGTAAACTATGGGTGCAGCTAGAACTAACATGGTGTAAATTAGGACTAAGGCATTAATTAGAACAAACATAAACTATGTTAGAACCATCATGAGCCCAAGTAGAACTAACATGACCTATGTTAGGACTAACATGAGTGCAGCTAGGACTAACATGGTATATCTTAAAACTAACAAGGCATAAATTAGAACTCACACGACACAAATTAGAACTAACAAAATCTGCGATAGAACTAACATGGTGTAGATTAGAGCTAACATGACATAATTAGAACTCACACGACACAAATTAGAACTAGAATGAACCAAGATAAGTAAAATATGGAACTTACACACAATAGTGTCATGCAACCTGGGACATATGTGATCTCTCACTTCTCCTTTCCTCCCAAAGCAACTCCAATGCCCCTGATAATTTTATCATAAAAGAACCGGGCCCATGCAACAGAATTGACCCTCTCAATGCTGTCCAGGTACTTGAGTAAGGGTCTAGGGATACCTTCCCCGGCTCTGGGGCTCCATATCATAGAGCATTAGTACAAGATTTGTAGCAGAACAAAATCCTGGATATCCTGCTTTTTTGTAGAATCCACTAGCCTTTCCAGTTGCCCTTCGAGGTGTTTACATTAGGTGGTTTCTGCTTTTTTTAACTTCTTACCCTCTTCAGAAATGAAAAGATTAGCGAAGTATTCCACCCATATTCTGCTTCTTGAGTTCCAATTGATACTTATGACTTCACCATAAATTAGGAAATAAGTATGGTTATGGACCCATTACAAATCAAATTTAACATTTTTCGCACACCCACTTTTTGAATCGGGTATAGAAAATGTGTTATTATCTCTGTAAAATAGCTTAGCATCAGTTCAAGTGTAGGCCGATCAGGCACAGGAGCCCCAAAAAAAATATAGTGCTCAAATATAGAACCACCGTATGCATCCCTATGTCACTGACGAATCTTCAGGGCAATTCGCTTCATGAATTCCCAATAGGCCCCGATATTGGCGGCTAGCCTTACTGATACGACCGCACCTGTAAGAGCAACTTTTTCCCTGCAAAAAGATTTCGAATTTGTAAGTTCAATAAGACATATGAACTCATATTAGACCTAACACTAACGAGAATATAATAGAACTAACGTGTACTGTTATAGAACTAACATTAAACTCAATCTAGAACTAACATTGGACTCAAACTAGAACTAACATTGGACTCAAACTAGAACTTATGTGGACTCAGACTAGAACTAACAATACTGTAAAACCTAGCATTGTTTAAGATGAACTGAAATTAGGAAAAATTAGGTCGAGTTCCCAAATACTGGATAACATAGCACTTACTTTTTTTTAGGGGTTCGTTGGTACGACGAGCCAATGCCGTTCTTCTTTTCCGAGCTTGCCATTTTATTGTCTGCTTTTGCATTTCCATAAGGGTTAGAGTAGCTTCCTCCGCACTGCCAACCATAGATGAACCGTCTTTGCCCATCGACTCGTCTCGTTGAACGACCTCGTAGTCGTTAACGGATCCTTCAATGGACGACATTTTTCCGGCGAAAACCCTAGAACTGTTGAAATCCGAACAGAAATTAGAAAGATGAAGAGTTTTTGAGGCTCCTAAGCGATGAAAGAGAGAGAAAGAGAGGGAGGGTACTTGAATAGGGCTATGGCGCATTAACCAAGTTCGGTCCCATCAGAGGGGCACGATCGTAACTTCCACTAGGTCTTTTCTAAAAAAGGTCTTTTGGGGTCCTTGTCGTAAATACTGTGCGTATTTGAGGCTTATCCACATGGGAGAAAATATAAGGAACATCGTCACATAAAGTTTCTGCTTTTAGAGTCTCGACATATTTTTTCCCTTGGTTTTTTTTAAGGGAAAATTGCTTGGAGGAACCAAAAAAAGTTGGCTCAAGCATCCTCCTCCCCAGCCCAAAAACCATAACAAAAAAGCCCTAAAATTGAAAAAAAAGTGCAACCAAGCCCTAAAACTCACTGCCCAAGAAAGCATTCCCAAGTTACCCTTCTTCTTCCCCATTTAAAACCCAATCTCTTTCATCCTCCTAATCTGACCCAAGACCTCCCCCTCCCTCACCACCTCCGACTGCGCCGAGATGAAGAACCCGCTCGCTGCCGCCGCCGCGCGGCACCCGTTCTCCTCTAGCTCGTTGGTGAAGGACGATTTTGTTGGGCTGTTTTCGTTTGGGTTCTCTTTTGTTTTCCCATTGGGCCATTGAAGGCGTCGTTTTCATCTTGCTCGGTGTTTTGTCTCTGTTACGCGGAAAAGACCTCGTCTTTTATAGGCTCGGCTAAAGGCAGCCATTTGAAATCTCTGTTCTCAATGAGTGTTTGATCTAGGTTCTCCTAGATTTTTCTTAAAGGTATGGAAATGGCATCAAAATTTGATTTTTATGGTTACTTGATTAATGGGTTTTAATTGATTTTGGTACTTGCTTAGTGGGTCTTTGTTTGTTTTTGTTGAGAATTGGGGTTTGATTTTCTGTAGATCTGGATGGTCTGGGATTTGTGAGGTTTGAATCTTATCATGGTTTGATGCCTTCTGCCGGTTGATTAAGTCCGCGATTTAAGAGTTTTTGTTGCTTGATAGAAAGATGAACGGAGCAGTTTTTGTTGCGATTGCTGCTACAATTGGTAATTTACTTCAGGGCTGGGATAATGCTACAATTGTAGGTAATATCTATTTCCAAAGGGAATCAACAGTTTATCTATTAAATCCCTACATGTTTAATCCTTAAATTAAAAAGTGAGAATTATGTCCACAGCTGTGTGTTCATTTATTATTTTTCCTCTTCAAGGGCTGTTATTTACATAAAGAGGAAATTTTAATTAGAGACTCAACCCACCATCGAGGGGCTAGTCGTAGCTATGTCCCTAATCGGAGCCACAATCGTCACAACGTTTTCAGGGTCAGCATCAGATTATCTTGGTCGACGACCTATGTTAATAATCTCATCAGTTCTCTACTTTATAGGCATCATGTTAATGTTATGGGCCCCCAATGTCTACATGTTACTCCTGGCAAGACTCATCGATGGCCTCGGCATCGGTTTATCAGTAACTCTTATTCATGTTTACATATGCTGCAGTTTAAGTGTTATATGATATTTTTACAGATATGATTGTGGCATATATGTATATTTTTTCATCAAGCCGGTCCTAGAGGGAAGGGAAGCAATGAATATTAAGGCCTTGAAAAAGGAGTCTGAGATGTTACGGGCAGGACTTGCTGGGTCATTGCCTACTTTATCCAAGCATATGTTGTAAATGTGCAAGATTTTTTTCATACGACATCTAGCTTGTGCAATATGTAAAGAAACATTGTTTGTGATAAATGAAAAAATCAAGCAAGCATTTTAATGTTATATATATGTGATAATTCAATCTTACGTGTGACAGATCTACCTTATATGTGATATTTAGATCCGATTTGTGATATTTGGGTGTTATATGTGATATTTGGGTATTGCTTGTGATATTTGTTGTTTATACGTGATATTTGGGTATTGTATGTGATAATTGAGTGTTGCTTATGTTATTTGGGTGTTGTATGTGATATTTGAGTGTTGCTTGTGACATTTGTGGTTTATACGTGACATTTGGGTGTTGTGTGTGATA
The DNA here is from genome assembly GCF_001876935.1 of Asparagus officinalis. Classification (NCBI taxonomy): domain Eukaryota; kingdom Viridiplantae; phylum Streptophyta; class Magnoliopsida; order Asparagales; family Asparagaceae; genus Asparagus; species Asparagus officinalis. Next base: position 66,635,636 of record NC_033800.1, on the reverse strand, counting down.
TTTGGGTGTTGCTTGTGATATTTGTTGTTTATACGTGACATTTGGGTGTTGTATGTGATAATTGGGTGTTCCTTATGACATTAGTTGTTTATACATGATATTTGAGTGTTGTATGTAATATTTGGGTGTTGTACATGATATTTGGGTGTTGTATGTTATATTTGAGTGTTGTTTGTGCCATTTGTTATTTATACGTGATATTTGGGTGTTGTATGTGATACTTGGGTGTTGCTTGTGATATTTGTTGTTTATACGTGACATTTGGGTGTTGTGTGTGATATTTGGGTGTTGCTTGTGATATTTGTTGTTTATACATGATATTTGAGTGTTGTATGTAATATTTGGGTGTTGTACATGATATTTGGGTGTTGTATGTTATATTTGAGTGTTGTTTGTGCCATTTGTTATTTATACGTGATATTTGGGTGTTGTATGTGATACTTGGGTGTTGCTTGTGATATTTGTTGTTTATACGTGACATTTGGGTATTGCATGTGATAATTGGGTGTTGCTTGTGACATTTGTTGTTTATACATGATATTTAGGTGTTGTATGTGATATTTAGGTGTTGTATGTGATATTTGAGTGTTGCTTGTGATATTTGTTGTTTATACGTGACATTTAGGTGTTGTATATAATATTTGGGTGTTGCTTGTGATATTTGTTATTTATACGTGATATTTGGGTGTGGTATGTGATATTTGGGTGTTGCTTGTGACATTTGTTGTTTATACGTGATGTTTGAGTGTTGTATGTGATATTTGGGTATTGCTTACATTAGAAAGATTGCATATGAAAGTTACCAAACGTCTCATTTACCTGACGACTTTACTTGTGACATATCGACTTTACTTGTGATATATCGACTTTATTTGTGATATGTATGTTATATTCAACTTGCAGTCTTCCTAATGTAAGCTCACAGTCATCGGTTCATATCAAGGAACCTTATGAGAGGATCCCAATCGAGGAATCAGAGAGGATCCCAAACGATAATCCTCAAGGAGAGCATGTGTGGATGATGAACGACATAGCAAGTGACTCGTCTCATGTGTGACATTTACTCGTCTCATGTGGAATGACTCTATTAGATATGACTTATATCTGTTGTATGTGATATTTTGATATTGTTTGTGGCATTTGTTGTTTATATGTGATACATAGCTGTAATTTATGATAGTGAATTTTTGTTTGATACACAAATATGGTCATATCACTTCTAATATTGCTGAATCTTACAACAATTGGATTCGTGTGGCGAGAACACTTCCTATTTGCGATATGATATCACGCTGAAGGACATAACCGAGCCACGTGCACTGAACCTATTCAATATTAACGTTTCCTGCTAGAATTCAAACTCTTTTATGATTGTTGTCTATTACATGTTACTTTTGACATTTTGTTGTGATATTTACTACTTAAATGTGACATATTACCTGTTCGTATGACTTGTTGGTATTAACTGTGACACCTGTAAGAACTTTACTTTCAGATTCCATTTAATATGCTAAAGAGTAAAACCTAGCATTGTTTAAGATGAACTGAAATTAGGGAAAATTAGGTCGAGTTCCCAAATACTGGATAACATAGCACTTACTTTTTTTTTGGGTTCGTTGGTACGACGAGCCAATGCCGTTCTTCTTTTCCGAGCTTGCCATTTTATTGTCTGCTTTTGCATTTCCATAAGGGTTAGAGTAGCTTCCTCCGCACTGCCAACCATAGATGAACCGTCTTTGCCCATCGACTCGTCTCGTTGAACGACCTCGTAGTCGTTAACGGATCCTTCAATGGACGACATTTTTCCGGCGAAAACCCTAGAACTGTTGAAATCCGAACAGAAATTAGAAAGATGAAGAGTTTTTGAGGCTCCTAAGCGATGAAAGAGAGAGAAAGAGAGGGAGGGTACTTGAATAGGGCTATGGCGCATTAACCAAGTTCGGTCCCATCAGAGGGGCACGATCGTAACTTCCACTAGGTCTTTTCTAAAAAAGGTCTTTTGGGGTCCTTGTCGTAAATACTGTGCGTATTTGAGGCTTATCCACATGGGAGAAAATATAAGGAACATCGTCACATAAAGTTTCTGCTTTTAGAGTCTCGACATATTTTTTCCCTTGGTTTTTTTTAAGGGAAAATTGCTTGGAGGAACCAAAAAAAGTTGGCTCAAGCATCCTCCTCCCCAGCCCAAAAACCATAACAAAAAAGCCCTAAAATTGAAAAAAAGTGCAACCAAGCCCTAAAACTCACTGCCCAAGAAAGCATTCCCAAGTTACCCTTCTTCTTCCCCATTTAAAACCCAATCTCTTTCATCCTCCTAATCTGACCCAAGACCTCCCCCTCCCTCACCACCTCCGACTGCGCCGAGATGAAGAACCCGCTCGCTGCCGCCGCCGCGCGGCACCCGTTCTCCTCTAGCTCGTTGGTGCAGGACGATTTTGTTGGGCTGTTTTCGTTTGGGTTCTCTTTTGTTTTCCCATTGGGCCATTGAAGGTGTCGTTTTCATCTTGCTCGGTGTTTTGTCTCTGTTACGCGGAAAAGACCTCGTCTTTTATAGGCTCGGCTAAAGGCAGCCATTTGAAATCTCTGTTCTCAATGAGTGTTTGATCTGGGTTCTGCTAGATTTTTCTTAAAGGTAAGAAATGGCATCAAAATTTGATTTTCATGGTTATTTGATTAATGGGTTTTAATTGATTTTGGTACTTGCTTAGTGGGTCTTTGTTTGTTTTTGTTGAGAATTGGGGTTTGATTTTCTGTAGATCTGAATGGTCTGGGATTTGTGAGGTTTGAATCTTATCATGGTTTGATGCCTTCTGCCGGTTGATTAAGTCCGCGATTTAAGAGTTTTTGTTGCTTGATAGAAAGATGAACGGAGCAGTTTTTGTTGCGATTGCTGCTACAATTGGTAATTTACTTCAGGGCTGGGATAATGCTACAATTGTAGGTAATATCTATTTCCAAAGGGAATCAACAGTTTATCTATTAAATCCCTACATGTTTAATCCTTAAATTAAAAAGTGAGAATTATGTCCACAGCTGTGTGTTCATTTATTATTTTTCCTCTTCAAGGGCTGTTATTTACATAAAGAGGAAATTTTAATTAGAGACTCAACCCACCATCGAGGGGCTAGTCGTAGCTATGTCCCTAATCGGAGCCACAATCGTCACAACGTTTTCAGGGTCAGCATCAGATTATCTTGGTCGACGACCTATGTTAATAATCTCATCAGTTCTCTACTTTATAGGCATCATGTTAATGTTATGGGCCCCCAATGTCTACATGTTACTCCTGGCAAGACTCATCGATGGCCTCGGCATCGGTTTATCAGTAACTCTTATTCATGTTTACATATGCTGCAGTTTAAGTGTTATATGATATTTTTACAGATATGATTGTGGCATACATGTATATTTTTTCATCAAGCCGGTCCTAGAGGGAAGGGAAGCAATGAATATTAAGGCCTTGAAAAAGGAGTCTGAGATGTTACGGGCAGGACTTGCTGGGTCATTGCCTACTTTATCCAAGCATATGTTGTAAATGTGCAAGATTTTTTTCATACGACATCTAGCTTGTGCAATATGTAAAGAAACATTGTTTGTGATAAATGAAAAAAGAAATCAAGCGTCTATTTCAATGTTATATGTGATAATTCAATCTTACGTGTGACAGATCTACCTTATATGTGATATTTAGATCCGATTTGTGATATTTGGGTGTTATATGTGATATTTGGGTATTGCTTGTGATATTTGTTGTTTATACGTGATATTTGGGTATTGTATGTGATAATTGAGTGTTGCTTATGTTATTTGGGTGTTGTATGTGATATTTGGGTGTTGTATGTGATATTTGAGTATTGCTTGTGACATTTGTTGTTTATACGTAACATTTGGGTGTTGTGTGTGATATTTGGGTGTTGCTTGTGATATTTGTTGTTTATACGTGACATTTGGGTGTTGTATGTGATAATTGGGTGTTGCTTGTGATATTTGTTGTTTATACATGATATTTGAGTGTTGTATGTAATATTTAGGTGTTGTACATGATATTTGGGTGTTGTATGTTATATTTGAGTGTTGTTTGTGACATTTGTTATTTATACGTGATATTTGGGTGTTGTATGTGATACTTGGGTGTTGCTTGTGATATTTGTTGTTTATACGTGACATTTGGGTATTGCATGTGATAATTGGGTATTACTTGTGACATTTGTTGTTTATACATGATATTTAAGTGTTGTATGTGATATTTAGGTGTTGTATGTGATATTTGAGTGTTGCTTGTGATATTTGTTGTTTATACGTGACATTTAGGTGTTGTATATAATATTTGGGTGTTGCTTGTGATATTTGTTATTTATACGTGATATACGTGACATTTAGGTGTTGTATATAATATTTGGGTGTTGCTTGTGATATTTGTTATTTATACGTGACATTTGAGTGTGGTATGTGATATATGGGTGTTGCTTGTGACATTTGTTGTTTATACGTGATGTTTGAGTGTTGTATGTGATATTTGGGTATTGCTTACATTAGAAAGATTGCATATGAAAGTTACCAAACATCTCATTTACCTGACGACTTTACTTGTGACATATCGACTTTACTTGTGATATATCGACTTTATTTGTGATATGTATGTTATATTCAACTTGCAGTCTTCCTAATGTAAGCTCACAGTCATCGGTTCATATCAAGGAACCTTATGAGAGGATCCCAATCGAGGAATCCGAGAGGATCCCAAATGATAATCCTCAAGGAGAGCATGTGTGGATGATGAACGACATAGCAAGTGACTCGTCTCATGTGTGACATTTACTCGTCTCATGTGGAATGACTCTATTAGATATGACTTATATCTGTTGTATGTGATATTTTGATGTTGTTTGTGACATTTGTTGTTTATATGTGATACATGGCTGTAATTTATGATAGTGAATTTTTGTTTGATACACAAATATGGTCATATCACTTCTAATATTGCTGAATCTTACAACAATTGGATTCGTGTGGCGAGAACACTTCCTATTTGCGATATGATATCACGTTGAAGGACATAACCGAGCCACGTGCACTGAACCTATTCAATATTAACGTTTCCTGCTAGAATTCAAACTCTTTTATGATTGTTGTCTATTACATGTTACTTTTGACATTTTGTTGTGATATTTACTACTTAAATGTGACATATTACCTGTTCGTATGACTTGTTGGTATTAACCGTGACACCTGTAAGAACTTTACTTTCAGATTCCATTTAATATGCTAAAGAAAAAAGATCACCAAGTAATTACAAATGCACATTTTATCGTTTACAAACAGATAGTAAACATCCAACATCCAACAAATGAAACAGTTATATGTGTTTGTCTAATACTTCCACTCAATCAACGGTACATCATTACCCAAAAAGTACAAAAAATATTCTGGATCATCAATATCTAACTTCAATCGCAACTTCTTCCATTCACTACATTCACATATGATTTGAGCTGCAAGTCCTTCCCGTAACATCTCACTCCCTTTGCAAGGCTTCAATATTCATTGCCTCCATTCCCTTTAGGATCACCTTGATGAAAAAATATGCATGTATGCCACAATCATATCTGTAAAAATATCACATAACACTTAAACCACAGCATATGTAACTGGTAACGAGAATGTATCACACAGAATATAAAAATATCACATAACAGCAGCATATGTCACACAGAATACCAAAATGTCACATAAAAGCATCATATGTCACACAGTATACCAAAATATCACATAACAACAGCATAAGTCACACAGAACACCAAAATGTCATATAAAAGCAGAATACATCACCCAGAATGTCACTATGTCACATGAAACTAGTATATGTGACATAAGTATCACAAGTATTAATAAACTGGTAAGTATAAGATGTTTAGAGAAACTTACGAGCCTTTTTGCGTTCGACAAGAAACTGCTTCACAAATTTCAATTTTTAATGAATCAAAAACAAGAAACATTGACACTTCATCCAAGATCATAAAGTTAAAAAACCTATAGCTGAAAAACACAGAGATCCAGCTACCGAACCACCAAATCCAGGCCAACGATCTAGTACGGCGTTCATCTAATACGCTCCAATGTTCTCAATAATCTTAATCAATTAACGAAGTAATACTCACTTCAAGTAACTCTTCATAATTGTTATCCAATAAATTTTAGTGCTTTCTCTAATTAAACAAAGAGATCCAGCTACCGAACCACCAAACCAATAGTAGAGAAACATTACTGTGTACTGAAGAACAAAACCAGAGGCCAACTGCTTGGGCATCAACAGCGCAGCTCTCAGATTTTCAAGCGGCAACGTTATTCCCATCCCTCATTAAAACCAACAAATAATTAAATCATTCCGATAATTATCAATCGAACCATTATACAATTCAAGGATCTGATACCGAGCATTGTGAGCGTAATTCCCACAATCTAAAAATTCCGGCCGACCCAGAGAAAAGACGGCGGCCACCATAGCGCCACGAGGCAAGCGACCCCACCCAGATGGGGGAACCCTAGGGAGAGGGCTTCCCCTAGTCGCACGATGATCTCACACCCATTTAGGGTTTTGGTCTCTTTCACTTCGCCGCCGCCGCCATCGCTGCTATTAGTAGCTGAAGGATTAAAGCTGGAGCAAAGAGGGGAGAAAATGGACGAAGAGAGTGGGTTTGTTTTGATGGGTTGATGGTGGAGATTATGGGGTTTGAATTTGTAGGATTTTGCAGTGGCAGAGGAGGGAGGAGGACGAAGGCGCCAGCGCCGACTGGTGGAGAAGGGGTCGGGGAGGAGGGGGGATGCGGATGAGGAGGGAGGAGGAAGGGAACCGCTTTTAAATGAGGAAGAAGGGTATTTTGGGAATGAGTTTCTTGGGCAGTGAGTCTTGGGGGTTGGTTGCACTTACATTTTAATTTAAGCACTTGGGGGTTATGATTTTGGGGCTGGGGAGGGGGATGCTTGCTCCAACTTTTTTTGGTTCCTCTATGCAATTTTCCCTTTTTTTAATGATGTCTAAGAATACCCCGAGCCTTGCTAAAAATAAATAAATAAATAAATAAAAATCCTCAACCATACATAATAAGATGACACCAGAATATTCCAGCTTCATTATCCACATCCACACGTACGAAACAAAGAAACACCCCTGTATTCCCCCGTA
>NC_033800.1:66618241-66627453 GCF_001876935.1 Asparagus officinalis | reverse complement strand
CGCATAAAGTTGTTAACTGAGTGCAATGGAATCGGTAATGAAGAAAACACCAACTTTTCCCGCGAACAGTTAGCACGATTCTGAGGCGGAAGTGTGGCATTACGGCTAGCATCCTCATTACCACCCCCTGCATTGACGAGAGGATTATTAGCATTGTGAGTTTCATCCGTATCCGTGTGCTCCTCTTCCTAAACGACCTGGTTACGACGGCTTGGTTCACCATGCTGGTTCGTCAGTGCCTGAATTTGTTGCTCATGCATTTCTCTCATACTCTGCATAGCCATCTGCATTTCGAACCTGAAGCTCTCTTGCTGTTTAGCCATGGCTTCTTCGAGCATCTTGGCCACTTGTTTCGCGCTTATCATGAATGACTCGTGGGGTTGTCAATCGCTGGATACCGTGTTATCTGATGCGACGGCAGAGCAGGAATCCGATTCTTCATCTTCCGACGGTAATCTTGTCCGAACCCTGCCATAAGTTCCTCGTATGATGGCTCCAGACCTCAGACGAGTTAGATACTGGGGTACCGGCGGAATTGACTAGGGATTATCCCTTGTCGACGCCCTTTTGCTGGTCATATTGGTGGTGACCCTCGGAAATTCTCCGTCTTCAATTACCCTTCTTCTTTGTCGGAAGCGCCTAGACCTTGGTCTTGGCGTTTCGGTACTAAGCCTTTCGAACACTGAAATTCGCTCAGGGACTGCCTTGACGCAGTTGCACTCAAACAGTACCGCCCGAATGAGCTTTGAACAAGGGCACTGAGTTTCTAGCCTTCGAGGACTTCTCTTTCTGGCTTTGCTCGTACCCCCAGCACGATAGTACTGCTCTTCCGTTTGAAAGTCGGAGCAACCTATCGTGTGTTGGCACGATTTCTCAGGTATAAAAGTAGTGCGCTTGGGTGCCATGACTTCTTTGTCATGTTGAGGGTTGCGGCGACCCCCAGCATGTTGATTCGTTCGGGGCTTTCTTAGTGGGCCCAAACGTCCTTGAATTGGAGCTTTGCTTCGCTCCTCGGGAAGTGGACCGAGGCGCTCCAAGACCGACTTCCTTTTTTGGGATGGTCCCGCGGGATCTCCCGGGGCAGTTGTGGAAATCATCGGTGGTCTGGATTGATTCGCCGAAGGTTGCACTTTCGACGGCCGCAGTTTCTGCTTTTTGGTCTGAACCGCCGCTTCAGACTTCGGCCTCCAAACTTTGCGAGTTGGTGGCGGCTTCTTGGCTACCTCTTTCTGCAGCTTTCTACGGGCTTCTTCAGCTTGAGCTCGTGCCTGCGCTGATAGTGCGCGGCGCTTGCGAATGCGCTCCTCCAGCGTTGATCGGTTCCGTTTGACACGGACCCATTCCATTGTTGGCGGCTTGGAAGAGGCGCCGTTCATCTGTACGTCCAAGTCTTCAAGTCTTCAAAAACTCTGGGTTTGCTCTTCAATCCGGCAGAGTTTCGGCTCTTGAAAGTTCGACCCTTCCCCTTAGCTTAGTCGGGTTCTGGGACTCGGGCGCGGCTTTGTGGGGTTTCATAGCCAAGATGAGAGGCGGCTTTTGCGCGCGGAGTCAATGTCCGCCGGACGACGGATCAGAAGCGATGGTTGGTTGTTGCTTAGGTGTCGAAGATAAAAGTGAGGAGCATGAATATTGGAGGGTAACGTTCACGGGCGGTGTGTAGGCGTATAAAATATTGCTTATAGGTTCCACTTAGCAGTAGCTCGGCACAAAACCGACGATACAACGATATGCGACGAGGTTGGTACGGAAACTCGCAAACATAATAGGAATTAACATCCATTCGCGTGTGGAGTCAACGCCTAAGGTTCGAAGTGTCAACGTAGTCATCCATAACTTAACAGGGCAGACTCGGACGAAATCACGATATCGAATCACAAGATCAGTTTCGCGACTCGAACTCAGAAGCGGATTTTACTGACAAAATATACAGTAGTCAACGATTCCATTAAGTTCGGAATTAAATCAACCACTATTAGATTAGGCTTCGGGATCACAGGGTTAACTGAACCGAAAAATAGGAAAACGGACGGGAAAACCACGCCTAAGGGGGGGCTCTGGACCGAAACCGAGCCACCTCTAGTATGGCTCTTTGGTACATATAAAAGCCGAGCCCACCTCAGGGTGGCTTCGGCCAATTGGCCGAGCCTCCACTTTTGAAGGTGGTGGCTCGGTATAGTACGCTTATGTGTCTAATAGATTGCCACTGTGCGCTAAAGTGTGAACTATGTGAATAGGAAATGGCCTATAAAATAGGAGAGGTGGTTATTCTGTTCAAGGGTTGAAAAATTTTTTGGAGGCGAAGCTCTCACCCTGCTGGATTGAAGACTCAGATCTAAATAAAAGATCCAAAGCTTCCTTATGAACATTTCAAGATTGAGGCTTTTTGTCAATCTAGATCCTGGTGCTCCGGTCTGTAAATCATCAACGCCCACCAATATATAAGCAATCAGAACAGTTCTGAGGAGGATTCCAGGATCGTCAGATTCTTATGACGCATGGGCGTTACTTATCTCTGGAAAATCATTCAAAGCACTTCTAGAGTACTCTTTGATTCCCTGAGAATTATAAAGGCTAAATAATATCCTCCCATTGCAGAAATCATAATGTAACACGCCGGAAATACTAAATTAATTCGTCACTTGCGTAAAATTCAAAATAATCCGTCGATACTGCGTAAGATACACAACGACGTTACGCGGACTCCCTAGACTTTTCGCCAACAATTTACGCTGGTCCTTGGAATTTAACCTCACGGCAAACTTGTAGGCGATAGAATTCCACACATATGAGCTGATATTTGTGACCGCAACGCAGTATGACACTACGCGATTGTTCGATTAATAAGTGAGACTTGTATTGTATAACATCTTTTTTTCATTATTATTTGACGTTGTAAACCGGAATCTTATAAAAAGACCGGATCTTTGTTAAATCAAAAAGTTGTTAATTTAAAGATAGTTTTATATGGATTTATCAATAATGAAGATAAAGACACAATTTTTTCGCGATTACAAACCATCTGGTTTTGCGACCACAGGTGGGGAGCGCGTTTCCGATCTCACAGCCGAGATCGTTTTCGTCAGCAGCCGCAGCGGATCTCCGAGTCTATACCGCGATCGCGTAGTGTCCGATTGAGAAGAGCTTCGAAGGGTATGCGAGTGTTGACCAGCAGAATTCGAGGAGTAATAATTTGTTCTGTCCTTTTCTGTTCAGATCTAAACCTCTCCCCGTCCAAACAGTCCAATTGAAGCTCTTCTCCAGGAGAAAAACTCTAGTTGGTATATGAAGACGTGGACTGAAACCCATAACGAAGTTCTCGACCCCGCTGTACGAGCAAGTATACATCATAAATTATATTACGTGAGGTGAGATATCCATCCAATTTCTAACCATAGGTCGGAATCTGTCTGGCCAACCCTTTTCTGCCGCATATTATATATATGGGTGGCGTGGTGATCATCTTCGAAAAGAGAATGCCCGCAAACAGGGCAAAGTCAACGGCCTTATGCGATAATACTCAATTTCGCAATAAGGCTATGGAGTCAGTTGACGGTGTATCCGCTTACAACGTGGATTCTGAAGAACATAGGAGAGGCTAAATCAGTCCAAGGGCTTTCGACAACATGAATATATATATAATGTAAATAATGGCGCTCTTCCAATGCAGGGTATATACCGTGTATAATGAATGGGTCCGTGTCAGAACGGAATCGTTCGACGCATGGAAGAACGTAATTCGCAAGCGCCGCGCTGATGACTATATCAGCCGCAGGGCACGGGCTCAAGCGAAGAAACCCGTAGAAAGCTGCAAAAGTTTAGTGGTAGGTCAAGATAAAGCCGCCACCAACCTGCAAAGTTTGAGAGGCGAAGTCTGAATGACGGCTGGTTCAGTGACCAAAACAGCAGAATTTAATGCGGATACGTTCAGAAAGTATGCTAACCTTCGGCGAATCATAATCCAGCACAGCCGTAATTGATTCACTATACAACTGTCCCCGGGAGTATTACCAGCTGGACCATCCCAAAAAAAGGAAGTCCGGTCTTGCGAGCGCCTCGTCTACTTACTTGCCCGAGGAGCGATAGACAAAAGCTTTCATTAGTCAACTTCCTAAGGAAGCGATTCTGGTGAGACCATAAAGAACAGCCAAAATAAAAAATCAACGATTACTATACTTCAACTCAATGCTGGTGGGGTCGCGCAAACCCTACAACATGACACATTAGAATGTTCATATGGCACCCAAGCGCACTACTTTGTGCAAAAATACGAATAAAAGGTCAGAGTCTAACACGTTGCAGAAAATTCTAAGTACCTAACAAACTAGCGTTCGGTATGGTTCGTAGTTTCTATTTCTTTCGAATTAGGTATCTCGCGGGAGACGATGGATTCTTTTAGGGGTGGGTAAAAACCGAAAAAAACCGGTTCAACCGAAAAAAACCTCCCGAAAAAACAGACTGGTTAACCGAACCGAATTAAATGGATGAGAAGAAGTCTCTAAACCGCCAGAACTGAATTAAATCGGTTTGGATCCGGTTTGAACCCCTGAACCGCCCAAAAAAAACCGACCCGAATTTTGTTGGGCGGTTTAGAGACTAAACTTATACCTCAAAACTTTTCCTGTTATCATCCAATAGATTCAAACGGCGCAAGGAGCAGTTTCAAGCAATGAGTATAGCAATATCACAGAAAAATATCCTTGAGAACTAAGTAAAGATTCAAATCAATCCAGAAAATTTGTTATGCACATGATGCACTTACAAAAGATGCATATGCTACATTATATGAACAATATTATACAAAACATCACTCCCCCGTGTAATTAAATAAACTTAAACTTTAGTTAAAAAATTTCGCAGAAAAGATCTTGAGAATTACATAAGATTCAAATCAATCACAAAATGTGTTATGTACATGATACTTACAAGAGATAAGCATGCTGTATTATATGAACAACATCTTTAAAACATCAATTCTCTGCGTAATTATATCAACTCAAAACTTTATTCTAAAGATGATAACCAGTCTAATAAAGCTTTGTTGGCGAGCTCAGGAACCTCATCATGAGGACAATGCCCAGCTTGCAAATTCACAACAGAAGTCTTTGGATAGAACTCTTTGCAAATTCAAAACCGAAACCGAACTGAACCGAACCAAATTTCGGTTGGGCCGAATATTCGGATGAATGGGAAAAAATCTGGATCTGGATGAGAGTTTTGAGCATCCGAAAAATTTGGATTTGATGCGGATTGGGCATAAAACCGAACCGAACCGAATATGCCCAGCCCTACCGACAGCCCGTCAGCCCCGACCCGACCTCTTGTTGCCGTGCCGCTGCCCCGTCATCAACGCCGACCCGCTTAGCCAGATTCGTGTCCCCGCGTCAGATCCGAACTTGTGCCGTCAGCGTCAATTCGTTCGACAAGAACCCGAGACAAGATTCCGCTCCTCTTGACTCGTCAATTTCTAATTTATATCTGCCGTTAATTAGTTGCATAGATTAGATTATGAATTGTTATTATCTGCGTGAGCTTGTTGATGAATTGGTGGATTATCTATTTATGTTAATTTATAATTTTTATTATCTGCGTGGGTTTGATGAATAATATTGATTTAAATAATAGTTATGTGATAAATAGTATTTTCGGAATAATGATAATGAACTGAAAGAATTTATTTTGATAACAGAATCATTTTAGAGAATTTATAATATTTAAAAAGAGTTTATTTTGAGAAAAAGAATTATTTTAGAATAATAATTGATGAGAAATAATTTTAAAGAATTTATTCTAGGAAAGAGAATATTTTGGATTATTATAATGAGAAATAATTTTTAAAAGAAATTATTTTGGGAAAGGAATTATTTTCTGAAGTACGTAGTTGCTGTTCATGATTACATTTCATGTTTTGTGAATATTTTACTGTATTCGACATGTCATGATGTGGTTGCGTGAAATTAATGTTATTATTATCTCGTTGTTGTGTTTGAGAACCTTGGTAGTTTATGACTAGAATGACCTGTGTGACGTGAGTAAGACCTAAAGACTCGTGTGTTGTTGACTTAGAAAAGCAAGATGAGTTGGGGTGGGAAAGTCTATGTTTATATAATCGGATAAGACTGATGATATATATTCCAGGTTCGTACCAGTGGATCGGTGTCGCCACTGGGATTGGTTGGTTTGGTAAGTCACAGTGGATCGGTGTCGCCACTGGGATTTATTGATTTGTTGAGTCACAGTGGATCGGGGTCGCCCCTGGGGGCTGATTGGTTGGGTCAAAGTAGATCGGTGTCGCTACTTTGATTCCTGAATTTATTTGATGAGATGTACGTAGGGGATATGTGAACAGTCAGTTATCCGATGATATGAGCGTTGACTCTGTGTGAGATGTGAACCAGTGACCTATTTTAGGATGACTAGTTACATGACTTGTTACAGTGGATCGGTGTCACCACTATGGTTGGTTGTTGGATCAAAGTGAATCGGTGTCGTCACTTTGGTTAGGATTTATGGATTCTTGTGAGAGATAGATCAGTTGTTTTCTTTCATACATAGATTGAGATTAATATTTAATTATCTACAATTTGAGACATATGGTATATAAATGAGGGTTTCCTTGTTTTGATTATTTCGCTCGACGTACTATGTCTCGAACTGTAGATTTTTAAATATTAATTCCATCTAGTTGTATGACCTTGTTATGTGGATGATTATAGGATGGCTAGCTGTATGATCTTGTTACTCGGATGTTTATGTTTTCTCCTGATTATTATACTCTAGTGATGGATTATATCTAGCTTGTTAGTATTTTAGCTGCATGTTTCTATTTGTTATTATTGTCCTTGCATTGGTCATTTGACTGTATTATTATTTTCCCGAGTGGGATCTTACCGTGTACCCTACACGCTGACGTACACCTGTTTTCTCTGGTGTACGTCAGATTTAAGAGACGGACATGTTCAGTTCGGAGCCATACACAAGCCAGATGATTCTCAGCAGGAGTGCCTTGAAGACGGTGTAGCAGAAGAAGCTGAAGCTTAGTTATTTGATCTTAGTTTTCTTTTTATAGCATTTCTTTCCGCTGGATTATTGTATTTTATATTTTCCAGTATTTCGTTCAGATAGTCTTGTATGAGGGCATAATGACCCGAATATTATGCCTGGGATGATATTATATTTGTGATATGGATCTTTCTGTCTTGTGTTGTTCATTATATTCTTGCTAATCTGTGATCGGGGGCCTGTGACTACACATTTTTTTATTTCCAGACGCTTAGCGTATTAGATTGAGAAGAAGAGGTTTAGCACTTATCTCTCCTCAGTCTAATACGTCGTGGGCTTGTTCACGTTTCAATTCCCCGGTATTTTGGGAAGCGGAGCGTGACAAAATCTATTTGACAGATGATGCCAAACCTGTTGGAAATTGTAGTTAAATCTGGAATTAAACAGTAAAGGATGATGTGCTGTAATTTTAAACTTTTTCAGATTAACTGTTATGCGTTTAAGAAACGCCGTGCTTAAAGCAATATTTGGCCTACTCCGGTGCAAGGATCCCAAGGCCAAACTGCTTCCAGGAATAGCAGTACAGTACTCTAGTGTGCACCAACCCAATGCTGTCAAGATCTCCTCGATTTATAAGACCTTTCGGTCAAGGGAAAGATCTCCTTGATCTCAGAACCTTTCGGTTCAAAACCTTTCGGTTTAAGGGCAAGTTCTTGCGGGCACAGTTTCTACAGCAGCACCACTTACAGCAGCAAAAACGTTGATCCGACGTTCATTTTCCAAGCTCACGTGTGTATACCAACGTTCGTATTCCACGCTCGCGAGAGACTATTCATGAGCTACCCAATGGCGCTATTTATAAGCCTAAGGCCAGCTCAAGAGTCACTCGCAATTAATGTGACTATTATAATTCTCAATGATAATTAAGATTGTAACATCAATGCATTAAATTGCTCTTAAATACTATTGTAAGTGCTATATACAATAACTCATGAATACGAAGCAATCAATGTACGCGTTGCTACGAAACGCGAGGGTCACAACTCAGCAAATCAGACGAACCTTGTTTGACAAACGAACCTCGTCATACAGGCGAACCTCACATGACAGACAAAACTCGTCAAACAGGTGAACCTCGTATGACAGACGAACCTCGTCGAACGAGCGAACATCGTCAAATATACGAACCTTGTATGATAGACGAACCTCATCGAACGAGCGAACCTCGTCAAATAGGTGAACCTCATATGATAGACGAACCTCGTCAAATAGGTGAACCTCGTATGAGGAGCGAACCTCGTCTGATCTTATGGATCAAACGAACCTCTGTAGGTGTATAAAACTGCTTATAGGTCCCTTAACACAGCTCGGCACGGTGATTCGACAAACCAACGAACCATCAGGCGGAATATCCAAACATGATCATTAGATCACAACACCGAAGCCAAGTGACACGCGATGAAGCGGATTAACGAGGCGACTGTTCGCGGGGAAAATGGTTTTCTTCTTCATTGAAATAATTGTCATCTTGGGTTACAAAAGATCCGATCACAACACCGAAGCCAAGTGACACGCGATGAAGCGGATTAACGAGGCGACTGTTCGCGGGGAAAATGGTTTTCTTCTTCATTGAAATAATTGTCATCTTGGGTTACAAAAGATCCGGTCTTTTTTAGATCCGGTTACAATTAAATCAAAGAAAAAAAAGAAAAATTACAACTTTCCTTATTTGTCGAACGAATCGCGAGATCCTGTTTTGCGGTCTCTCGCTTTTGTGGGTTCTTTGCCGACGCCGGGGTTAATCCGTGGACCACCGCGCGATCTAGATCCGGTCGGATCTACACGATTATACGGGTATTATTCCACGAAGGGAATAATAGCCGGGAGGGATTAGTCCACCAAGGGAATAATCGCTCAGATCTCGGGATCTAAGACCAAGCTTAGATCCGGGGTGTGATATCGTGTAGATCTCAGATCTGTTCTTTGTCTCCTCTCGAAATCCTGCCTTTTATGATGCGGGTGCTCGCCGAGGATCAGATCTGTACGTGCAAGTCTTCAAGTCTTCAAAGCTCTGAGTTCACTCTTCAATCCGGCAGAGTTTTGGCTCTTGAAATTCCAACCCCCTCAAATGAACAACCCCTTGGCCTATTTATAGGCTCTCAACACTGTGCCCGTGCCCGTGTGCACGTGTGGCCAACATCCAAGCCGTCGGC
>NC_033800.1:66579459-66618145 GCF_001876935.1 Asparagus officinalis | reverse complement strand
GACCGCAAAATAGGAGCTCGCGATTCGTTCGACACAAAAGGAGAAAAGTTGTAATCTTTGTTTATTTTTATTTGATTTTCGTTGTAACCGGATCTTATAAAAAGACCGGATCTTTGTAATCGATAAACTGTTACAAGAGTGTACAATGGAATCATTAATGAAGAAAGCAACGGTTTTTCCCGCGAACAATCTGGCGACCACAGTGGGAGCCACCGATCTCGCTGCCGAGATCGGAGCGTCGCAGCCGCGGATCTTGATCCCAGTCGTGGAGGAGGTCGAATACGAGTTCGATCAGACCAAGTTCGAGGAGTACCTTTCATCCTCGTCTAGATCGACCTCCCCCCGCAAGTCCAAGAAGTCCAAGTTCTCTTCCAACAGAAAGGTGCGTTGGTACGAAGAAGTTGAAGCTACCAACGACGACCTCATCTCGATTGACGCCAAAGTTGCGTCAGATGAGGCTCCACCAATCTCCAACCAGATCAAGCTGGTTCCAACCAATTCCTCCGTCACCAAAGGAGCGGTGACTCTCTCAAAGAGAGCCCGCCAAAGGCAACGCCAACGCTTGGCCAAACAATTCGCCAAAGCGATGGAGTCCACCGACGGAGTCCGCTACAACGCGGGTCTGAAGAACAAGAGAGGCAAACAGCCTCAACGATCAATGAATGGTGGTTCCTCTAAGCCGCCAACAATGGAATGGGTCCGTGTCAAACGGAATCGTTCGACGCTGGAAGAACGCATCCGCAAACGCCGCGCACTATCAGCGCAGGCACGGGTTCAAGCCGAAGAAGCCCGTCGGAAGTTGCAGAAAGAAATGGCCAAGAAGCCGCCACCAACTCGTAAAGTTTGGAGGCCGAAGTCTGAAGCGGCGGTTCAGACCAAAAAGCAGCAACTGCAGTCTCCAACCAAAAGTCAACCTCCGGCGAACCCAGCTAAGTCGCCGAGAGTTCCCATAGCTACTCCGGGAGATCATGCAGAATCCTCCCGAAGAAGAAAGCCAGTCTTGGAGCGCCTCGGTCCAATTCCCGATGAGCGAAGCAAAGCTCCGATCCAAGAACGTTTGGGCCCACTAAGAAAACCCCGAACGAATCAACACGCTGGGGGTCGCCGCCACCTCCAACATGACAAGGAGCTCAAGGCAACTGCGCGCGCTAATTTGCGCATTGAGGTCCAAGAGCCCGCTGAGAATTCACGCCCAAAAAGGCATGTCTCGAGGCGCGTGACTCTTGAAAGTCCAAAGAAGGTAATTCTCCCTCAGAAGGAAACGTTATCATCTGATGATGATTACGTTATACCTGAGAAATTATGCCAACACATGATAGGTTGCTCTGACTTTCAAACGGACGAGCTATACTATCGTACTGGGGGTACGAGCAAAGCCAAAAAGAGGAGTCCTCGAAGGCTAGAAACTCAGTGCCCTTGTTCAAAGCTCATTCGGGCGGTACTGTCTCAATGCAACTGCATCAAGGTAGTCCCCGAGAGAATTTCAGTGTTCGAAAGGCTCGGCACCGAAACGCCAAAACCAAGGCATAGGCATTTCCGGCAAAGAAGAACGGTGGTTAAAGACGGAGAATATCCGAGGGTCACCGCCAACATGACCAGCAAAGAGACATCGACACAGATTGATCTCAAATCGTTTCTGGAAGCGTCCCGGCGTGTAACCCGTCTGCAGTCCGGAGCCATCGCACGAGGAACTTATGGTAGGGTTCGGACAAGATTGCCTTCGGAAGATGAAGAATCGGATTCCTGCTCTGCTGTCGCATCGGACAATACAGTGTCCAGCGAAGGACAACCCCGCGAGTCATTTATGATAAGCGCGGAAGAAATGGCCAAGATGCTTGAAGACGCTTTGGCTAAGCAGAAAGAAAGTTTCAAATTTGAGATGGAGATGGCCATGCAGCAGATGAGAGAAATGCATGACCAACAAATCCAAGCATTGGCGAACCAACAAGGCGAGCAGAATCATCGTAACCCGGTTAATCTGGAAGATGAGGATACAAATGCTCACAATTCCAATAACCCTCCTGTCAATACAGGGGGTGGTAATGAGGATGCCAACGAAGATACAAATGAAGACTTGAAGATCAAAAACCTCGAGAGCAAAATCAACATATTGATCTCCGCTCAAGAGGCGAAGAAAACAGGCATTCCCTGTCCATACCCAAGAGAGTGGGAATCGATCCCCTATCCGGTGAAGTTCAGTTTAATCAACTTTACGCCGTTCGATGGGAAGGGTTCCCCCACTCAGCATTTGATTTATTTCAAATCGCACCTGGGTATTATTTCCGGCAATGAGCCTCTGATGGTGCGGTCATTCGTCGGCACTCTTCGCGGAGCCGCCTTCGATTGGTATCGCCGCCTCAAGCCAAGTAGCGTGAACAGCTGGGACGATATGGAGACCATGTTCCTCGCCAACTTCTTCGACGACGACACCGAGATATCTATCGGATCATTGCTCGATGAGAAGCAGAAGGACGGGGAGTTAGTCGACACCTTCGTTAAAAGGTTCCGGAACAAAGCGATGAATTGTCGGGACCCGATCACCAATGAATTCATCCTCCAGACCTGCCACAACAACCTTTCGCTGGACATGTTGGAAGCAATGGGCACAGCACCGTCCAAAACGTGGCAGGATCTGAAAGTCCGAGGAGAGCAAGCTGAACGTTTCCTCCGAAGGAAGAAGGCCGAGAGGAACCTACCGACGGCTAATCCTCTGGACTCAAACTTCGCCTCTCGTGGTAAGGGCAAAACACCTGCAGCTACTGGTGGTGCTAATCAAGCGTCACAACAGCAATCCCGAAGGCAGCAAAAGACTTCGGGTCCGAGACTCCAAAGAGAGTATTCCTTCAAGGACGAAGACGTTCCAGCCATCTTCGAATCCCTCCTTGAAGGTAACAAGATCAAGCTACCACCTATCACAAATCAGGAGGAAGCTGACAACACTACGGACCCAAAGTACTGTGCATACCACAGGAGGGTCGTTCATCCCACCAAGGATTGCTTTGCTCTCAAGAATAGCATTCAGACCTTGGTTGAAGCCGGCGTCATAACGCTAAGGTAAGCCAATTGAGAACGGCAAAACTCCAAAGAGTATACGAGTATAAACTGTTTCTCAATCCTCCGACCGGTACAAGAGGTTAAACTGTTCCCTGATACTCCAATAGGTATATGAGTCTAAACTGTTTCCCCACTTTTGACGGGAAGTTCCTGGAGAATATTAAGCTAATATTCTTAAGGATAACCCGGTTAGGTAACTGATAATAATGTCCGAACCAGTTCCGCAGAGGAAACTGGGGGTGGACGATTTATGTAACGGGAAGTTCCCAAAACCACAGCAATGTAATGAATAAGAACTCCCATTCTCACCATGTCTATGCACTCAACACTCTCTCTGTTAGAGTCTGGACGTAAAGTACCCACTTGGTCAAACCTTCTTACAGTTAGGACCACAGTCAAAATCCCCTCTCGATTCCCCCAATGAACGAGAGGTCCACAAATTGAGCGATCAAATTTTTATTCCATGCGACTGCGCCGATTCGTCCGATGACCCTCCTTGCCGGTTATCTCGCCATCTGGTTGAAGAAATGTGTGGTCCCGTATCAGTCTGGTGACGCTCTGCCACTGGAAGTGCTCTATCCTGCCGTTCAGCTTGCCTACAAGAAGGAACTTTCGCTTCTTCCGGTGATGGTGGCTAACCTTCATCGAGGGCTTCGACAGATTTCTGGTGCTTTTACACAGAGAGATAATGACAAACCGACTCAGATTCCTACTATTAAGGTGGAGCTTCCGTATATTTATTTGATGGCTTGGTTCGTCCTTCATCGTTCCGATGTGATGTCGGTACCGAATGCCATAGACCAGTCTGTTCCCTTTCTACAGCTGCTTGAGAAAGGCGAGTGGGAGGGCCGAGGATTCCCTGATATCAGGAGGCAGCTACAAGTACAAGTGCTGGGCATTCTCCACTTGCTTTCCACAGTTCTCCAGCCGGTACGGCGAGTGTTTGAGTGATGAGGAGAAGCCGAGGGAGTATAGGACTTATTTGGATATGGGCTGCTTTAATTGGCTAGTGAACATTAGGCCGGGTTACCTGACTTTCCGGGTGGGGAATCAGTATTTTATAGAGCCGCATCTACCTTGCCGATTCGCCCGCCAGTTCGGTTATGACCAGCTTTATGTAGGGAACCCGCGCCAGCAGCTTCGGGCTCATGGAGGTCTGGTGGACGGTCTTCGTGCATGGTTGTGGACCGTGACTGGCTGCACTGGTGCTAGGTTCAGTCTCCCAGGTACTGAGCGGCAGTTGAACCTCACTTTCTTGAGCTGCAAGTGGTTGCTAGCAGCTAATAAGACTGTCCCTGTGAAGCCTATCGAAGAGTTGGTGGCCGAAGAAGCCTCTCAACTTGATTCTCGTGTTATCCAGGACGGTGCTCGATCACAGAGGGCTCAGGGCAAGACCCGCCGACTTGATGCAGAAGGTCACAGGGCCTTTAGTTCTGCTGGAGAGGCTTCAGGCGGAGATCCCGAAGATTACGAGGCAGATTTGGAGCAAGGTTAGTCACCTATCTTTCTTTTTCCCTGCATTTCCAAATTGCTATTTCTGACCACTATTCGATGTTTCAGGGACAGCGATCAACAGTGACGACGAATTCCGTCCTTTTACCCGGGCCAGACCTTCGATTGCTGTCCGTGCTGATAGGCGAAAAAGATTAGCCCACAAGCCGCATGCAAATTCACGAGCATCTGAGATGGACTTGGCTGATGAGGATCCTGTTAGTGACGGAGGTAACGTCTATTCTATAGATCATTTTCTTGATCGTTTAGAACTTCTGGCTCATGCTTTCCCATCCTATGCAGGATATCGTGAGGAAGGCGAGATGAGTCCTGATGATTGTGCATCTCCTGGTGAGCCTGACTCACCGCCCCAGGTAGAAAAGCCTGCAGAGACCGCCCATGTTGGGGAGTCTGTCAATGAAGGACCCAGTTCGGTGATTCCAGGTACATCTTCAAGAGGTAACTTGTCTCTATTGGCCATAGTTTCCTTCCTCTTCCCTTATATCTTTTTATGTCAGATTTTTCGATTGATGACTTCGATGGGGAGGGCCTGCCTATGGACACTTCTATGTTCAGCTTCATGTATGACTCTCCTCAGATCGATGGCCAGCCGCCTCAGGATATGTTTCCTGAGTCTGTACTCCCTCAGACTCCCGGGAACGGTTATTTTGAAGGTGCGTGCCTCTTCTCAAGCTAACTATAGGACTAGCCAATTCCTTGACTAATGCAACTATAATATGACGTTTCTGTTTTGTGCCTAACAGGGGCTTTTGTTGAGGCTGACCCTGTTGAGCCGGCTGTACGACCAACTCCACCAGTCGATGCAGCTACAGTCCTTACATCTCCACCACCCCCAGTGACTCGAGGGGGAGGAGGTATAATTTAATTAACTGAGCAAAGCCATTCATTTCCTTATTGAGGCTTTTGACGAATTTCTCTTCTTTGTGTAGGGCTTCCTTCTCAGCTTCATGTCCTCGTTAAGGAGTTGTTATCGGGGAATGACCCTGAGAAGATCATCATCAGCGTAGAAGTCCGCTCTTATTTCTCCTCCCTGACTGCTATAATTGGCAAACTCCTCCACGACGGACTTTCTCTTCGCCAATTTAAGCCCTACCTCGATTCCAAGATAAATTTGATTAGGGACATAGGATGTCCGGATCTGGCGACGGCTATGGTTGATGACCTTGATCGCTTAGAGCGTGAGCTTCAGATGTTTCATGAGCTCCGGGATACAGGTGCCTCTTCATTCGTTGCTGCCGAGTTGGATGCTCGCTTACAGACATGGCGCAGTACTCGGATGGTTGCCGAGCTCGAGATTCAGGTGCAGCGGGGCCGCATAGATCGAGTTGAGGCTGATCTTGCCACTAGATCATCTTCCCTTGAGGAGCTTGATTCTCAGATAGATCAGCTCCGACGAGAACTCCGTGAGAAGGAAGACACAAAGATGCAAAATCAGCAAGCACATGCTGCTTTATCTGATGAGCTGAAGTCCTTGAAGCAGACACTGGCTGAGACAGAGGAGGTTGCTGTGAGGACTTTAGCCGCGAACGAAGAGTCTGTCAGAGCTGAGTTGCAGGAGGAGCTTAGACGCTCTTATGATGAGAAGCTGTCTGAATTCAGTCAGCAGGTTCTTAGCCATGGGCTTGATGTATGATTTTATTTGCTGAAAACCTTGACATTTGATTCTCTTTAATGGAACTGATTTATCTTTATCTTTATTATGATTCCTCACTTCGTTTGAAATGATTGACCATAATACTCATGGAATTTTTGGCAAACCCCCAGCCTTCAACGGGTTTGATTAGCCTTTACCGACTACCGTTTGAGTCGGGCTAGCATGCGGATTGTCGGAATCCGTTCCGCATGTAACGTTGTGCTAAGGGAATGAACTCCCTTAGACTTCGTGCTATGATGTCGAATACATAGACTTCGCCATTGTTACGGGAATAGGCTACCCGGCGACACGTGTTAGGTGTTGACTTTAGGATTTTTGGCTAACCCCCAGCCTTCAACGGGTTTGATTAGCCTTTACCGACTACCGTTTGAGTCGGGCTAGCATGCGGATTGTCTAACTCCGTTCGCATGTAACGTTGTGCTAAGAGAATGAATTCTCTTAGACTTCGTGCTATGATGTCGAATACATAGACTTCGCCATTGTTACGGGAATAGGCTACCCGGCGACACGTGTTAGGTGTTGACTTTAGGATTTTTGGCTAACCCCCAGCCTTCAACGGGTTTGATTAGCCTTTACCGACTACCGTTTGAGTCGGGCTAGCATGCGGATTGTCTAAATCCGTTCCGCATGTAACGTTGTGCTAAGGGAATGAACTCCCTTAGACTTCGTGCTATGATGTCGAATACATAGACTTCGCCATTGTTACGGGAATAGGCTACCCGGCGACACGTGTTAGGTGTTGACTTTAGGATTTTTGGCTAACCCCCAGCCTTCAACGGGTTTGATTAGCCTTTACCGACTACCGTTTGAGTCGGGCTAGCATGCGGATTATCGGAATCCGTTCCGCATGTAACGTTGTGCTAAGGGAATGAACTCCCTTAGACTTCGTGCTATGATGTCGAATACATAGACTTCGCCATTGTTACGGGAATAGGCTACCCGGCAACACGTGTTAGGTGTTGACTTTATCCCTACTTAGGCTTCGGGATAAAATACCCCAGAATCGGACTCTGGTGTCTTTTTGTTCGGAAAAAGACTAAACCGGCGACGCGTGTTAGGCGTCGGCATATCCCTTCTTAGGATTCAGGATGACATTCCCCATGCGTGTAAGGCATGGATTTTGGTGTTATTAATAACAGCCTGCCGCAATGTTGAATATGCGGGCGAGTGTTCTTTTCAACGGTTAAGAACTAACCGGCAGCGCGGGTTAGGCACAGACTTATCCTTGCTTAGGTTTCAGGATAGAATACCCCAGAATCGAACCCTGGTGTCTTTTTGTACGGAAAAAGACTAAACCGGCAGCGCGTGTTAGGCGCAGACTTATCCCTGCTTAGGATTCGGGATAAACTTCCTAGGATGAATCCTAAATTGATAAATTTCGGAAAAGATCGATGCGGGAAAGGCAGAATTTTATATTCTATTTCCCGGTCTTCTTTTAGGGTGAAGGCGAACCCGAAAACAAGGAAGGAAGAATTTTATATTCTATTCCCTGATCCTGGAAAGGAAGAATTTTATATTCTATTTCCAGCGAGGAAGAAACTAGAAGTGGGGTGTCCACTCCGAGAATCTGGAAAATTTAGATAAACTTGCCTTTTATAGGATGAGTTATCTAAACTGAAAATGGGTTCTTCGTTTATCGAAGTGGAATTTCAACTTTGGCTATAACCATGGGAAGGCTTGACCAAAGAGAAAGAGAAGGGAGTTCTTTCGTTTATCGAAAGGGGACTCCGAACTGAAAATGGACTTCTTGTTCATGGACGGAATCAAGAGGGCCGGATAAACATTTTTGTGGATTCACCGCCAGTTGGACTTGATCAGTGAAAGATTTTGGTGGTAAAGATGTTTTTGGGTTATCCTCTAGAATATTGAGTGTAATATTCTTCGAGGAACTTCCCGGTAAATGGGTTATCCTGAATGTACTAGGGATAGTACTTTTTCAGGAACTTCCCATTTATTGGCATTAATTGCCTGGCGCCTTCTTGAGTAATCAGGCGATATGCGCCGTTTGAATAGACTGTGTCTATTACAAACGGTCCTTCCCATTTGGGTTCGAATTTACCTTTCTTCTTGGAGGTGAGAATTATTGGTCGGAGTAATCGAAGCAAGACGCACAAAAAAATTATTAACTAGAGACGAGGGACAAAGAATATACACAAGAGAAAGAAAAGGAAGAAAAAAAAGCAACTAAAAGCATATTGTAGATTCGAGGTGGAGAATTGTAGATTCGGCGAGGGTATGGAGTTGACCGCTGAAAAAGTCGAAGGAGTGCTTTTGGGCGTCTGGCGGTCGACCGGCAGTGGAGCTGCGGTCGACCGAAATATGCACGCAGATAGATTTTTGGCTCTGGATATTGGACGGTCGACCGGACATGGAGCGACGGTCGACCGCGTTTGGTCCAGAGAGTTGGGTGAGCCTCTGGACTTTTCGCGGTCGACCGCACATGGCGCTGCGGTCGATCGTGATGCGGGTTTCGGTCTGGGTCTGTTTTCCAGACCCGTTTTGTTTGGGTTTCTTATAAATACCTAAGTGGTGTTTCTAGGGTTGGGCTTCTATTCTAGGAGCAATTGGTGAGATCAAGAGTTGATTTGTTGAGGGTTTACGAGAGATTTGTAACCCTAGTTTGTTCCTCTTGATTTCTAATAGTGAAAACTCCCCCTTCCTTGCCCCGTGGACGTAGGCATCTCGCTGAACCACGTAAAATCTGGTGTTGATTGTGTTTGTGCTCTTGTTGGTGTGTTGGTTTATCTCTTTCGGCTATTTGGTTGGATCTCGGCATAGGGGTTTCTCCCCCAACAAGTGGTATCAAAGCTCCGGGCAATGCTTGGGCTTTTTGGAGGTGTAGATCAGTTGGGAAGTTCATCTAGAGCTTCGATTGGTGATAAAGATTGGATCTTTGTGGTAAAGTTTCTATCTTTTTTCAAGTTGGATCTATTTCCTATTTATTTCGTAATTGTTTATTGGGTGCTTTGAGATATATGGCCGAAAAATATAAAAGTGGGGAGGGTTCTTCTAGTGTGAAGACCGTCCAAAGTTTGAATGTTCATTCTATGAAGATAGATGTGGAAAAGTTCGATGACACAAATAATTTTGGACTTTGACGATGCGAAGTCATGGATGCACTAAATGCGCAAAATTTGGAAGATACGTTAGAGTTGGACGGGAAACCGGACAACATGGATGATAAGGTTTGAGTTGGACGGGAAACCGGACAACATGGATGATAAGGTTTGGAATAAAATGAATAGAACGGCGTGTGGTGTGATTAGGTCTTGTCTTACCCAAGATCTAAAATATGATATGATGAATGAGACTTCGGCAAAGAATATTTGGGAGGTCCTAGAGGGCAAATACTTGACGAAGAGCATCGAAAATCGTTTGCATTTGAAGAGGAGGCTTTATCGCTTCAAATTAAAGAAGGGGACATCCATTAGTGATCACATGAACCACTACACGAAGCTACTTGTAGATTTGGCGAATGTAGATGTCATTGTTGAAGATGAGGATAAAGCATTGTTGTTATTGAGTTCCTTGTCCGACGAGAAATATGAGACCTTCGTCCTCACTCTTATTAATGGGAAGGCATCTCTTTCGTATAGTGAGGTCACCGCAGCTCTTGTGAATTATCAACTTCGTAAGAAGGACAAGGAGACTTCCATTGAGCCGGTTACGGGGGCATTGGTTGTAAGAGCTAGAAGTCCAAACCGTGGTAGGAGGTCACAGTCTAGAGGGGGGCATCCTGCAGTTGGTAGGAATCAGTGTGTCTTTTGTAGAGAGGATGGACATTGGAAAGTCGAATGCCCAAAATTGCAAGCCGGGAAGAATAAGGGGAAAGCTATTCAAGCTTCAGAGGTGAATGTTGCCAAGGCTAGTGGTGACATTTCTGATTCAGATTCTTCAGGCTATTCGTGCCCAACTCTTCCGTCAGTTGGTGTTGCCGACTCCACCGAGTGGATGTTGGATTCATGTGCTACTTACCACATATGCCCTAGGAGGGATTGGTTCTCCAGCTTTCAGGAGTTGGAAAGAGGGGATGCTGTTCTTATGGTTATGATAACAGATACCCTATTGGTGGTATTGGTACCATTCGTATTCTGACGAGTGACGAGATGATTAGGGAATTGGTTGATGTGAGGTTTGTTCCTCAACCGAGGAAGAACATCATTTCACTTGGGGTATTGGAGGCAGCAGACTGTGGCATTGTTTGGTGCTGGGATATATTATTGGTTATGCCGTACACAGATTGTTGAGGAGTGCTATGACCTGTAGATTAAAGTCCTGTGGGCACATTGGGATGAGCGAGGAGACCGAGGTGGAGTTCAGCACTTCTATCCACCGATCGAGGGGTCTTATTGGTGGAGTTCAGCACTTCTATCCACCGATCGAGGGGTCTTATTGGAGGTGTTCAGTCAGGCATTGGGGGACCTTCCATGTATGCATCATTGGGAGGTAATCGTTATTTTGTTTCCTATGTTGGGGATTGTACTAGGCATATTTGGGTTGCAACCAAATCCTGTTGGTATAAATCCCTAGTAGTCTGCAACAGTTGGAGGAGGTGTATGGGCAGAGAGATTACCCGTCGTACTAGTTCTAGTAGGGGGTCCTTTCTTGCATTGGTGCCGAGCTCATGGCGGTTGGAGACACTTCTTAGGGGAGGAGATAGTGAGGCGACGTGATGAGATGGCGGATTTAGTGGGCCGTTCTTTTCTGGAGGAGGATCAGCATTGGTTGTCGAGCAGTGGATTTGGTATTCAGGCTTCGACAGGTTTGGGTTATCTTATGAGGTTGCCGACTGATGCGTGTAGAGTTATTAGATCTGGTGGAGCTATTTCAGATTTTGGTTGGCGTCGGATATTTGGCTACCCAGCACTTGGTCACATCGTTGATGTGAGATTGATCCAATTGCGCATTTGGGATTCAGGAGTTCATTCGGCTATCAGTTAGGAGCTTCTGAGTTTGGTCTGAACAGGTTTGTCACTTTGGACTCTTGGCAGGTAGAGAGTATTGATCAGATCAGAGGGATAACGCAGCGGGTGGAGAGTGATGCTACTCCACATTGGGTGGAGCTTACTCCACATACTCCAGGTCATTCTACATTATTGGGTTTTCCAGCTGAGGTGGCACAGCGTGGGAGTCATTTGGATATGGATGCAGATGACGAGTTGGTAGATCCGTGTGCAGCTGGTGGATATAGCTTGGATATGGCCATTGGTTCACCTCAGGTGGAGGTGTTTGGATCGTTTCAGTATGGGGTCGTTGGTGATGCTATCAGTCGCGCATTGGATGTTGGTATTGGTGAAGAGTTGAAGACTCTTCTTTTGCATTGAGGGCCTTTGGAGGCCATTGGGTGAACTACGTGAAGGCTTGATTCCTTGGAGAGGATACGGAGGCAGTCAGTTATGATGCAGCCGATTTGGTGAGTAGACATAGTTGTTTTGGGGTGAGTGTTCGCACTCCCGTTTGGGTCTCGACATGTTATGGATGGGGTCCGTTGTCATGAGTCCGTTGCCATGGCGTACTGGATGCAACAAGTTGAGGCACTGGTTTGGTCGGTGTCGGCTCAGTTTTGGGAAAACGTTCGCCGAGGTGGAGAATTGTAGATTCGAGGTGGAGAATTGTAGATTCGGCGAGTGTATGGAATTGACCGCTGAAAAAGTCGAAGGAGTGCTTTTGGGCGTCTTGCGGTCGACCGGCAGTGGAGCTGCGATCGACCAAAATGTGCACGCAGATGGATTTTTGGCTTTGGATATTGGGCGGTCGACCGGACATGGAGCGACGGTCTACCGCGTTTGGTCCAGAGAGTTGGGTGAGCCTCTGGACTTTTCGCGGTCGACCGCACATGGCCCTGCGGCCGACCGCGATGCGGGTTTCGGTCTGGGTCTGTTTTCCAGACCCGTTTCGTTTGGGTTTCCTATAAATACCTAAGTGGTGTTTCTAGGGTTAGTAGGGCAGGAGTTTTGAGCAGATTGAGAGGGTTTTCTTTGGGCTTCTACTCTAGAAGCAATTGGAGAGATTGAGAGTTGATTTGTTGAGGGTTTATGAGAGATTTGTAACCCTAGTTTGTTCCTCTTGATTTCTAATAGTGAAAACTCTCCCTTCCTTGCCCCGTGGACGTAGGCATCTCGCCGAACCACGTAAAATCTGGTGTTGATTGTGTTTGTGCTCTTGTTGGTGTGTTGGTTTATCTCTTTCGGCTATTTGGTTGGATCTCTCGACATAGGGGTTTCTCCCCAACACATATATAGTAGATAAATGTGATATTGTCATATCAGAAAAGTCGTACAATTAGACAACAAATTGTGTCGGCATCTCTAAGTGTATTAGGATTTATACTCTCTCGTTTATTTATTATTAATTACTAGGCCATTTCAAGTTATTATTATTATTATTATTATTATTATTATTATTATTTAGAATTTTTTCCATTAACAAAATTTAATCTCTACATTAAGTTAATTAGTCTCTTTTTTTTGATCGATAATTAGTCTCAAATTTGATCCAACCATTAACGTACAAGTGAATCGATCCTTTGCTCGTGTGTTGTGGACCATTTTTTTTTCCTGAGTGGACCACGTTAGCTCCATGAATTGATGATGTCATCACTGATGCAAAGCTAATATGCCATGTCAGCAGTCACATGCTAGGGTCCCATTCTTAGGTCCATGTATAGAGTACACAAGTACATCTCACACAAAAAGCACCAAGGAGCCATGTCCACGAAAAAACTGCAACCAAGAAAATGGGTCCCACGTCACAAGGTCAAGGAATGCTGACTATATTGCCACGTGGAACGCACTAGTTGCTGAGCTGGACAAATATAAGAAAAGATATTGAACAAATCCACTAGACACGTGGTGTTTTAGGAAAATAAATCTTATAAAGGACTTTTTATAGAAACTAAAGAAGAATGTGACATAGATATCTTATTAATCTAGATGAATACATTCAATATACAACATGCAACAGCATCACAAGTTTATATTAATGCAATGATGAATATTATTATATCTATTAGATTGTTGTATTAATGGTTAAAATCCACATTATAGAACATTTGCCACAATCTAATGCTTCGAATAGTATATATATATTTTTGTAAAAGATCCTTTATACGATTCTTTTTTGTATTGAAAGGAATGAGAATTCTTGAATCAAGGCAAAACATACGGTATAGATATCTATGGACTCATTCGATAGCCTTAAACTAAAATATTATATTGTTTAATGAATCTGATTTACTGGATACTTTCTTAGGGATTACTTAGGGTTTGCAAGGCTGTGATGCGGGACCCGAGTTGTAAGTGGGTGCCACAAGTGGCTTTACAGCAAATCCTTCGGATAGTTCCCTGCCACCCATGACTAATTCATTATTTGCTTTTGGACATTAGTTTAGTTAAGAATATTCCCTTTTTTTGTACTAAAACATCGCATTTGACTTTGAATATAACATATATCTTTTTGGATAACCATTAATAAACTATTCTTCAATCCTAGATCCTTTCTCGCAACATAACCTCAAACAGTGTAATTTAGCTTAAAACTACAGGCAAATGGCCGAAAGTATCAATGCATCATTACAATGGTTAAAAATATTAATCTAAAAAGTAACTTTAATCAAAAAGTTGATCATTGCAATTATTGTCAAACTATGATAATCAGTTGGGCAATAAAAACTAAAAGCCTACTGCCTTGTTTAAACATATTTTATAAGGGAAAGAGGAATTTGATGTTGGTAAGTACTTTACTTATATTTTAAGACAAAGTTATAAAAAGCTTGTTTTTCCTTTCATATTAGCAAATAGGTTTAAGAAAAATGAAACTCCAAATTGAGTTACTATTTATTAAATTATTGGAATAAAAATATATTCCCACTTATTATGGGAAATTTATGACTTTCATCCATATGTTAAATATATTGTAAAAAGTCATTTTTTCTTTAAAAAACAATATGAAATATGGCCACTTAATTCATTAAATAGATGATAACAAAACGAAAAACAAGTAGAACAATGCTTACATCAAAAAATACAAAAAAATATCATCTATAGTCGGATTCTTATTGTACCAATATTTGTACTTACATGCACAACTGTCACAAATAGTACAATGCATCTATATAATAATATTTATGATCTAAAGATTTTTCTCTAATTATTGTTAGAAACTTAGAAAAGGTGCCACTTCATATGTGGTGTATATGTAATTACATGCACAACTGTCACAAATAGTACAATGCATCTATATAGTAATATTTATGATCAACAGATTTTTTTTACAATGGTCCTTGGACTTGTCCAACCACAAAATCTCTCATAGTTAATGCCAACGAAATGGTCCCTATTTAGGGTTAGGGTTTTTGCATGTTCCTTTCAAATCGTGAGATGATACCTTTATCTTTTTTGTGTTGGAGTTTTCTAGTCAAGGGTAGTGAGCCCCCATGATCTCTTAGTTTTAGAGCAAATTAAGAGGCTCATGGTGGAGAGCTATAGGCATGTGCATGGAGCGACCTTAGGTTCTCATGGTGAGTAGTCTCTCCTTTTCATGCAAAAAAGAAGAGGATAGGATAATGAGTTTTTTTTTTTTTAGCATTTGTTAATGAACCCTTATGTGGAATTATGTTTTTGGAACTTTCTACAAAGTTTTAATATAAAAAGCTTAGACACCATCCAAAGTCCAAATGCAACATAACAAAGGGGATGGGGGTGCTCAACTCAGACAGTGATGTTTGTGAACTGTCACTCAGAGTGTTGCCATCTTGAAATTCTATCATGCTTAATCTTTCTGTTTCTTTCTTTTCACCGATCGATCTCTTGATATAATTATTTTATTTAAAGACTTTTGGGGTTAGGAGCTGTCTTTTGAGGTAGACCGCGTAGTCGGCGCCTCCTAAGCAAGCTCAATGGCAAGATTTCAGTGTAAGATGATAAATTAAGTTAGTTTAGTAAACCAATATTTAAAAGAAAAGTTTTCTGGGAAGTACCCCTGAATTAGGGTTTTTTTTTTTTAATCTAGGTAGCATCATTAGGGGTTAGGGTTTATCAGTTTATGCATGCATGCGTGAAGAAAAAAGAGTGGAAAGTTGAGGTGAGAGGACTTCTTTGTGGCTTCCTAGGGGCTTTGGGGCCTTAGCTAGGGGATGCTTTGGAAAGGGTGGCTAGTCCAAAAGAGGGGAGGATAGAGGAAATTTTATATACTATAAGAAATGTGTGTCTTTATTGGCTTTAAGTTTTGTATCTTATAGTTCCTCTTGAATGAGTAATTCCTCTATGATTTATAGACTATTGCCACTAAGAATGAGGGAGTTCTTTAGTATAAGTTATGGGTCATAGATTTGGATCCTAATTGATGATTAGAGGGACCACGTTAGATCTCTAAGAGGGAGACTCTTCAAGTGATTTATTATACAGTGCTCATTTGAACATTTAGTTCCTAGAATATATGACTTTATAAGTACAAGATTATTGCTTATGTGTAATTGGCAGTTCATTTCTTTAACCAAGTTGGTGAGACCACACCCTCATCTGATGTAACAAGTGAGTTGGAGCTCAAAATTACCATCTTTGATAACACATTTAACAAAATGAACTTTCATCTCATACCCACTAATAAACAATTATACACATACATACATACACACATCCCTACATATACATATGTACGTCTATAAATGCATGCACACAACCCGACAAACAAATACATATACACACATACATAGTCTTGCCTTCACAAGATGTTCTGCATGATACCCTACCTTTTATATAGATGACCTAATGAATAGGTCAATTTTAAGAATGAGAATCTATGATAATTACTATTAGGTGCTTCTTAATTGCCTAGGATTTTGAGAGGTAATCAAGATAGATATTGTGACTAAAGTAGCTGCATGATCATGTTCTTAAGCCATTATTCGTGCTTAATTAGTACCTATTAATTAGCAACGTAGCTCTATAGCTAGGGTAGCTAACTTGTATTTGGGTAGGCAAAAATTAATTAATCATTTCTTATCTATTAGGTCGTGATGGTTAGCTTTATATTATGAAAAGAATGAAATGTGTCCTCCCCACATTATTTTAGTCATGGGTATTAGTTATGACAAACCTCCAAAAACAACAGAAGAGGGAATACTATTTATATTGATAAAAAGCTCATATAACCTAAGTTTTGTCCTCCACCAACTTTTTGATTCCTTCAATTTACTTTTGAGATGTGTGATTACGTCTACAGCCTTTCGCTGCACAAACATATAGTGGAATATAGACAACTTTTAAGTGATGCGAATACAAGAGTGATATCAATAAGGATAATGCTAATTAAGGGAAAGTGTATGCATGTTTGGATATTGCTTGTGTGAACTCTACGTACGTACGCATGTATTCGAAGGAAACTTACAAAAATCTAGTACTTGATCTTCTTCTCTTAATACTTAAAGAGGCCAAGATTTTGTTAGTCATGTGACTTGGTCAAACCAGAATCAAAATGGTTAGTCACATGGGTTCAATAGGAATCTTGTTGAATTTAATCCTAATTCTAAAAGGATTTGAATTAGTTATCTCTAGGAATTATAGTTAGTTTGTTATCTCTAGGAATTATAGTTATACTAGAATTTTATTATAAAACACTTTGTAAAGCTTTTAAATAGGCATTCATGCATCCTGCTACCTAAGAGGGAAAAAAGACAGGGGGTTGGTACTGTAGCTACAATAACCAAGAGTAAAAAATAGCTTTTTTATTTGCTTCTCCCACTAAATCTTTCATCATATATATTATACTTCTATTTGTTTTGTCGTTGATTGCTCCAATAGTGGTATCAGTGCCATGAACAATCTAAACGGGATTATGTCGCCTTCTATTCCTATATTAGATGGAAGAATTATCACCGGTAGAGAGTATAGATGAATGTGTTGTTTGAATATCAACATATATTGGGTGTCGTAGAGAACGGAGTTGCCGATCTCGCAGATAGCGCAAGTGAAGCCGAGAAGAAAGCCCACAGTGAGATCAAAAAGAAGGATCGAAAGGCGTTACTCTACATCCATCAAGGAGTGAATGATTTTAGTTTTTGAGAAGATCGACGGAGCAACTACAGCAAAGCAAGCATGACATATTTTTGAGACATCGTACCATGGAGTAGAGAAGGTGAAAAAAGTTACTTTAAACTGTAAACGTTAAAAATTATCTATAGTTTACCGCACGCAGCTCGAGACAAAGGGAAGGCGATGAATGCCATTATCCAAGTCAAAGAGGATTATCTGATGCTAAAGGGAAGCAAAGGAACGCATACGAAACGTCAAAACATACGCAAAACGACGGAACAAGACCAAACTGGGAAATCAAAAAATCCTAGTCACCTCGAAGTGACTCAAAAATTCTGAGTCACCTCAAGGTGACTCGGAAATATTGGCCCCTTTGTTTTGATGATGATTTTCCAAACAATTTATAGCTAATTTGTTTCCTAGTGGTTGTCGTTTTCTTATTTTTACAAGAAATCTATCTATGATGGAAAGTCATTCATATCAGAGTTAAAGATTCAAGATCAAGCTGTGTGCACAATCACTTAGTATATTAGTAGTTTTGTAACTATATTATGTGAATATATTTCAAGTTTAATATATATACACACACACAATTTTGATTTCTCTTACAAAATGAGTTTAATTGTTAAAACAATGCAATATTCGTTTATTGCTCTTGTTTATATTACTTTCATGCTTTATAATATGTATAAAAACATTTCATGAAGTTTTAACATATTTCTACTTGTCAAAATTCATTTTCAAGTTTCATGTAAAACGCGTATGTACACTTTGCAAAAATGATGACTTTTGACAAATAAAAAATACAATTCCAAAAATTCCATTTCAAACATGTCTATTTTTATGTTTATAAAGTTTCCCCAAAGTTTCATAATTTTTGGATAACATTTGTTATTTTTTACATGTGCTCACAATCCATTTTCAAACCTGCTGTTTTCATATATCAGTCTTCGGTCGACTGCGTGTGTCGCTACGGTCGATTGTAAATTATCTAGACACCAACTGGGGTTTTTCAGCTATCCATGGTCGACTGGAGTGGTCGCGACGGTCGACCGCGAACATGTTGTCATAGACATCTGTTTTCAGCTGCTCACGCGGTCGACCGGCTGGCATCTGCGGTCGACCGCCATAATAGTTGTTGCACAGTAACGACTAGTTCCCTGTTTTATTTTCTAATGGGTTTTTACTGATGTTTTGGGTTGCTATAAATACCTGGTTACATTCAAGTTTCTAACTAACTAAGTGTCACGCCTCGCTTCCCCAAATACCCATGAATCGGAATGTGAACAAGTCCGCGACGTATTAGATTAAGGAGAGTAAATAAAAATAAATATTTCTCCTCAACCTAATACGCTAAGCGTTAAAAAATAAATACAAAGGCACAGGTCCTCGATCACAATTAGAAAGAATATAATAGACAAACTCAGAATAAAATGATCCATATCATAAAAGAAATATCATCCAAGACATAATATACGGGTCAAACATGCCCTTATACAAAATTATCTGAATGAAATACTGGGGAATATAAAATACAATGATCAAGCGGAAAAGGAAGTGCTACAAAAGTAAACTGTAAGGAATAACTAAGCTTCAGTTTCTTTTTCTACTCCGTCCGCTAGGCACTCCTGCTGAGAATACTCTGGCTCAGACACATCTCTAACATGGACATGTCTTTCCTCTAAGTCTGACGTACACCAGAGAAAATAGGTGTACGTCAGCGTGCGTGGCATATGGCAAGATCCCGCATGGGAGAAAATGAAACAGTCAAATGACCAAGGCAATAACAGTAATAATAAATAGAAATAATACAGTTGGAATACTAAAAACTAGATGAAATCCACCAATAGTATATAATAATCAAATAATCCAAAAATTAATCGGGTAACAAGGTCATGCAGCTAGCAATCAGAATAATCATCCAAGTAACATGGTCATACAACTAGATGGAATTAATACTTAAAAATCTACAACCAGAGACGTAGTACGTCTAGCGAAATAATCCAAATAAGTAAACCCTCATGTATATACCATATGTCTCAAATTATATATAATTAAATATTAACCTCGATCTATGTATAAAAAAAATATAATTGGCCTACATCTCACAAGAATTCATACTTAGCCAAGAAACGAGGTCATGTAACTAGTCACCCTATAACAGGTCACTGGTACATATCTCACACAGAGTCAATGTTCATATTACCGAATAACTGACTGTTCACAAATCCTCTATGTGCATCCGATCCCGCTACACATGCGGCCAGAGGACTACACGTAAACTATTTTCTGTCTGGTCCGAACTCAAGCAAAACTCGGGTAACGAATCAAATTCCCACTGACCAAAGTGATGTACACATTTCACTTTAGCCCTACAAACCAACCCCAGTTGCGACACCAACCACTGGCGTGAGCCTGAAAGATACATCAACAGTCATATCCGATCATATGAACAATGACTTCCTCATCCCAACTCTTCTCGTTTTTCTAAGTCAAACATCATAATCCACACTATATCTCCGGTTCACCTCCTAAATTTAGTCAACGCACCCACACATGTCACTAAGTCTGTTCATGACGCACGAGACCACTAAGTCATGAACTGCTAATGGTTCTCAATCACAATAGGAAACAATAAATAAGTCTAACTGATTCTATGTAATAACATGATGACAAGTCAAATACATTAAAATAAATCTCAAAACATAAAATGTTATTATGAACAGTAAAATCATGCATGCAATCCAGTTTCAATAATATCTTGTTATTCAGACTTCTAAACTACTCATAAAATTTATCAGCAGCTAGATAACATCTAATACAATTATGGTCAAAAAGGAAATTGAAAACTATAATTGTTTTACACATGAAATATCCCAGTCTGCAATCATCAACACAAGATCATAAATTAATTTAAATCCAATAATAAATAATCTTTTTCAAAATAAAATCCTTTAAATTATAATAATTATTCTAAAATAAACTTTTCTCAAAATAACTTAACAATTTAAAATAACCTATTTTTCTAAAATAAATTATTTTAAATTATCTATTTTAATAATTATTCAAAAACCAACCCATTTTCCAAATAAATTCTTTTCTAATCGTAATAATTCTAAAAATAATCTTTAAATATACGCTTTCTTTCAAAAACATTTTGTAATTAATCATAAACTATTTTTCAACATATCCACTCATCATATATAGTGCTTTCTTTCAAAAACATTTTGTAATTAATCATAAACTATTTTTCAACATATCCACTCATCATATATAGTATCACTTCACAAAATATCACCACCGTTAATCATAAACTATTTTTCAACATATCCACTCATCATATATAGTATCACTTCACAAAATATCACCACCGTAGTATTGTCAATAACCTAAGTAGATAAATACATATCAATATAATCTACACAACTAATTAATCAGATATAAATATTAAAATGACGAAGCAAGGGAAGCGGGATCTAACCTATGAGGTTGAGGGCTACTGTCGGCGGCGCGGATCTGAACTGAGCGCGAGTGGAGGCGCGGGTGGAAGCGCAGCGTTGACTATGCGCTGCAGGAGGGAGGCGACGACGTCGGAGAGCGATGTTGGGGGAGGGGCTACGGGATCTTGGCGTGGGCTGTGGGATCTTGGCGTTCAGGAGGAGAGAGTGTGAACGGGCGTAGGGGCCACCACGTTCTCAAGCGTGAAGAGATAGGATTCACAAGCCCACGAACTAATTTCCCGAAGCTATATATATAGCTTGATATCTTAACCTAGGGTTGCGTGCAAGGTAGAGGAGAAAAAAGAAGCTTGGCGGCTATGCTTGGAGAAAAAAATAGCGGCTTTTGAGGGGGTTTTTTGCATCCCTTTTGTGTGAGATTTGAGAGCTTGTTTGAGAGTTTAAGTTGTGTGATTGTAAATCCTATTTGTATTCTCTCTCTAATAATAGATCTCCCTCCCCCCCTCCTTGCCCCGTGGACGTAGGTAATTTGACGAACTACGTAAAATTCATTTGTCTCGTTGTTTGTATGATTTGTAATAGCTTATTTAGGTTCCCTCGACAGGTTAGTCCTAGAACTGATGAGAGGAAGAGCTGATATCCCACTTTGTTAAAATATTTTACTTTTGGTTATTGTTTCCTTAGTGAAACAAGAATTCTTATTGTGATCTTACTCTCTTGTTGCGTCGAGATGCTGCCAAAATTTTCACTGTGCACAACAAGTAGTATCAGAGCATAGATTTCAGATCTAGGGTTTTGGAATTAGGTGGAGGAAGATTCTTGTGTGAAGCTTAGTTCTTGAAGTTCTAGGCTTCGGTGGAGATAGCATTAGGAGTTGCTGTTGGAGATTTCGCTTTCCTTGTGTGAACAGGAGATCTATTTAGAATCTGATCTAGGGTTCAATTAGGTAATTCTTAATTTCTATCAGAGTTTGATTCTTTCTCTATAATTTGGAGTTAGTTTGCAATGGGAGAAGAAGGTGAAAACGGTAAGTCGATGGCGAGTACAGTTCAAGTGGGTTTTCAGAACATCAAAATTAGTATGGTGAAGTATGACGGTAAAATCAACTTTGGTTTATGGATGAACGATGTACAGGATGCGCTTAATGCTCAGAACTTGGAGAAGACCATCATGGTCCATGAGAGACCACTAAAATATGAAGAGGCGATATGGAAAAAGATAAATAGGAACGCTTGTGGGGTGATCAGGTCCTGTTTGGAACAGAAGATGAAGTATGATGTGATTGGGGTGACGTCTATAATGAAGATGTTAGAAATTCTCAACAATAAGTACCTTACAAAGAGTGTTGAGAACTGGTTGCACTTGCTGCATAGGTTATTCAAATTTCAGATGTCCAGATGAACCTCGCTTGCGGCTTATGTGAACAACTATACGAAGTTGTTGTCGGACTTGACGAATGTTGATGAGAAGATTTTGGATAAGTACAATGCTATTATCTTATTGGTCTCCTTACCGGATGAGGAGTATGACACAGTTGTGCTCACTTTGTTGAACGAGAGATCTTCTATCAACTAGAAGAATCTTATCTCAGTTGGAACTTTGGAGGCAAAGTGATTCAAGGTGACATTTGAAAATACTATAGCGAATGTTACTAAGGGATCTTTGGTGATGATGAAGGGAGTCCATAGTCAAAATTTATACTATCTAAAGGGGAGCATCAAGATTGGCCGGGTTTCTTCGGTTATTTCAGAGGCGGACATGAGCAGGCTTTAACAATATAGGTTAGGGCACACATGCAAGAAGTGCGCTGTGTAAGCAGGGGCTATTGAAGAGAGCCAAGAGTGGTAAAGTGGAGTTCTATGAGCACTGTGTACTTGGCAAAAAAACGAAGGTAAAGTTCAGGATTGTTATTCATAGGACGAGGGGCATCCAGGACTACATGCACACAGACGTTTGGGGTCCCACCAAGACTGCATCACTTGGTGATCGATATTAGTTTATCATGTTCGTAGATGACTATTCTAGGCGTTGTTGGGTGTACATCATAAAGCATAAGAATGAAGTCCTAGATTTTTTTATAGAGTGGAATAAGAGATTGGAACTGCGGACTGGGAGAAAGATCAAGACGTTGCGATCTGACAACGGTGGTGAATACACATCAGACCCCTTTCAGCAGCTATGTCGAGACGAGGGCATAGAGAGACACTTCACAGTTAGTCATACACCACAACAGAATGGAGTGGCAGAGAGGTTAAATCGGTCTTTACTGAAGAAGATCCGATGTTTGTTGGCACATAGTGGTTTGGAGAAGATCTTTTGGGCTGAGACACTTTCATAAGCGAGCAACTTCATTAACAAGCTGCTTTCATCTGCGATTGAGGGGAAAACCCCTATAGAGAAGTGGTCGGGAGAGCCAGCACATGACTATGATCAGCTCAAGGTATTCGGGTGCCCTGTATTTTATCATGTGAGAATAGATAAATTGGAACCTCGAGCTATGAAGACCATATTTGTAGGATTCAAGCACGGTATCAAGGGATACAAGCTTTGGGATCCAGTTGATAGGAAGATTATGCTGAGTAGGAACATGTTAGATTGTGCTTTAGGATCCAGTTAAGGGGAATACCCCAATGCATTCAAGTTTCCAACTAACTAAGTGTCACGCCCCGCTTCCTTAAATACCCGGGAATTGGAATGTGAACAAGCCCGCGACGTATTAGATTAAGGAGAGTAAATAAAAATAAATATTTCTCCTAAAGCTAATATGCTAACCATCAAGAAATAAATACAAAGGCACAGGTCCCTGATCACAATTAGTAAGAATATAATAGACAAACTCAGAACAAAATGATCAATATCACAAAAGAAATATCATCCAAGACATAATAAACGGGTCAAACATGCCCTTATACAAAATTATCTGAATGAAATACTGAAGAATATAAAATACAATGATCAATCAGAAAAGGAAGTGATACAAAAGTAAATTGTAAGGAATAACTAAGCTTCGGTTTCTTCTTCTGCTCCATTCGCTAGGCACTCCTGCTGAGAATACTCTGGTTCTGACAGATCTCCAAACTGGACCTGTCTTTTCTCTAAGTCTGACGTACACCAGAGAAAATAGGTATACGTCAGCGTGCATGGCATATGTCAAGATCCCGCATAGGAGAAAATGTAACGGTAGAATGACCAAGGCAATAGCAATAATAATAAATAGAAGCAATGCAGTTGGAATACTAAAAACTAGATGAAATCCACCAATAGTATATAATAATCAAATAATCCAAAAATTAATCGGGTAACGAGGTCATGTAGCTAGCAATCAGAATAATCATCCAAGTAACAAGGTCATACAACTAGATGGAATTAATACTTAAAAAATCTACAACCAGAGACGTAGTACGTCAAGTAAAATAATCCAAACAAGGAAACCCTCATGTATATACCATATGTCTCAAATTATTGATAATTAAATATTAACCCCGATCTATGTATAAAAAAATACAACTGGCCTACATCTCACAAGAATTCATACTTAGCCAAGAAACGAGGTCATGTAACTAGTCATCCTATAACAGGTCACTGGTACATATCTCACATAGAGTCAACATTCATATTATCGGATAAATGACTGTTCACAAATCCTCTACGTGCATCCGATCCCGCTACACATGCGGCTAAAGGACTACACGTAAACCGTTTTTTGTATGGTCCGAACTCAAGCAAAACTCGGGTGACGAATCAAATTCCCACTGACCAAAGTGATGTAAACACTTCACTTTAGCCCTACAAACCTACCCTAGTGGCGACACCAACCACTAGCGTGAGCCTAGAAAATACATCAATAGTCACATCCGATCACATGAACAAAGACTTCCCTATCCCAACTCTTCTCGATTTTCTAAGTCAAACATCATAATCCATACTATATCTCCGGTTCACCTCCTAAATTTAATCAATGCACCCATACATGTTATTAAGTCTGTTCCTGACGCACGAGACCACTAAGTCATGAGCTGCTAATGGTTCTCAATCATAGCAAGAAACAATAAATAAGTCTAATTGATTCTATGTAATAACATGATGACAAGTCAAATACATTAAAATAAATCTTAAAACATAAAATGTTATTATGAACAGTAGAATCATGCATGCAATCCAGTTTCATTAATATCTTGTTATTCGGACTTCTAAACTACTCATAAAATTTATCAGCAGCTAGATAACATGTAATACAACTACGGTCAAAAAGGAAATTGAAAACTGTGATTGTTTTACACATGAAATATCCCAGTTTGCAATCATCAACACAAGATCATAAATTAATTTAAATCCAATAATAAATAATCTTTTTCAAAATAAAATCCTTTACATCATAATAATTTTTCTAAAATAAACTTTTCTCAAAATAATTTAACAATTCAAAATAACCCGTTTTTCTAAAATATGTTATTTTAAATTATCTATTTTAATAATTATGCAAAAACCAACCCATTTTCCAAATAAATTCTTTTC
Organism: Asparagus officinalis; assembly: GCF_001876935.1. Classification (NCBI taxonomy): domain Eukaryota; kingdom Viridiplantae; phylum Streptophyta; class Magnoliopsida; order Asparagales; family Asparagaceae; genus Asparagus; species Asparagus officinalis. The sequence continues at coordinate 66,592,922 of NC_033800.1, read as the reverse complement.
TCATCATAATAATTTTAAAAATAATCTTTAAATATATGCTTTCTTTCAAAAACATTTTGTAATTAATCATAAACTATTTTTCAACATATCCACTCATCATATATAGTATCACTTCACAAAATATCACCACCATAGTATTGTCAATAACCCAAGCAGATAAATACATATTCATATAATCTACACAACTAATTAATCAGATATAAATATTAAAATGACGAAGCAAGGGAAGCGGGATCTCGCCTACGAGGTCAGGGCTACTGTCGGCGGCGCGAATCTGAACTGAGCGCGAGTGGAGGTGTGGTTGGAAGCACGACGTCGGCTATGCATTGCAGGAGGGAGACGACAGCGTCGGAGAGCAGTGTTGTGTTAGGGGTTGCGGATCTCGGCATGGAGCTATGGGATCTCGGTGTTCAGGAGAGAGATGGGGGTTGTTTGGGTTGACGAGGCTTGTCGGGGCTAGTTGGCAAGGGAGGATTGGATTAGACGCGCAATGGGGTAGTGGGTAGGGGGCGCTGATGAGAGCGGGCTGGAGGTCGAGCGCCAACGAGTTAGAGGCCTTCTGGACGACGGGTGACGTGGTCAAGGCGCCGTGGAGTCGGCGCTGCGAACTCAGTGTGTTGAGACTTCGGGGATGAAAGAGGCGGGTCTGTGTAGGAGAGAGAGGGAGGTAGCGACGGATCTTGGTGTCAGCCAACGAGGTTCAGCGTGTAGGTGCTGTCAGAGATGGGCTGGTGGACGCGAGCGAACAGGGAGAGAGGAGAGAGAGGGGTCGGGGAGGCGGTGGAGCGGTACGGAGTTCATGAAGAAGATGAGAGAATAGAGAGAGGAAGAGAGGACGAAAGGAAAGAGAAAAGAAAACAGGGAGCGCGCGGGTTGATTTGTATCAGGAGAAGACATATATATTATATATATATATACTATATACTAATAATATATATATATATATATAATATCATATTACACACACACACACAACACACTATTATATATAATATATATATATACTATATTATATATATATATATATATATATGATATATATATATATATATATATATCATATATATATATATATATATACACACACACACACACACACACACACACACAACACACACACACACTATATAGATTAATGGGTATCCTTGTCATAGGAGGAGATTTTCCTCTTTGTCGCCTATGTGGCACAATCCCCACCATCCTCATAAAGTAGGCACAAATCCCCACCAACTCACACTCTCTCTCCTACTTTATGAGGATGGTTGGGATTGTGCCACATAGGCGTCAAGGAGGAAATCCTCTCCTATGACAAGGATACCCATTAATATATATATATATATATATATGACCAAGCATACTCATTGTAGGTGTAAAATTTGATTTCTCGAAACGGGGGTCTCATTTGTATTGATAAGAACAGCTTATTACAAACTAATGGATCAAAAATTATAATAGAAGTGGAGAGAATGCCCTCCTTGTTTAACGTGGGGTCTTTGGTAGCGATAGGACGCCTCTCTCGATTCTCGCGTCGAGTTTGCTTCCCTTGGACGATCCGATCGAAGTTGCGGGCAATCTTCAGTACGCAGTAGAAGCTTGTGCTGATCGAGTTCGACTATACCCGAGGCCAAACGAGGGACTTGTGCTTGTCGACTGACTGCTTGGAGAGAGCTACCATGCAAGAGCTTGCAAAGAGCCTAAGAGACTCAACTCTGAGAGTTTAGACGAGTCTGCAAAGAGCTACTATGCAAAAGTCTGCGAAGAGCTTGAGAGCCTTAAGTCTGAGAGTTCAGACGAGTCTCTTCAAATGAGAGAGCTTTTAGCAAATGAGCCAAGGTTCAACTTTTGGAAGATTAGCCAGCCAAGCCAGCAGCAGCTAATCAACCTCTTTCACGTTGGCTGAAAGTGGCTTTAAATAGGCAAGGGATGGCATGGGTCATCCCTTGATTTGTGGGATTTAACCACTAGTAGGGGTGAGGGAGCCAGTCGCCCTAGCTATAGGATGTGACCACTTATAGGGGCCTTCCAGCCACCCTATTTTTTCCAGGTGAGGAGCGCCATGCTTTCTCCCTTGATTCATGGGATTTGACCACTGATGTGACTGTTCCTATAATCCATGTGGGCAGCTAACAATAATGACGGGTTTCTAGTTGTTAGGCGAGCTTAGTCCGCACAGGCGAGGTGCAGACTGTCAGGTGAACTTGGTCTTCAGGTGAGCTCGAACCTGCGTGCGGGCGAGTCGGCCAAACAGGTGAGCTTCGAGCTGTCAGGCGAGCTAGGTTCAATGTGCAGGCGAGGCTGTGCAGGCGAGCTGTGCAGGCGAGGCTATGCAGGCGAGCTGTGCAGGTGAATCTCATTCAGGCGAGCTTCAATGTTGTTAGGCGAGCTCTATCCTTGCATACGGACTTCCTTGCAGGCGAGCTTCAGCCTTTACAGGCGAGCTTCAGCCTTTAGGCGAGCTACTGAACATGCTTCGAAGAATAGGCCATAACTTTCAAATCGTAAGTCGGAATTGGACGAATTATTTATAAAAATCGACTATCTCGACGAGACGGAGCTGACCAAACCGACCCCATAGGGTTCGGTTTGCTCCTGTCCATTTCACCAAATTCCTTTCGGTTTGAGAGATATCAGCGTTTTTTCCCTTTTTGCTATTTCGGGTGAGGTTTTAGCAGTTTTGTTCTGAACTTCTCTGATAGGGATTAAAGGTAATTTTTATTGCCTACAAAACCCCCTCTAAAGTTTTCAGACCTGAATCAGGCCGCATGGGGTCTGGAATACTTTGGATATGAAGACCTGTAAAGTGATCCCTGCTCAGATGGAGTGAGGAGCCTTCCAACGAGCTCAGTGAAGTTGATCTCTTCACTCACAGCTGATGATCGCCTTCTAGGATTTTGAGCAAACCCTCAGCTATCAACGGACTTGATTTGTCTTTACTAACTACCGTTTGAGTTAGACTAGCCATGCTTTTGCCCTTAGCATGGTAAGTTGTCGAAGAGTTTCTCTTAGGCTCAATGCTAAGATTTCTCCTCTATCCTTAGCCTTTTGAGGCGTTTGGATTAAGAGTGTAGGGAGCTATTTAACCTCGTATACCAGTCAGAGGGAAGGATCAGTTTAGCCTTGTGTACACGTTAGAGGAAAGTGAGCAGTTTAGCCTCGTGCACCAGTTGGAGGAAATGAGCAGTTTAGCCTCGTGCACCAGTTAGAGGAAATGGAGAAGTTTAGCCTCGTGCACCGGTTGGAGGTTGTCGGGTTATCCTTAAGAATATTCTCTAGGAACTTCCCGTCAAAGGTAAGGAACAGTTTAGCCTCATACACCAGTTGGAGGTTATGGATCAGTTTAGCCTCGTGCACCGGTTGGAGGTTACCGGGTTATCCTTAAGAATATTCTCTAGGAACTTCTCGTCAAAGGTAAGGAACAGTTTAGCCTCATACACCAGTTAGAGGTTTGAGAAACAGTTTATACTCGTATACCCGTTGGAGTCTAGAGGAGAAGCTTGTCTTCTCTTAGGGCAAAGATGAACCCTGATTTGTCTTCTCTTGGGGTAAAGACGAACCCTGATTTGTCTTCTCTTGGGGAAAAGACGAACCCTGATTTATCTTCTCTTAGGGCAAAGATGAACCCGAAATAGCGGCACATCGTATGGTAGGCCACTATTTGGATAAAGGCACATCGCTTGGTAGGCCATTATTAAATAACAACGCCTTTTGTGAGAAAGACGGTGCTGGAGGAACCAAATCGTTCAGGGACGTGTGAGTGTGACGATTGATTGTTATAGGAGCCATCGCATGGTAGGCTACTACCCATCGATTGTTCTAAGGATATTAGAACGCTCGGAATGGATCAGATCGTTCAGGGACGTATGAGTGTGACGACTGATCGGACAATACTATTTGCAAGAATGACAGTGTCGGCTATCAGAGGTAATCGTTGACGTGATAGGAATTGTCGTGATCGGAGCGACTTTGAGGACTTATCATCCTATTGAAGAGGATTGGTAAGTTAATTAGATTGTCGCGATTGGAGCGACTTTAAGGACTTACCGTCTTATTGAAGAGGATTGGTAAGTTGATTTGTCAGAGGTGACTGTTAACGTGATAGTGGGAATGGTCTCATCGTCCTATTAGAGAGGATCGATAGGAGAAATTTGGAGAAGACTATCAGAGGTAATAGTTAACTTGATAGTCTTACAAGATCCATTGTCTAGTTGAATGAAACTGATGGAGAAATGGCTATCAGAGGTGGCAGTTTACTTGATAGTTTCGGGGACCCGCCGTCTTATTAGAAAGGATCGGCGAGGGAATTTGGATTTGGTCTTAATTTTAGGAAGATTTGACCAAGTGGAAGATTTGGGATGCACCGGACTGTGAGAAGGTTTGATCGTCCAGAAAGTGGACCTCTCATTCTTGGAAGGCATCGAGAGGGGAAGTGGTTTCCACTACCAAAGTGAAATTGCTTTGGTCATCATCTCCTTCAAATCCACATGGCTCTTCAGCATCCATACGCTTAAGCATGCTCTCGACTTGTTCTCCTTGGCGGATTAAGTCTTTCCATGAGCGAGCTACGACTGTGCCCATATTAGATAATGTGTCGATGGAGAGATTATTCCAGCACATCTCAATGGGGGTGGCCTCGAAAACCTGATCACGTGTATGTAGCGATCGGTTCCTAAATCTCTTGACAAAGTTGCTTACAGACTCTATCTTCTTCTGCCTTTCAGCTAGCAGGGTGGTCACAGATACTTCTTTGTCATCGTCGAAGAACCTGGCCATGAAGAGCCTTTCCATGTCCTTCCAGCAGGTGATGGATCTAGGCTCTAATCTACGGAACCATTCAAAAGCGACCCCTTGAGGGTACCAATGAATAGTCGAGTCATAATAGGATCATTCCCCACTATGTATCTAGTTTGCGCTTGGAAGTAGTAAATGTGCTGGGTAGGAGAACCATTGCCATCGAACTGCAGGAGGTCCAGTGGCTGAAACTTCACCGGTAGGATACTGTATCCCATTCAATTGGATATGGTCTGATAACCCCCAGCTTGTTCATATGTTTTTAGAGCTTCAAGGCATCGAGTTGGCTTTGGAACTCGTCGAGCCTTTTGTCCCTCGGATTATGATCCGAAGATGACGCTCCTCTAGATGACTCGGATGACGAGTGAGAAGGAGTAGGCACCCGCTCTTTGTTCTTCGACGATTTACGCGAAGCCCGCGAAGTCCTTTCTTTCTTCTTCTTCTTCTCGCTCAGAAGCTGTTCCAACATCTCCTTCAGGGAATCGATGGTTTCTTGTTGCTCGTCAAGTCTCCTGGATATCTCATCAGGGGTGTTGGTCATGTCCACTTCCGCACCTTCACCCTGAATAGAGCTTGAAGCCTGCGACATCACCATTGCCGAGCAATCATCATCGTCGTCATCAGAGACGGGTGCTAGGCACGTGTAGTCAAAAGGAATGGCTTCCCCTATTTGGGCGCGAGTGCGTTGGTGGATACCTTCACGCTCAATGGCCTTGGACTTCCCCGTCACATTGATAGTTGTGGTGGGGAGCTCCACCTCATTGGAAGTCTTGTAGGGCGTGCGTTTGTAAGTCAAGCATCCTCTGAGATCCCCCGTAGGTTGATAGTGACAACCCCTAGCGTCGGAAGGTCGAGACGTGAAGTCGCATGAAGGTGGCTCAAGGGAGCCGACATGAGGACACTTGGGAAATTCCCTAAGTGTCGGATCCAACCGACCGTGCTGAGATAGGCGAGGTCTAGAATGTGGGCGAGCTCTAGCGGGTGCTAGGCACGTGTAGTCAAAAGGAATGGCTTCCCCTATTTGGGCGCGAGTGCGTTGGTGGATACCTTCACGCTCAATGGCCTTGGACTTCCCCGTCACATTGATAGTTGTGGTGGGGAGCTCCACCTCATTGGAAGTCTTGTAGGGCGTGCGTTTGTAAGTCAAGCATCCTCTGAGATCCCCCGTAGGTTGATAGTGACAACCCCTAGCGTCGGAAGGTCGAGACGTGAAGTCGCATGAAGGTGGCTCAAGGGAGCCGACATGAGGACACTTGGGAAATTCCCTAAGTGTCGGATCCAACCGACCTCACCGAGATAGGCGAGGCATGGAATGTGGGCGAGCTCTAGCTGACTGCAGGCCAGCTCGAGCATTTGGGCGACCTTTAGCCAACTGCTGGCGACGTCGATTCGACTAGTCATTCAGGTGAGGTTCAAGGCAAGCTTGAATCTCAGCCGACTGTTAGCGCTCAAATGGAGGAGACTTAAGGGAGTCCAAATGGGAACACTCGGGAAATTTCCCAAGCGTTAAACTCAAGCGACCTTGTCTAGACAGGCGAGCTTGGGCCTGTTGGTGAAGTTCAGCCGTCTGTTCATTCAGGCAAGGTTTGCATGGTTGGCGACCTAGAGCCCGTTGGCGAGGTTCAACCTCCAGTTCTTTCAGGCAAGGTTCGCCTGTTTGGAGAACTATCGCTTCTTGTAGGCGGGATTAAGTTGTTAGGCGAGCTTACCGAGGTCCGCATGTTTGGCATTTTTGAGCTCGTCGACGAGGCTCAGCTTGGCGAGGTTCACCTATTGGGCGAGCTGCATCTGTTGGCGAGCTCGCATGTGTTGGCGAGGTTCGGCCTGTCAAGGCTCGCCTGTTGGGTGAGCTACAGCTTTACCTTTCTGGCAAAGGCCGGCTTATAGGTGAAGTTGGGCTGTTAAGCGAACTTGATGAAGTTTGTTTGAACTACAGAGTTCACCAGATTTGGGAAGCTCACCAGATTTAGGAAGCTCGTCCGAAGAACGAAGCCCGTCTGTGTAGGTGGGCTCGACTGATTTGAGCGATTCGCCCAAATTGGGAACCTTGCTCATGGAGCAAAGCTCGTGGACCTCGCCTGAACTGCTAGGCTCGTCGAAAACACTAAATTCGTTAATTTTGGGAACTTTGTATTTTGGCTTGGATCTCTTCAGGCCTAAATAGTAATTCAGGACATCATTGGAGATGAGAGCTTACGTCTTTTGGCAAGCGAGAGCTTGTCATCGTCGTTGCTTGGCTCTTTTGGAGAGGGGAGCGTTCATGTTGACGGCGAAGGCGTGGTCCGTACCGACATGAATTAGCGTCTCCTCTTGTATGGGGGTCCGTGAGGATCGTTCAACGACCCATCGAGTAGCCCCTGAACCTTTATCCTTTGCCTTTGGCTCGGCCGTGATGGGCTTGGAGGAGATAGAACCCCCTGTGCTTGCTCGGGCGGAGTTCTCCGGTGTGGTTGCCTCGGCCACTTAGGGCTGGGCCACACGCACAACTCTGTAGCACTTCCGAGACGCATTGCCGCTAGAAGAGGATGAAGATAAGTACTCCTCGAACTTGATCACAAGGGACTCAACAGTCATCCCCGCCGCAATTTCGTCGAACTGCGCCACCATCATTACGGTTGAAGAAACGGTTTCTCCCACTGTGGTCGCCATCTTCTGTAGGTGTAAAATTTGATTTTCCAAAACGGGGTCTCGTTTGTATTGATAAGAACAACTTATTACAAACTAATGGATCAAAAATTATAACAGAAGCGAAGGGAATGCCCTCCTTATTTAATGTGGGGTCATTAGTAACGATAGGACGCCTCCCTCGGTTCTCGTGCCGAGTTTGCTTCCCTTGGACGATCCGATCGAAGTTACGGGCAAGCTTCAGTATGCAGTAGAAGCTTGTGCTGATTGAGTTCGACTATACCTGAGGCCAAACGGGGGGATTATGCTTGTCGACTGACTGCTTAGAGAGAGCTACCATACAAGAGCTTGCAAAGAGCCTAAGAGCCTCAAGTCTGAGAGTTCAGATGAGTCTGCAAAGAGCTACTATGCAAGAGTCTGCGAAAAGCTGGAGAGCCTCAAGTCTGAGAGTTCAGATGAGTCTCTTCAAATGAGGGAGCCTTTAGCAAATGAGCCAAGGTTCAACCTTTGGAAGATTAGCCAGCCAAGCCAGCAGTAGCTAATCAACCTCTTTCACGCTGGCTGAAAGTGGCTTTAAATAGGCAAGGGATGGCATGGGTCATCCCTTGATTTGTGGGATTTGATCACTAGTAGGGGTGAGGGAGCCAGTCGCCCTAGCTGTGGGATGTGACCACTTAGAGGGGCCTGTCAGCCGCTCTATTCTTGTCAAGTGAGGAGCGACATGGTTTCCCCATTGATTCGTGGGATTTGACCACTGATGTGACTGTTCCGATAATCCAAGTGGGTAGCTGACAATGATGACGGGTTTCTAGTTGTTAGGTGAGCTTAGTCCGCGCAAGCGAGGTGCAAGCTGTCAAGCGAGCTTGGTCTTCAGGCGAGCTCGAACCTGCGTGCTGGCGAGTCGGCCAAACAAGTGAGCTTCGAGCTGTCTGGCAAGCTAGGTTCAATGTGCATGCGAGGCTGTGTAGGCGAGCTGTGCAGGCGAGGCTGTGCAGACGAGGCTGTGCAGGCGAGCTGTGCAGGGGAATCTTATTCAGGCGAGCTTCAATGCTGTTAGGCGAGCTCTATCCTTGCAGATGGACTTCCTTGCAGGCGAGCTTCAGCCTTTAGGCGAGCTACTGAACATGCTTCAAAGAATAGGCCATAACTTTCAAACCCTAAGTCAGAACTGGACGAATTATATATAAAAATCGACTATCTCGACGAGATGGAGCCGACCAAACCAACCCCATGGGGTTTGGTTTGCTTCTATCCATCGTCAAATTCCTTCCGGTTTGAGAGATATCAGCGTTTTTTCCCTTTTTGCTATTCCGGGCGAGGTTTTAGCAGTTTTGTTCTGAACTTCTCTGATAGGGATTAAAGGTAATTTTTATTGCCTAACTCATTCCTCTCCTCTCTCTCTCTCTCTATATATATATATATATATAATATATATGTAACCTATATATATCATATAAATATATATATAATCATATATTATATATAAATATATATATTATAGTGAGAAAACTTGTGTCAAACGTTTAAGTGGATATGGAATATTGTGTCACTCAAAGTTTTAACCACTCATATTGGCTAGGGAATCTTGGTATATATAAAAAGATGTTTTATATTAATGAAATGTAAGGTACAAACTTTGGTGACATCAACTTTAATTATAGGAGTCCTTGCTTATGATATAATATATAATATATATATATATATATAAAAGAACTATATAATATATTATATATATTAATATATAATATATAATTATACTAATATATATATAGAGAGAGAGAGAGGAGAGAGAGAGAGAGAGAGAGAAGAGAAGAAACTTATTCAATTAATGACGTCTACTAAGTTTTCTTAGTCATTTGATGATCAACTGATGAAGCTACATTGTTGGATGATCTCTGTGAAATTAATCTATATGATTCTAAAAACCCCCAACAACACAAATTGGGGTGAGACTCCATCGTGGTTTGCCCTCCGTCGAGCCATGGTAAAAGTTCTATCCATATCGAAACCGTTAAAATTAATACGAGTGAATGAGGGTCAAACCACGGAACGGGGTTCTACCCAATTTTTGTTGTGTTAGGTTTAGAATATGTAAGATCTAATTTCAACGGAGCAAGATCATCCAACATATAAGCCATATCTAAGTGATCATGCAAATGACTAAGAAACTTTTAGTGGACCGTCCAACTTAAAAGTTGACAATTTTATGATAATATATAGTATATACTATATTATTATATGATATTATATTATATATATATAGTAATATATAATATAAATATATATATATATAAGTTATATAATATATATATATAATATATATATATAAATATAGTTAATATATATATATGAAATAAATTAAATAATTATGAAAAAATTATCTACACATTAAAACATACCAGTTATACTAATACGACAGATAATACGCAATAGTAGAAATAATACAACTAATTGTACAATTAAACAAGAATAATTAATAAAAATATATTTACTTACATTTAAAATCAAATAATTACGGGAGAATTCTCTACATAATAAAACATACTAGTTATGCTAATACAACCTATAATATGCAACAGTAGAAATAATACAACTAATTGTACAATTAAACAAGAATAATTGATAAAAATATAATTACTTACCTTTAAAAACAAATAATTATTGAAGAATTATCTACACAATAAAATGTACCAGTTGTACTAATACAACCAATAATATGCAACAATAGAAATAATACAATAAATTATACAAATAATACATAATTAATAATATAACGTATTATATAAAATAATACGTAATAATAATACAACATATTGTTTAAAATAATACGTAATAGTATCGATAACATAACAGATAAATTCTAGAAATTTTTACTACATTAAGTTAATTTATAAATATCAAAATCATTTAAATAAATATAAAATTTGAATTTTTAAATCGTAGAAAATTCTAGAAATTGAGAAAAATAAAAATACTCTTTTAAAAATAATAATTAAATATTTTAAAATACCAAAAAATTATTTTAACTAGTATCGAAAGTTCATGATCATTACACTAAGAAAATTGTTTTAACAAGTTTTACAAGTGTTTAAGAGGTGTTTTAGCCTTGATTTAAGTTTGGTTTCAAAAGAGAAGTTTTTCGCAAGGAGGAGGCTCTTAATTTTAATTGAGGAATTCTTTCTCATCATCATTTCTATAGCTCCTTGTATTTATAGAGAAGATTTATAACTCTTTTATCTAGCTTATTTATTATTTGATTTTTATTTTCATATCTTAGCTAGTTCTATTTGAGTTAGAATTTTATTGTTCTCTTTTATCACACACTCTCTTGTTGAGCTTATAATATTTCATACAATATATTGTTGGGTAGTGCATGTGATTTAGTGAGAGTGAGCTTCATAGTGTTCTCATTTATTGGTAGAGAACAAATCATTATACTTGAGCTTCATTTGTGAGAATCACTTTGTAATACATATTTACACCGAGAGGAGTGTGTGGTGAGGACATAGTCGATACTAAGAGGAGTGGTGTCTATAGTAAACCCTAGTGAGAGGTAGTAAAGTCGGGCACTTGAGGGAGGCGATACGTGAGGACCAACTCTTGAGGTTGTAGTTTGTGTATATGCATTGTGAGTGACTTGTAGAGTTTTCGGTGAACTAGAAAACCGAGTGTGTAGAGAAGTTCCGGCTTCCAAACCGGATGTGTCATGATAGTGGATTCTCCTCGGGAGTGGGGAGCGGAGATGTAGAACGGAAGGTCCGAACTCCGTGATTATATTATTGTGTTTGAGTTTGCTTTGTGTATATCTATTTTGTGCTTGTATTTTACATTCTTGCTCATATCTCACTCATATACCTTTTGTAAGAATTAATTAATCAAGAAAGTTTTTAATTAGCATAAAATTGGAATTAGATTAGCATTGACCCTATTCACCCCTCCCCCTCTCTAGGGTCTAACAATTGGCATCAGAGCTTGGTGCTCTTTGATTTAAGGTTTAATCGCCTTGAGTTAAAAATCCAAGTTATCTTGTATTGCTAATCTTGTTTTGATCATTTTTTACTTACATCATATATATATCATGGACATGCACGGTGCACCTAGTCTTGGTTATGCTATTAACATTGATCTTAGAATTAGTAATTTCCCCTATGCACAATGGTGTGTTAGATTTAAGCTTTTTTCTAGATCTAAAAATATTGATACTTGAAAAATTATTGATTGTGCCTATATTGTACCCACTACGGAGAAATCCAAGTGGAGTAATAATGATAATAGATTGTTTGCTATGAACAAGTCTTTGTTAGAATTTCTAATTGATGCCTTTGGCTTATCCGTCGCTAACAAACTTGATTCTTTTGGTAGTGCTTATACATTATGAAAATTAACAGAAGAACATTGAGGGGACTTGGAGGCAATCCAACAAGTTTTGGAGGATTCTGCTTCAAGTTGAAAAGGAGCCTCATCTTCATGCACACGACCACTAGGCGATAGCCCTAGTGAGGTATCTGAGTTCGATTACAATGATGATTTTACTTTTGATGAGCTTGCTTAGGAATATGAAAAATTATTGCATGAACATAAAAACTATAACATAATTTTAAAAGTTTAAAAAGCAAGCATGTTGATTTTAAATCCACTCATGAAGCACTAGTCACTAAGTTTGATGTCATTGCTAATGAAAACATTAACCTTAAAGAAAGCAATGGAAAATTAAATTGGAAAATGCTAGTTTATTTCATGATAAATGTAATACCATATTAGAAGTTGAGAATATTAGAAAGGAGTTTAATTTATTTAAAAATGATCATGTATGTTCTACTTCTTTTGACAATGCACATACTTCAAATGATGAGTTGAATCAAATAAAGAAAAGCATATCATCCTTAGATTCAACACTAAATACATGCATTGCCAACAATAAAAAGCTTATGGACTTGTGTGCAAAGACCCACAAAAATATTTCCAAGAAACCTATTCACTATGTACACAAATATAACAAAAATTACAAGTATACCAATTGCGGCCGAAAAGGCCATATTGCTAAATTTTATTATGATGCACAAAAATCCACCATACCTAAAAATATTAATCATTGTGCATCCCATCAAGCTACTTCATCTCATACATATGAATATGCACATATTGCACATCATAAACATGCTCATGTGTATAAGTGTGATTTTTGTGGTCGTTTGGGTCATTTGACCAAATTTTGCTTTGACTTGAAGAATGTTTCTCGTTTGTAAAATAATTTCCAAGATAAACCTATTTTTGCAAATAATTTCCGTACACCACCCCTTGGTCAACATAAATCTTTTAGACCCTTTCATTGCATACATTGCAATTGGAAAGGTTATGTCTATGAATTTTGTTTTGACCATATTCGTGCACCATACACGGCCAAATAGGTTCATAACCCAAGGGCTTTGAATTTAAATGATAGGGGTCATGTCCCTAACTTTATTGGTACCAAAAATATTTAGGTACCAAAATGTGCTTAATTTTAAAAAATTTAAAAATAAATGGTTTTGGTTTTTAAAAAATTTAAAAAATAAGTGTTTTTGGTTTTTGAACTCTTATGATTTTGATTGAATGTTTTACATACTGAATAGTTTCTGATTCTTATGGATATATTATTAATTTATACATATCTAAAATTATTAAAAAATAAAAATATTTTAAAAAATCTTGTCAATTTTTCATGTTCACTATGGTTTTGAGTCTTCCGCGGTCGACCGCACATAGCACGACGGTCGATCGGATAGCCTATTGTTCTGCCTTAGTTTCTGCTGTTTTCACGGTCGACCTCGCATGGCACGACGGTCGACCGAATGGAGCAGTAGCTTTTGTTTTTGTTTCCAGACTTTTTGCGGTCAACCGTCGCGACATTCACGGTCGATCGCATAGGCTAAATTCTGTTTCCAGATTTTTTTTGGTTATCGGGTTTTGGGTTTAGGTTGCAAAAATTTTAGACCCGCTTGATCATCACCGTTGATCCATTACAAAAGCTCATCTAAATCGTTGTTTCTTTTCTCAAAAGAGCCGATCCC
>NC_033800.1:66546594-66579449 GCF_001876935.1 Asparagus officinalis | reverse complement strand
CTCTCTCTCTCTCTCTCTCTCTCTCTCTCTCTCTCTCTCTCTCTCTCTCTCTCTCTCTCTCTCATTTCATCTGTTCCCAAAATTTTTCTCTCAAACCCTAACTCTCGCCCTCTTCCATCGGTCTGTCACAGCACCAACTCCGATCGCCCGAGTCAGTTCTTTCTCTTCTTCAGGATCTCATCATCGTATCTGGAATATCCTCTTTCATCCTCTTCTAGTTTTCTAGGATTTTGTTCTAGCTTATTCTAGGGTTTCATTTGTTCTCTTTCTCAATACGCCACCCAAAAAGAGTCTAGCTTATTCTAGGGTTTCATTTGTTCTCTTGCTCAATATACCACCCAAAAAGAGATCTAAGTCTGTTAATGTCCCTTTCCCTAATGCTGAGCACTATGAGGACTACCTTAGATATACTCATCTTACTCCCAAGTATAGGGAATTATGCAAATTGAAAATCTTATCTGGTAGGACTATTGACTACGCTGATCTTGTGACCTATAATATTCTCGATCTTCTTAATAATGTTGGCTTATATCATCTGTTAGATAAAAAGAACAAAGTACCTCATTATCCCTTTCTTGTTTATATTTTCTATACTAATATATTCATCTTCACATATGATGATAATGTTAAATACCTTAGATCGTATGTGAAGAACACCCAGATTGAGTTTTCTGCTGATGAACTTACGGGCATATCCTTAAGATCCCGACATGTGATGTTGACCTCATGACCATTGAACGTAATCATCCTTTTATTGATTCTGTGATGTTTCATCCTGGTTGCTCATATCCCATGAATAATAACACCTTGAGTCCCTCTACCAAAATTGTTGCCAAGATCATTGCCCACAATTTAATTCCCAAAACTGGGAGTTTCGATCATTTTGCTCTAGACAAAGTCAATGCCATTTACGCTATCTTTGCTCGTGTCAGAGTCAATTGGGGGAGTGTCTTTTTAGAGAATATGCTTAGAAAACATACTAAGTTCCTACCTTTTGGATCCTTCCTTACCATCATCTTCAAACACTTTGGTGTTGATCTTTCAAATGAACCTAAGGTAGAACTGAGTAAAGAATTCTTTGATAAGACATTCCTCACTAGGATGCATCTTGATGCCCCAATATCTGCCCCTACATTAGCTCATATCCCCTTTGCTGATGCACCCTCATCTAGACCTCCTTCTTCTAGCTCCAGGCCTCATCCTCGTACTCACACAACTCCTATTACGGGAAGCAAGGTCGTTCGACGATTAGACAGTTTAGATGCTAGAGTTTCTAGGAGGGAGATCATCAAGCTCCAGCATCAGTCCCTTGGGATTTCGGCTCATGTTTCTATTTCTGGCTCTGGTTCCGGCTCAGCTTCTGGTTCTGACGATGGTTCTAATGAAGAATCCGGCTCAGAGGTAGGATCTGAGGATGTTGGTTCTGGTGATGGCTCTGATGGCAGTGATTGACTGACTTATTTGTGGATTTATTTGTACTGTTTCATTTAGACTTTATGGTGTTTTATTTGGGTAAAAACAAAAACTTGGGTTGAAATATTTTGGTTTGACTCTTGGTTGAAACAATGTTCGTCTTATGATGTACTTGAATGTGATGATGTTGTGTGTTTTTTGTTTGTAGCTAAACAATGTATAAATATTTTTCTCTCTATCGTTTTATCTATCTTTTGGTGTTGCATCATATGTTGTGGTTTACATTCTTTACGGATGCAACTTTATGTGTTGACACTTCATGGATACAAGTGTCTTTTTCGTAGGAGGAGCATTTATATAATTACCTATTATGTTTGGCTCTTGAGTGTGCATTTTATAGGCTTATATCTTTTCTCTCTCATGCATTTTGACAGGGTGAGTTGTTCTATACTATGCTTAAATGCAGGGGGAGCCTTGCTCACGTTTTTCCCTTTTTGATGTTGTCAAAGGGGGAGAAATGGTTGGTTTATTAGTTTGGTTTGGTTTATTATGGCATCATATTTCATTCACACTTTTATACATTTTATAAATAATTTGTCATCATCTAAAAGGGGGAGATTGTTGGCCCTTTTGTTTTAATAATGATTTGCTAAATAATTTATAGCTAATTTGTTTTCTAGTGGTTGTCGTTTGCTTATTTTTACAAAAAAATCTATCTATGATGAAAAGTCATTCATATCAGAATTAAAGATTCAAGATCAAGCTGTGTGCACAATCACTTAGATATATTAGTAGTTTTGTAACGTATATTGTATGAATATATTTCAAGCTCAATATATATACACACACAATATTGATTTCTCTTACAAAATGAGTTTATTTGTTAAAACAATGCAATATTAGTTTATTGCTCTTGTTTATATTACTTTCCTGCTCTATAATATGTATAAAAACATTTCATGAAGTTTTAACATATTTCTACTTGTCAAAATTCATTTTCAAGTTTCATGTAAAACGCGTATTATGTACACTTTGCAAAAATGATGACTTTTGACAAATGAAAAATGCAATTCCAAAAAATTACTTTTCAAACATGTCTATTTTTATGTTTATAAAGTTTCCCCAAAGTTTCACAATTTTTGGATAACATTTTTTATTTTTTACACGTGCTCAAAATCCATTTTCAAACCTGATGTTTTCATATATCAGTCTTTGGTCAACCGCGTGTGTCGCTGCAGTCGACCACAAATTATACAGACACCAACTGTGATTTTTTAGCTATCTGTGGTTGACCGGAGTGGTCGTGGTGGTCGACTGCAAAATATCCAGAGACCCAGTCTTGCTTCTTAGTTTGTTTCTCAGCTGCTCGCGGTCGACCGGACTGGCCTCTGCGGTCGACCGTCATAATAGCCGTTGCACAGTAATAGCTAGTTCCCAGTTTTATTTTTAATGGATTTTTAGTCTTTTTACTTGGGTTTTTACTGATGTTTTGGGTTACTATAAATACCACATTGCATTCAAGTTTCCAACTAACTAAGAAAATTGTTTTAACAAGTTTTACAAGTGTTTAAGAGGTGTTTTAGCCTTGTTTTAAGTTTGGTTTCAAAAGAGAAGTTTTTCGCAAGGAGGAGGCTCTTAATTTTAATTGAGGAATTCTTCCTCATCATTATTTCTACAGCTACTTATGTTTATAGAGAATATTTCTAACTTTTTTATCTAGCTTATTTATTATTTGATTTTCATTTTCATATCTTAGCTAGTTCTATTTGAGTTAGAATTTTATTGTTCTCATTTTTCATACACACTCTTGTTGATCTTGTTGGCCCTATGATTTTGATGATGATTTGTCAAACAATTTATAGCTAATATGTTTTCTAGTTTTTGTGGTTTGTTTTTCTCTTTACAGGAATTCAACAGACGGCAATCAAGAGTTAAAGATTCAAGTTTATGTGTGTGCATTCACCTAGGTATAAGAGTAGTTTGTTTACATATATCGTGTGATTATATTTAAGCTCAATATGTAAACACAACACAAGTTTGACTTTTTATATCATACAAATGATTTTTATCAAACTTTGTTACAATGGCTTTTATTTCATGTTTACATCTCTTTCATACTTCATTATATATATATATAATGTATGCATGATAAATATATACAAGTTTACAAGTCACGGTTCACTTTTCATGTTTACGAAAAACAGGTTTTCTGAACACCTTTCAAAAATAGTGAGTTTTCACAAATGAAAATTGTATTTCCAAAATTCCTTTTCAAACATGTTTATTTTATCTTTTAGAAACTTTTTCCAAAGTTATACTATTTTTGGAAATGATTTGATATTTTTTATGTATTTTTAAAGTCAGCCAAAAACAGGTTCAAAACCTGATTTCAGCATGTATCAGTTTGCGGTCGACCGCCAGTAGTTCTTTTTTATATTATGCCCTTTATTAGATCACGGTCGACCGTGACGGTCGACCGTGGCTCAATCCAGAGATTTTTATGGTCGACCGCCGCGGTCGACCGCCAGTTTTTCAAAACTGTTCTTCAGCTTTTTGTGCTTCGCGGTCGACCGCGAGATTTCCACGGTCGACCGCCAAACTGATGATTGTTTTCCAATGGCTATATTCTGATTTTATTCTAAGGGGGTATTTTGGTCTTTTCAGTGTTGTTTTGGCTGATATCTTGAGTGGGTATAAATACCCTATTGCCTTCCTCTTCCAATATACCAAGAGTTTGTTTTTACAGTGAGTTTTTTAATAAAGGATTAAGAGCTGTTTAAGAGTTGTTTAAGCTGATTTCGTTTGTCTGTTTCAAAAGAAGTTTTCTACAACAAGAAGAGGCTTTCAATTCCAACTGAGGATCATATCCTCATCATCATCTACTGTTCTTCTTGTTCCAACTGAGGATCATATCCTCATCATCATCTACTGTTCTTCTTGTTTATTGAGAAGTTTTCTAAACTTTCTTATATAGCTTATTGATTCATTTTCATAACTTAGCTATATTTAATTGAGTTGTATATTTTCATTCACTATTATCACACACACCTTATTGAGCTTATAATATTTCTATACAATATATTGTTGAGAAGTGGTGTGTGATTTAGTGAGAGTGAGCTTCATTGTGTTATCATTTGTTATCAATAACAAATCATTCTATTTAACCATTATTGTGAGTATCACTTGTAATATACTTGTACACCGAGAGAAGTGTGAGGCGTGAGACAGGGTCGAATCCAATAGGAGTGGCGTCGATTGACGAACCTAGGGAGAGGTTGTATCCGAGCACTTAAGGAGGAGGACACGGGCTAGATTCCTACAATTAGTGTGTAAAGTGTGATTACATAGTATTTGTTGTGTGAGAGTTTTCGGTAAACTTGTAAACCGAGTGTGTAGAAGTTTCGACTTCCAAACCGGATTATGATAGTAGGGATCTCCTCGAGGTGAGGAACGGGGACGTAGGTCGTTGTGACCTAACCTCGTAAACATATCGTGTGTTTATGTTTTACTTAGAGTATATTTCATTTGTTCTTATTCATATCCATCTCATATATTTCTTGCAAGAACAAATTAATCAATATAATTTTAATTGGCATTTAATTGGGATTAGATTAGCATAAGATCCTAATCACCCCCCTTTAGGATCTAACAATTGGTATCAAAGCTTGGTGCTCTTTGATTTAAGGTCTAATCGCCTTGAGTTAAAGATCCAAGTTATAGTTTTTGTGCTAATCTAGTTTTGATTACATTTTGCTTCTTGCATATAATCATTATGGATATGTATGATGCATCTAGTCTAGGTTATGCTATCAATATTGCTCCTCATTTGGATATTTTTCCCTATGCTCAATGGCGTGTTAGATTCAAACTTTTTGTTCAATCTAAACAATTCGATTTATGGGAAATTGTTGAGGATGCTTATATTATTCTCACTTTGAAAAAATCCAAGTGGAATAAAGATAATAAAAGAATGTTTAATATGAACAAGCTTTTGTTTGAATATTTACTTAGTGCATTTCACTCATCTTTTTCTAACAAATTTGCTCATTTTGATAGTGTTTACACCTTATGAAAATTTATTGAAGCACATAAAGGGGACTCAGAGGCTATTCAACAAGCGTTGGAAAATCCCGCTTTGAGTTCTAAAGAAGCCTCATCTCCATGTACACTACCACTAGGTGATAACCCTAGTGAGGTATGCGAGCTTGACAACGATGATGTTATTACTTTTGATGAGCTTGCTCTTGAGTTTGAAAAATTACACAATTGTTATATTAATGTAAAAAGTAAGTATGTGAATATAAAATCCACTCATGAATATAAAATCCACTCATGAAACACTAGTCACTAAGTTTAATTTTATTACAAATGAAAATATAATTGTTAAAGAATTACAATGAAAATTTAAAATTAGAAAATGCTAGTTTGCTTCATGAAAAATGTAATGCCATGTTAGAAGTAGATAAATTAAAATCAATGAAAACTAATCTTGTTTATCCTACTTCTAGTAGCAATGTTTGTATACACAATGATAAGTTGAATCAAATGAGAAAACACATATCTATCTTAGATTCAACACTAAACACTTATATTGCTAATAACAAAAAGCTTATGGACTTGTGTGCAAAGTTTAATGTTAATTCTTCTAAGAAACCTATTCACTATGCACACATGTATGACAAAATTCACAAATATTCTATTTGCGGTCTTAAAGACCATTTAGCCCAATTTTGTCATAATGTACAAAAGATTGACAAGCCTATTCATGATTGTGCATCCCATCAAGCTTCTTCATCACATACACATGTACACACACATAGTGTAAATCATAAACATGCTAATGTGTATACATGTGATTATTGTGGTCATTTGGCCATGTTTTGTTTCGATTTGAAAAGAAATTCTCGTTTGCAAAATAATTACAAAGAAAAATCTATTTTTACAAATAAACCACGTGCACATCATTTCGGTCAACGCAAACCATTCAAACCCTTACATTGCACAAATTATAATCGTATGGGTCATGTTTATGATTTTTGTTTTGACCGTATCGGTGCACAAAATACGCCCAAGCGGGTTCATAACCCTAGGGCCTTGGATTTACATGATAGGGGTCATGTCTCAAATGTTATTGGTACCAAAATGATTTGGATACCAAAATGAGTTTTATTTCATAACTATTGTTTTGTTTTTGTTTTATAGTTGTTTTTGAGCTTTGATGTTGATTTTGTTTTTATTAAATTAAAATAAAACATTTTCTTGTACTACTAGCTAATAGGTGTTATATATGTATAACATCTCATAAAACAAATTTTTATTAAGGTCCAAAATGAAAATTTTCACAAAATTCAATTTTAAAATATTTTTGTTGTTATTAAACCGAGTGTGTAGAAGTTCCGGCTTCCAAACCGGATTGTGATAGTGGATATCTCCTCGAGGTGAGGAGCGGGGACGTAGGTCATGGTGACCGAACCTCGTAAACATATCGTGTTTTTGTGTTTTGCTTGGCTTATATATTATCTGTGCATATTCTTATTGTTCTTATTCATATCTATCTCATATCATTCTTGCAAGAACAAATTAATCAATATTATTTTAATTGGCTTTTAATTGGGATTAGATTAGCATAAGACCCTAATCACCCCCCCTCTAGGGTCTAACAATTGGTATCAGAGCTTGGTGCTCTTTGATTTAAGGACTAACCGCCTTGAGTTAAAGATCCAAGTTATTGTATTTGTGCTAATCTAATTTTGATTACATTGTGCTTCTTGCATTTCATCTCTATGGATATGAATGATTCATCTTGCTTAGGATATGCTATTAATATTGCTCCTCGTTTGGATGTTTTTCCCTATGCTCAATGGCGTATTAGATTCAAACTTTTCGTTCAATCTAATCAATTTGATTTATGGGAAATTATTGTGGATGCCTATGTTGTTCCCATTTTGGAAAAATCCAAATTGTGTGAGAATGATAAAAGATTGTTTAACATGAATAAGCTTTTGTTAGAATATTTGATTAACGCTTTTCACTCATTGTTTTCTAACAAATTTGCTAATTTTGATAGTGCTTACGCTTTATGGAAACTTATTGAAGCACATGAAGGAAAATTGGAGGCTATTCAACAAGCGTTGGAAAATTCCGCTTTGAGTTCTAAAGAAGCCTCATCTCCATGTACAATTCCACTAGGTGATATCCCTAGTAAGGTATGCGATAACGATGATATTATTAATTTTTATGAACTTGCTCTTGAGTTTGAAAAATTACACAATTGCTATATTGATGTAAAGAGTAAGTATGTTAATATGAAATCCATTCATGAAACACTAGCTACTAAGTTTAATTTTATTGCAAATGAAAATATAATTCTTAAAGAATGCAATGAAAAATTAAGAATTAAAAATGCTAGTTTTCTTCATGAAAAACGTGATGCTATGTTAGAAGTAGATAAGTTGAAATCTATGATGAGTAATCTTGTTTATCCTACTTCTAGTAGCAATGCTTGTATGCATAATGATGAGTTGAATCAAATGAGAAAATGCATATCTATCTTAGATTCAACACTAAACACTTATATTGCTAATAACAAAAAGCTTATGGACTTGTGTGCAAAGTTTAATGTTAATTCTTCTAAGAAACCTATTCACTATGCACACATGTATGACAAAATTCACAAATATTCTATTTGCGGTCTTAAAGACCATTTAGCCCAATTTTGTCATAATGTACAAAAGATTGACAAGCCTATTCATGATTGTGCATCCCATCAAGCTTCTTCATCACATACACATGTACACACACATAGTGTAAATCATAAACATGCTAATGTGTATAAATGTGATTACTATGGTCATTTGGCCATGTTTTGTTTCGATTTGAAAAGAAATTCTCGTTTGCAAAATAATTACAAAGAAAAATCTATTTTTACAAATAAACCACGTGCACATCATTTCGGTCAACGCAAACCATTCAAACCCTTACATTGCACAAATTATAATCGTATGGGTCATGTTTATGATTTTTGTTTTGACCGTATCGGTGCACAAAATACGCCCAAGCGGGTTCATAACCCTAGGGCCTTGGATTTACATGATAGGGGTCATGTCTCAAATGTTATTGGTACCAAAATGATTTGGATACCAAAATGAGTTTTATTTCATAACTATTGTTTTGTTTTTGTTTTATAGTTGTTTTTGAGCTTTGATGTTGATTTTGTTTTTATTAAATTAAAATAAAACATTTTCTTGTACTACTAGCTAATAGGTGTTATATATGTATAACATCTCATAAAACAAATTTTTATTAAGGTCCAAAATGAAAATTTTTACAAAATCCAGATTTTACAATATTTTTGCTGATATTTTTCTCACGGTCGACCGCCATGGTCGACCGTCAAAGTTTCTGCCTCAGAACTTAGGCTCTGTGATTTTCGCGGCCGACCACCATGGTCAACCGCAAGGAAATTTTTTTGTTTCCTGTTTATTTTCTTATCGGGTTTCGGTTTCTGTTTGTTAAATTTTCTAAACCCGATTCTTCTACCACCGTTGATTTCATTCTTGAGCTGACCTAAGCCATTGATTCTTCCTCTCATAAACCCGATCCTTTCCTATTCCCCTCATTTCGAAATTTCCCCAAATTCTGTCTATTTCTCTCATGGTCACCCGTCACCTCGTCGTCGATCGACTGCGGCTCTTAATCATTCTTAGTTGGGAAATTTGTTGGGTAATCCTCCTTTACCAATCTTGTTCTTATTTCTGTTCTAGGGTTTCATTATCATATCTAAGGTTTCATTATCAATTTCTGTTTAAACCTTATCTGTCAAACCCTACTGTTGATTTCATTCTGATATAATGCCTCTAGGAAGAAATCTAAGAAAGATACTGGTTCTTCATCATCTATTGCCTCTAACTATGAGGATTTTCTACTGTTCAAACCCCTAGTTAAGAAATATAGGGAACTTTGCAAGTTGAAAATTCTACCTAGTAGGTATATCAAATATGAGGAATTAGCTATCTATAATATTCATGAGATTTTATCTGATGTTGCCTCCTAGGAAGAAATCTAAGCAAGATATTGGTTCTTCATCATCTATTGCCTCTAATTATGAGGATTTTCTACTGTTCAAATCCCTAGTTAAGAAATATAGGGAACTTTGCAAGTTGAAAATTCTACTAAGAAATATAGGGAACTTTGCAAGTTGAAAATTCTACCTAGTAGGTATATCAAATATGAGGAATTAGCTATCTATAATATTCATGAGATTTTATCAAATTCTACCTAGTAGGTATATCAAATATGAGGAATTAGCTATCTATAATATTCATGAGATTTTATCTGCTGTTGGTTTGCATGAACTATTAGATGTGGAACGTAAGGTTCCTTATTATCCATTTCTTGTTTATCTATTTAATGTAAACCTATCCGTTTCATCTTCAGCTGATGGTCTCCAAACCATCAATACATCTGTTAAGAATATTCAGATTTTATTTTCTGCTGATGAGCTTGCGAGAATCATTAAGATCCCGTCAAGTGACGTTGAGCTCATGTCTATTGAACACACCGATCAGGATGTGAACGATATTAAATTTAAGGCCGGTTGCTCATATCCTATGAACAACAAAACACTTAATCCCACTACCAAAATCATCGCACGTATTGTTGCTCAGAACCTCATTCCCAAGACCGGTAGCTTTGATCATTTTGCTCCTGACAAAGTCAATGCTGTATATGCCATTTTTGCCAAGATAAAAGTGAATTGGGCAAACATTTTTCTTAAAAACATAGCATGTAAGCATTTCAAGTTCCTCCCCTTTGGTTGCTTCATCATTCTTATTCTCCAACTCTTCGGTGTTGCTCCGTCTAATGAACCCAAAGTTGATCCTAGTAAGGAATATTTTGGTAGAGTCTCTCTCTCTCTCGAATGCAAATTTCAGACTCTTTATCTGATCCTACAAAACCATCATCTTCCCGTTCTCGGTCTAGAGCTTCCACTATTTCAGCTTCTGAGGTCTTTGACCGACTGGATCATCTTGAGACTCAGGTCTCAAGTATTCAGAAGGATGTTAGGACTCTCCTTAGCTATCAGCGTCAGTCACTTGGGATTCCGGATCCCTCTTCCAGCTCTGACACTGGTTCTGATGAGGGCTCTGAAGAAGGATCTGCTTCTGGTTCGGGATCAGGCTCTGCATCTGAATCTGATGGTGGTGGTGATTAATGATTGTTGCTGCTATGGATTTATGTTTTGTGGAACTTAAACTGGATATTTGTCTTTTATTTTTTGTAATAACTTTACGGTTTGTGTTTGAAAACTATGTATCTAGTGGAACTATTTCTGTTTATTGTAGTTATGATAGCTTATTATTATCTTTTTATGGCTTTTAGATCCTCTGAACAATGTATTGTGAAAACAGGCTGTTAAGGATGCTTTTGTGTTAAAAATTTGGTTTTTATGTTTATAATTTTAGTAGCTTGTTAAAATGGTTATGAATGTTTATGGATGTTTAGGATGTTTATGGATGGTTATGGATATGTAGCTCCCATATATATTCTTTCTATTTGTTATGTCATTTATGCAAATTGACAGAGCGAGTATTGATCATTCGATCTGTGCATGAATGCAGGGGGAGCGTTGCTCCTATTTTATTTTTTTTTTCTTTTTTAATGTTGTCAAAGGGGGAGAAAAACTACATATTGTTGTTTAATTTATTGGTTTATTCATGATTGATAAAAAACTACATATAATGTTGTTTAGTTATGTGGTTTATTCATATGTGGTTTTTTCAAATGTAACTACATGATTTATTTGGTTTATTTATATGAATTTCATATCATTAAATAAATTGTTTGCCATCATCAAAAAGGAGAAGATTGTTGGCCCTATGGTTTTGATGATGATTTGTCAAACAATTTATACCTAATATGTTTTCTAGTTTTTGTGGTTTGTTTTTCTCTTTACAGGAATTCAACACACGACAATCAAGAGTTAAAGATTCAAGTTCATGTGTATGCATTCACCTAGGTATAAGAGTAGTTTGCTTATATATATCGTATGATTATATTTAAGCTCAATATGTAAACACAACATATATATATATAATGTATGCATGATAAATATATACAAGTTTACAAGTCATAGTTCACTTTTTATGTTCACGAAAAACAGGTTTTCTGAACACCTTTCAAAAACAGTGAGTTTTCACAAACAAAAATTGCATTTCCAAAAATTTCTTTTCAAACATGTTTATCTTATCATTTAGAAACTTTTTCCAAAGTTTTACTATTTTTGGAAATGATTTGATATTTTTTAGGTATTTTCAAAGTCAGCCAAAAACAGGTTCAAAACCTGATTTCAACATGTATCAGTTTGCGGTCAGTCGTCACGATCAACCGTCAGTAGTTCTTTTTCATATTATGTCCTTTATTGGATCGCTCAATCCAGAGATTTTCATGGTCGACCGTCGCGGTCGACCGCCAGCTTTTCAAAACTGTTCTTCAGCTTTTTGTGCTTCGCGGTCGACCGCGAGATTTCCACGGTCGACCGTCGAACTAATGATTGTTTTCCAATGACTATATTCTGATTTGATTCTCTGGGGGTATTTTGGTCTTTTCAATGTTGTTTTGGCAGATGTCTTGAGTGGGTATAAATACCCCATTGCCTTCCTCTTCTAATATACCAAGAGTTTATTTTTACAGTGAGTTTTTTAACAAAAGATTAAGAGCTGTTTAAGCTGATTTCGTTTGTCTGTTTCAAAAGAAGTTTTCTACAACAAGAAAAGGATTTCAATTCCAACTGAGGATCATATCCTCATCATCATCTACTATTCTTCTTGTTTATTGAGAAGTTTTCTAAACTCTTTCTTATATAGCTTATTGATTCATTTTCATAACTTAGCTATACTTAATTGAGTTGCATATTTTCATTCACTGTTATCACACACACCTTATTGAGCTTATAATATTTCCATACAATATATTGTTGGGCAGTGGTGTGTGATTTAGTGAGAGTGAGCTTCATTGTGTTCCCATTTGTTATCGGGAACAAATCATTGTATTTAACCATTATTGTGGGTATCACTTGTAATACACTTGTACACTGAGAGAAGTGTGAGGCATGAGACGGGGTCGAATCCAATAGGAGTGGCGTCGGTTGATGAACCTAGGGAGAGGTTATATCCGAGCACTTGAGGAGGAGGGCACGGACTAGGTTCCTATACTTAGTGTGTAAAGTGTGATTGCATAGTGTTTGTTGTGTGAGAGTTTTCGCTAAACTTGTAACCGAGTGTGCAGAAGTTCCGGCTTCCAAACCGGATTGTGATAGTGGAGATCTCCTCGAGGTGAGGAGCGGGGACGTAGGTCGTTATGACCGAACCTCGTAAACATATCGTGTATTTGTGTTTTTCTTAGCGTATATTTCATTTGTTCTTATTCATATCCATCTTATATATTTCTTGCAAGAACAAATTAATCAATATAATTTTTATTAGCATTTAATTGGGATTAGATTAGCATAAGACCCTAATCACCCCCCCCTCTAGGGTCTAACAGAGCTTCTAATATTTTATACAATTTATTGTTGGGTAGTGGTGTGTGATTTAGTGAGAGTGAGCTTCATAATGTTCTCATTTATTGGTAGAGAACAAATCGTTATACTTGAGCTTCATTTGTGAGAATCTCTTTGTAATACACATTTACACCGAGAGGAGTGTGTAGTGAGGACGTAGTTAATACCAAGAGGAGTAGCGTCGGTAGTAAACCCTAATGAGAGGTAGTAAAGCTGGGCACTTGAGGGAGGTGATACGTGAGGACCAATTCTTAAAGCTGTAGTTTGTGTATGTGCGTTGTGAGTGACTTGTAGAGTTTTCGGTGAACTAGAAAATCGAGTGTGTAGAGAAGTTCCGGCTTCCAAACTCGGTGTGTCATAATAGTAGATTCTCCCCGGGAGTGGAGAGCGGAGACGGAGAACGGAAGGTCCGAACTCCGTGATCATATTATTGTGTTTGAGTTTGCTTTGTGTATATCTATTTTGTGCTTGTATTTTACATTCTTGCTCATATCTCACTCATATATCTTTTGTAAGAATTAATTAATCAAGAAAGTTTTTAATTGGCATAAAATTGGAATTAGATTAGCATTGACCCTATTCACCCCCCTCTAGGGTCTAATAGGAAATCCTGAGTCGCCTCAATATGACTCAGAACAGTGCCGAGTCACATTGAGGTGACTCGCACGGTGAAGTTCCCAACAACGTGTATTCGGATGATTTTCTCAGGATTCGTTCGATCTACAGCCTCCCTAACTACCTTGGGATCATCCTAAACGTGGTTAAACCGTTATCAACTGAAGAAAAGATCAAATCATGAATTCTTATCTAAAAAACACACCATCTGAAGCCTATAAATACACCCCCCTATACATGGGAGATCTTGAATTTGGAGCTTGGAGGCGAGGTTTTGACCTATGAGAGCAAACCTACGAATTTCAGAGAGAGAGGCTAGCGAGATCTTGGCTAATTTTCGCATAAAGAGGAAGATTTCGAGAGATTTGAAGCCCTTTTTCATCCTTCCCTCGGGATCAGACTTTGTTTTGATCTTGACAAGAGTAATAATCTTACTTGGTTGAGATTATTTACAATAGTTCTAAGTTTTCTCAATTAAAACAAAGAACACTAACCCTTCGTGTGCATCAACCAGATCGATACTCGACTGTCCACGGATCAATGAGTCCCTTACACAGGCAAAGATCTCACGCAAGTAGTGGATGATAAACGTCCTCTGTGTGTTTCTAGGAGATCGTCCTTTTATATCTTTTGTGTAAGAAAAGTCTTATAAAAAGGCTCCTTCTTTTGAACTTATTGTAAACGATAAACGTTGTAAATGAGTTTTGCAATGAAATTGATTTTCGACGCAAACACACTAGCGATCACAGTGGGAGCTAACAGCCTCTCTGTCGAGGCTGTCGTGTCGTAACCGAAGATCAAGATTCTGGTTGATTCAGCGGTCGAGTACGAGTTCGACGAAGTCAAGTTCGAGGAATATTTCTCCTTGTCTTCATCAAAAGCCTCCTCTCCCTACAAGTGTAGAAAGATCTCATCTTTGAAGGAGGCGTATTCACCGATGAAGGCTACAAGTAACTCCGCTCGCCACAACTCCTCTCTAGTCAAGGAGTTGTTCAACCAAAGTACGCCAACTCTGACGAAGAGGGCTCATCAGAGGTGATACTAACGGCAAGCTCGTCAAATTGCCAAGGGCTTGGAACAAGTCAATGGGGTTCGTTACTATGCGGACTTGGAGTCCAGGAAGTGTCAAGTAATCCAGTCACCTCAACGGCAATCTGTTGTCACTTCCCCCAAACCATCGACGGAAGAATGAGTTCTCATCAAAAAGACTTATTCAACCTTGAAAGAGCGCATTCAGAAGCGCTGCACACATGCCACATGCACGTGTGCCCTTGTGCAAAAGGCAGAAGACATGAAAAAGAAGGAAATGGCTAAAGAATCGCCAAAGCCCTGTAAAGTCTGGGTGCCAAAATTGAAGACTGCGTCGAAATCAAGTGAAATGACTACGACAACGTCAAAGTGTTTCGGCCAAGGCCGAGACACATTAAAGTGTCTCGGCCAAAGTTGAGACACATTGAAGTGTCACGGCCAAGGCCAAGACACACCAAGGTGTCTCGGCCATCATAGGGTGTGTCGCCCCAAGGGACACCCCCACGACTATTTCCTCGCATCCACCAATGTCCGCTTCTATCCTGATCTCTCCCGTACTTCCAGTGAAGCCTCACAGCAGTATTGATCTGTTAAAATTCAAAGTAAAGATGGAAGATCGACTCGGTTCTCTGTGCAAGGATCGAGGTAAAACTCCGGTAAAAGAACGCAAAGCTTCGGTGATCAAAATTCGAGTAATTCCTCAGATTGGGGGTCATACAAACACTCTCGTCAAGCCAAATGTCGCTCAAAGGTGTCCCGCCACTTCCAAACAAACCGGGACATCTCAATGTAGTTGTTCGTGTGACATGCACAAAAGAGGCAAGGAGGCCTCCCCTT
Source organism: Asparagus officinalis (assembly GCF_001876935.1). NCBI lineage: Eukaryota > Viridiplantae > Streptophyta > Magnoliopsida > Asparagales > Asparagaceae > Asparagus > Asparagus officinalis. The sequence continues at coordinate 66,563,995 of NC_033800.1, read as the reverse complement.
CCGGGAGAATTTGTCACTTCTTTCCTGGGGGTGCGTGTCGAAGTCCAGGAGCCCATTAAGATTCCACACTCGCAAGGGGCTGGTTCTAAACTTGTGACTCCTGAGAATGCTAATAAGGCCTTGCACTCCCAGAAGAAGATATGTCCGTCAAAAGACAACGTCATACCTGAGGAATCGAACCAACTGTTCATACAAACACTCTCGTCAAGCCAAATGTCGCTCAAAGGTGTCCCGCCACTTCCAAACAAACCGGGACATCTCAATGTAGTTGTTCGTGTGACATGCACAAAAGAGGCAAGGAGGCCTCCCCTTCCGGGAGAATTTGTCACTTCTTTCCTGGGGGTGCGTGTCGAAGTCCAGGAGCCCATTAAGATTCCACACTCGCAAGGGGCTGGTTCTAAACTTGTGACTCCTGAGAATGCTAATAAGGCCTTGCACTCCCAGAAGAAGATATGTCCGTCAAAAGACAACGTCATACCTGAGGAATCGAACCAACTGTTAATAGGTTGCTCCGATCATCATGCCGATGAGCTGCACCATCAGGTTAGGGGTGCGAACAAATCTCGAAAGAGGATTGTCCAAAAAATGAGTTCTCACTATCTATGCAAGAGAATTATTAGGATAGTATTATCAAAATATAGCTACCCCAGGACCATTTCACAAAGGGTCTCGGTATTCGAGAAAATAGTAACTGAAGCATCAAAGCTTAGATCAAAACGCTTCCATGAGAGAAAATACGCCATCCAGGATGATGAATTCCTTGAAATCACAATCAACATGGTTGACAAAGAAAAGTCTGTGATTGCTTCAAATGACTCTAATCCTAACTTTTCTCCAGGAAGAAAAGGCGATCCAAGAATAGCCCAACGAATGCTTCGGCTTCAATTGGGAGCTACCAAAATTCACGAAGGACTGTGTTTGGATGACAAACTTTTTGATACTTGCTCTGCAATCGCCTCTGACAATACCATGTCTAGCATGGGGGAAACCAAGGAGGCATTCACAATCACTCTGATCTCGTAGCTCAGACTCTTCAAGAAGCTTTAGCCAAACAACGAGAAGAGCTTAGAGCCGAAATAAAAATGGAGATGGAGTTGACCATGCAGCAAATGAGAGAGTTGCAGGCTCAAAGACTTCAACCACCAGAGTCCAGTCAGCTGGCTGAGTCTAGTTGTCACACTACACCTGTCATGCCTGTTCAAAATGGTGCAGACGGCAGTGATCCAGAAGTGGATGAAATCATCAAGGCTGATGCACCCCTCGATAAAACTGAGGGTAGTTTAATTGCACCCCTCAATGAAACTGGGGGTAGCCCAATTGCTTCTCCTCAACGTCATTCAAAGAGAGATGCGGGCAAGGACGAGAAGATGAGAGAACTCGAGAGTAAGGTCAATGCCTTAATATCCGCTCAAGAAGTGAAGAAGACGAGCATTCCGTGCTTGTATCCAAGGGAGTAGAGCGCGATTCCGTACCCATCAAAGTTTAATTTTATTAACTTCACGCCATTTGATGGGAGAGGCTCGCCAACCCAACAATTGGTTTACTTCAAATCCCATTTGGGTATAATCTCTGGGAATGAATCCTTGATGATTCGGTCATTCGTAGGCACCCTTCGCGAGGTCACCTTCAATTGGTATCGATGTCTCAAGCCAGGAAGTATTAACTGCTAGGACTACATGGAGAATCTATTCCTCATCCACTTCTTCGATGATGACACTAAAGTATCGATCAGAACTCTTTTAAATGAGAAGCAAAAGGATGGGGAGACGGTTGATAATTTCGTCAAACGGTTCCACAACAAGGCGATGAACTGCCGGGATCCGATCAAGGAGTAATTCATACTCCAGACCTATCATAACAATCTTTCTCTGGATGTGTTAGAGGTCATGGGAGTTGTACCTTCAAACACATGGAAAGAGTTAAAACTACACGGTGAACTAGTCGAACGCTTTCTCAAAAGAAAGAAGGCTGAGAGAAGCAAATCGACGGTTAAGGCACTTGCAGCTGATTCTAGATCCCAGTAGGAGTATTTTTTCGAAGATAATAAAGTTTTAGCCATCTTTGAGTACCTCCTCACGAACAACAAAATCAAGCTGCTACCGATTACAAATCAGGAGGAAGCAAATAAGACCTTGGATCTAAAGTATTGTGCGTATCACAGGAGGGTTCATCATCCAACCAAGACTTGCTTTACTCTGAAGAATAGCCTTCAAGCATTGGTTGATATCGGCATCATAATGACAAAACAAGCCAAATGAGAATGTCAAGAACTCCAACAAGTATAAGAGTATAAACTTCTTCTCCCTTTCCTCCGATGGGTATACGAGGTTAAACTACTTCCCTTATTTTCAACAACAAGAAGTTCCTGGAGAATATTACTCTTGATATTCTTAAGGATAACCCAACAATGTGACCAAATATAATTGGATTTAGGTTCGCCAAAATGATGGGGGTGGAATATCTCAATGCATTCTAATGGGAAGTTCCTGGACAATACTACACATGATATTCTTAAGGATAACCCAAAACCAATTGATTATTCAAGGTGAAAACCAATCATCGGAATAATTAATTCTTAATCATGATAAAAATGGTTAAGAACCTCCCATTGTGGCTATTTAATCATTTCCAAGATGATTAAAATCCCCCACTGTGACTTTCGGAGCATTCTTTCGTTGAGATGAGATTCAACTACTGCATATGGTCAATCTTTCCTCATGAAATTCCTAGGGTGTAATTGTGGAGTGCTTAATGATTCACGGTCCTCCACTATAAAATTCCTCACTGATCAAATTAATTGACGGTGAGTCTACCTAAATTCTTCACGGTTAAATCTATTCAAATTTCCAATGTGTCTAAGTCTTTAACACTCCCACTATTAAGGTTCTAAAACGACATCCAAGATTTTAATCTGCTGATCCATGGAGATTTTCAAACTCATTCGTGTTAAATCCTAGCCACTTGACACCAAAAAATCCCCACTGAGTGATTTGTACAAGTCAACACTCCCACTGTTATTTGTATCTCAAACTATCATTCGGTCAAACCTTTAAACAGTTAGGGTCGAAGCCAAAATCCCTTTTGATTCCTTTCATGAACGAGAGGTCCACTCAAATTGAATGATCAAACCTTTAAACAGTTAGGATCGTCTCAAGTTCCCGCTTGGTCAAACCTTTAAACAGCTAATGCCGAAATTAGAATTTTATCTTGATAAACGAGAAGTCCATCTTCAGATTAGGTAATCAAACCTTCTGACAGTTAGGATTATCTAAATCTTTTAGATTCTTATAGTGGAGATCCCACTCTTAGTTTCACCTTTCAGATTCTCAGAGTGGAGATCTCACTTTGAGTTTTTTCTGACGCAGGAGATAGAATATAAAATCCTTCCTCTCCGGCACCAGGTTCGTCTTTGGCCCAAGAGAAGACACAATCTTTCAACACCAAAATCCATGTCTCACACGCATGGGGGACTTTATCTTGATCCCTAAAAAGAGATAAGTTTGCATCTAACACATGTTGTCGAGCGGTCCGTTCCTGCGAAAATGACCAAGTCTACGTATTCAACATTGTAGCGATAAAAATCCATGTCTTTCCTGCATGGGGGACATTATCTCGATCCCTAATTAGAGATAACTCTATGCCTAACACGTGTTGCCGGTAGGTCTTTGCCGTGAAAAGGACAAAAGCCCATGTATTCAACATCATGGCAGGTTGTTATTAAAGACGTCAGAATCCATGCCTTACACGCATGAGGACATTATCTCAATCCCTAATTAGAGATAAGCCTATGCCTAACACGCATTACCGGGTAGTACATTTTCGTGAAAATGGCAAAGTCTATGTATTCGATATCATAGCACTAAGTCTAAAAGAGTTCATTCTTTTAGCATAACGTTACATGTAGAATAGACTTAGACAATCTACATGCTAGCCTGACTTAAACGGCAGTCTGTAAAGGCTCATCAAATCCGTTGATGACTGAGCGTTTACCAAAAATCCTATAATGAACAGCTTGTGATGACAGATTCTCTCTTCTAACTCGGAGAGCTTCTCTTCATAAAGCTTGTACAAGCTTCATCTTCAATCAGCTTTAATAGTCATTAACGCAACAGTTTCATCAGTTGGTCTCGTGACTCGAACGTCTGGGATAGTTTCAGAGATAGTAGTTGTATCAGCATCTACAGCTAGTCCTACAATCAAATCTCGCATAAAGAGCTCAAGCTGATGAGCCTCCGATGTATTCTTAGCTTTCTCTTCCCATACTCTGATGAGTATATGAGTCTAAACTATATCTCCTTGAACCTCTGACGGGTATATGAGGTTAAACTGATTCCCGAAACTCCAGAGAGTATATGAGTACAAACTAACTCTCCACGCTCCAACGCCTTAAGATCTTATACTGTATAGATTTTAGTTAACATATGAGTATAAACTATGTTCAACGCCGGTCAACGCGTTGCAATGAAAGTCGATACCGGTCAACGTATTGATAATTTTATCGAAATAAGGCTTAGGAAAAATTCCAGGTCAAAGGATAATCCCCGGAAGTTCAATCGCAATTCAAATACAGACTCCCAACGAAGATGATCAGCTCTATGACATGAGTTAATTCAAATGTCAACACACTAGCTTTAGTTCAAGATTTTGATAATAGTCAAACAATAAATACAGTACCGGAAGAATTTTAGCTATTCAACAAAATATTGAATAAACTAAAAGCTGAAGAAATTAACGAATTGAAGGCTGGACGTATCATATCCAAAGTATTTTAGCCTCCTCTATAAAAGAATAAAGTTAAAACACTTTGGAGGGGGTATCTGTAGGCATTAAAAATTGCCTATAGGTTACCGTACACAGCTCGAGACGAAGAAAAGATGATGAACGCCGTTATCCGAGTCAAAGAGGATTATCTGATACCAAAGGGTGCCGTTATCCAAGTCAAAGAGGATTATCTGATACCAACGGGAAGCAAAAGAATGCGTACGAAACGTCGAAACGTGCGCAAAACAACGGAACAAGACCAAACCGAGAAATCAAAAAATCCCAGTCACCTCAAGGTGACTCAAAAATTTTGAGTCACCTCAATATGACTCGAAATAGTGCTGAGTCACATTAAGGTGACTCGCATAGTGAAGTTCCCAACGACGTGTTTTTGGATGATTTTCTTAGGATTCGTTCGATCTACAGCCTCGCTAACTACCTTGGGATCATCCTAAACGTGGTTAAATCATTATTAACTGAAAGATCAAATCATGAATTTTTATCCAAAAAAACACAACATCCGAAGCTTATAAATACACCCCTAGGGCCCCTATACACGGGAGATCTTGAATTTGGAGCTTGGAGGAGAGCAGACCTACGAATTTCAGAGAGAGAGACTAGCGAGATCTTGGCGAATTTTCGTATAAAGAGGAAGATTTTGAGAGATTTGAAGCCCTTTTTCATCCTTCCCTCGAGATCAGACTTTGTTTTGATCTTGAGAAGAGTAATAATCTTACTTGGTTGAGATTATTTATGTTAGTTCTAAGTTTTCTCAATTGAAACAAAGAACACTAACCCTTCGTGTGCATCAACCAGATCTAATACTCGACGATCCACGGATCAAAGAGTCCTCTACACAGGCAAAGATCCCATGCAAGTAGTGAATGATAAACGTCATCTGCGTGTGTTTCTAGGAGATCATCCTTTTTTTTCTTTTGTGTAAGAAAAGTCCTATAAAAAGGCTCCTTCTTTTGAACTTATTGTAAATGATAAACGTTGTAAATGAGTTTCGCAATGAAATTAATTTCCGACGCAAACACAAACATTGAGGCGTCAATTTGAAATTTTGCAGATGGAACCCGTTGAAAGTGTTGCTGATTACATGACTCGAGTACTTGCTTTGACAAATCAAATAAAAATAAATAGGGAGAAGGTTGCAGATTTAGCAATTATGGAAGATATTTTGATCTCTTACAGTAAAATTTGATCATATCCTGGTGGCAATCGAAGAATCAAAGGATTTGTCCAAGATGACAGTTGATGAGTTGATGGGTACCTTACAAGTTCACGAGCAATGCTTGAACGAGAGATCAACCGAGAAGCCTCTTGAGAAAGCTTTTCAAATTCAAGCTTTTATAAAAAAAATAACAAAGGAGCGCAATATGAAAGAGACTAGCGAGGAGGAAATTCTCGTGACAGAGGACGAGGATACGGGAACTACAACAACCGAGGACGCGGATACTACAATAGTCAAGGACGTGATAGTTATAATAACAATTAAATAGATGACGACAATCAGAGAAGCAACTATCAATCAAATTCAAATTATCGAGGTCGAGATCAATGCCAAGGCTTTGACGTGGTAGAGAAAATTTTAGTAAATCAAACAGTGAATGTTACATATGTCACAGATATGGCCACAATACAAAGGGGTATAAGTACCATAATAATTCCCAATCCGGAGAAGAAGTTTGATTTGCGCAAGAAAGAGGTGATGAAGACAACCACACTTTATTGATGGTCGTGATAGCCGGTGAAGAATCAAACTATAACACATGGTTTCTTAATACTGGGTATTCTAATCACATGTGCGGAAAGAAGGAGCTGTTCGTGAAAGTACCCTAGAGGGAGAGGGGGTGAATAGGGTAATTGCTAATCTAATCTGATTTTAATGTCAAATTAAAAACTTATTAACTAATATCCTTAAAATATGATATACAAGATAAATATGCAAGGATAATAAGAGATAATAGGCAATATAAACAATAAGACAATAATAGTATGCTAAAACAAACACAAACACAATGATATGATCACGGAGTTCGGTCAAACCTCGACCTACGTCTCCGATCCTCACATCGAGGAGATTCTCCACTATCAATACAATAACAACTACACAATCAGTTTTCAAAGGTCACCAAAAACTTTTAAAATCCACACGTTGTCAATCCCACAATACACTCCTCTAAGTATTGGCCTACCCATGTCACATTCCTCAAGTGCTTAGAATTACTACCTTTCCCTAGGCTTTTACAACCAAGTCACTCCTCTTGGAATTGACCTTGGTCTCTCCCAATCACTCCTCTAAGTAGCCTTGTGTATTACAACGTGTTCTCTAAATGTAAGTGTCTCTCAATATAAGTGCAAAAAATAAGATTTGTTCTCTAATACAAATGAGAACGAAATTGAAGCTCTCTCAAAGATAAACTCTCACAACCCAAGTATACTATATGTGAAATACTTAAGCTCAAGTGGTTGTGTGTGTAAATAATGAGTAAATATAAAATTAAACTCAATTAAATCTAGCTTGTATATATATAAGAATCAAAATAAAGATTAAGATAGAGAATGAGTTTAGAAAAATTTCTCTAAACAAAGTGGGATGAAGATTTGAAGTAAAAACTCATCAATGATAAAAATAAAATCCTCCTCTTTGTGAATCTTTCTTCACATAAACAAACACACCAAAACTTAAAAATAAACTAGTGTCAAACACTCTTGAAACTCTTGTAAAAACTCTTTTTAAAAAACCAAGCATTAAGGCCTATTTATAGCCTCAAACACAAACAGCAAAAAACTAGCCGTTATGCATCAGACCGTTGATCAGTCGACTGATGCAAGGGATCTGTCGACTGATTTTGCCTAAAAAACAGACACTAGAAAAATACTCTAGTTGGTTGACTGATGAACTCACATCAGTCGACTGGTGAGAGGTGATAGGTCGACTGATTTTAAGAATCGATCGACTGATAACATGCACGGTAGATTCTGAAACTTTGAGAAGCTAATTTTCTAAATTCAATTTGAAATATCAAATCAACTTAAAAAATAGTAAAACTTTGGAAAACGTTTACACACATGAATAGAAACATGTTAGAGAATAAATTTCTAAAATATCACTTCGTATTCATGAAAACTCACTGACCAAAAAATAGATATTCTAATTTCTGAAATTTCTTAAAGAGTTGATTTTGTAAATTTGATTTAAAATAATAAATCAACTCCAAAATAATAAAACTAAGGGAAATGTTTATATATATGAAAATAAACATATTAGAAAAAAATTTCTAAAATATTATTTTCCAATAGTGAAAACTCACGGTTTCGTAAAACGGTCAAAAATGCGAAATCGTGAAATGCTTAATTTTGATGAAATCTTCTCAAACAAGTTTTGAGATTCTTTTTAATGGATTAATAGACTTTAGAAAAGATGTAAAAAAGAACCATTAAGACTTTAATCCGTAAACATGTTATTTTCCCAAAAACATTTAATACGATAAATCAAATTAATGTGCGTGTATGGTTTAAGCTTTAAGCATACCACATAAAGTATAAATCTAAACTAATATACCCAAGATAAAAATATTCGTTTAACTCGATCTTGGTAGTGAGGATGAAGCAATAATATCGTTGACTTGAATTACGATGGCTTCATTCTGATTATCTTCCATCCTCCAATGGATATGATCGTATAGGCGCAAGTCCAACATACCTCCAACAGAGGATCTTTGTGTAGGATACCTAACAATTAAATACAAACACTTAACAAATGATACTAGTTATTGCTTGTTAATAATTAAAACCAGATTAGATGGTAGGCTCATAAACATGAGACCTAACAATCTCCCTCTTTTTGATGATGACAAATAATCTACACAAAGAGTATATAAAATATGCATAATACTAATGAATATACAATTTGTAATCCTCATGCATGATAGAAAATGATATACTCAAAATAGAATTGTTTCTCCCCCTCTGTCAACATCAAAATGAGGAAAACAATAAGAAGGAAGAGAGCAAAGGCTCCCCTTACCTATAAGCACGGTGAGTATAAACAAGATAGGGAAAGGCTCCCCTATCAAAATGCCTTAAAAAATATATATAAAGAAAATTATAAGGCATCAATATGTGAGCATAGATATATAAAAAAATATCATGACAACTCATATTCGAAGAGAAAATAAGAACACATATAGATATATCACTAAGAAAAAGGTGTTACAATGATCTCAAGATATAAAAAACATTCTAAGTAGAAAAAAATGAAAATCCATAAAAGAAAATAATTTTTAAAAATCATGAAGGTCCATGAAAGAGAATCATGAAAATATTTATGAAAGTATTTATGAAATTTTATGAAGGAAAATCATGAAAATTCATGAATCCATGAAAGCCAAATGAAAATAAAAAATCCATAAACCTTCAAACATAAATCATGATTGATTAAGAACAATAACATCAAAACATGAATCAATGGATGGCTAGGATTTTCCTCAACCAAGAATCCAATGAATGGGATTAAAAGAATGTGTAAAAGGGTATTAATCGGGTCGGGTATGAAGACAAACATCCAATAACACAGACTCAAGAAACCAAAAAATAGTGCACTGGACAGTCGACTGATTTCCTCAATCGGTCGACTGATGACCAGTCATCGGTCGACTGATCATTCTTGGTCGACCGATGAAGAATGATCAATCGACTAATAACAGTCATATCTCTTGTGCATTTTTGAACTTAAACCAAAAATTAAATATATCTATCAAATTCTTTTCTAAATAAGATGAAAATATTTTCCTTCATATATTCAAACCAAAATTAACCAAAATTTTATTTACTAACAAAATCCAAACAAAACTCATCTTTTTAAAATGTGAAAAACAAAAATTCCAAAATTTTATTCTTTAAAATCAAAAACGGTTTGGCACCCAAACTCTCTTGGTGCTAAAGAGTTTAGGGACATGACCCCTATCAATAAAATCCAAATGCCTTGGGTTATGACCATATTTGGGCGTATTTTATGCACGCGTCCGATCATAGCAATAATCACGCAAATGACCCATAAACTTTCTTAATAGGAGGCTCATAAACATGGGACCTAACAGTTCGTGGACCTAGATGAATCGATGCGGTCTAAAGTCAAGTTTGCTGATGATAACACTATACCAATGATGGGAAAAGGGCGAGCTCTAATCAAGCTGAAGAATGGAGACCATAAGTTTATTTCTGATGCATTTTATGTGCAGAATATGAAGAACAATTTACTCAGTATGGGCTAACTTCTTAAAAAGGGGTATGGCCTACGCTTCTTCAGTAATCAACTCCTAATCTTTGATAAAAAAAGATGTATTTATCCTTAAAGCCCCTATGATAAATAATCACATGTTTCGAGTTGACATCCAGAATGATGTTTATCATTGCTTCAATGCTATTGTGAAAGATAAGTTTTGGTTTGTTTGTGTCGAAAGTTAGTTTATTTATCGAATCTATTACACGTTTATCGATTACAATGAATTCAAAAGAGTTAATCTTTTTATAAGATTACTCGTTTACACAAATAAAATAAGAAAATGCAACTCTCTTCAAACACACGCAAAGGACGTTTATCACGCGTTGCTTGCGTGGGATCTTTGCCTTTGTCGGGAACGTGTTAGTCCATAGACCACCACAGATCAAATTTGGTTGACAAAATTAAAATTTAATGCTCTTGTTTCATAAAGGAAATAATCACAGAAGTAATAATCTTGACTAAGTGAGATTACGACTCTTCTCAAGATCAAAACCAAGTTTGATTCGGAGAAAAAGGGAAACGGGTGTCAGATCCTTCAAATAGCTCCCTCTTTATGCTGAAGTTCACTAAGATCTGCTAGCCCTCCTCTAAAATTCGTGGATCACTCTTAAATTTGATAGCACCTCGCCTCGATTTCAGATCCTCTGCGTATAGGACCCTAGTTTGTATTTATAGGCTTCGGATGTAGCATTTTTGGATAATAATTGATGATTTGAGCTTATCCTCAGTTAATAACCACTTAACCATGTTTAAGGATAGCTAAAAAATAATTGGGGAGGCTCTGGAGTGAAAGAGTCCTGAGAAAACTATCGAAAAATGCATTTTGGACGTTTCTGGGCGCGAGCCACCCTACGGTGGCTCAGAACTGTGCGAGCCACCCTATGGTCGCTCGACCTTGGCCAAGCCACCTGGCCTTGGCCGAGTCATTTTGATGTGACTTGGCCGCTAGGGGCTTTTTTGATTTTTCGGGTTAGACTTTTTTCGTCGTTATGCACATTTCGTTGTTTCGCTAACTTGTATGCTTCACTGATTCACTTCATGCATTTCATTAACTTGGAGATGGCTGACAAGTGTGTAGGCCATTTAGAGGTGGCTGATAAGCGCACTGGCCACTTAGAGGTGGCTGAAGAGTGCGCGGGCCACTTGGAGGTGGTCGGTGAGCGCGCGGGCTACTTGGAGCTAGCTGATGAGCGCGCGGGCCACATGGAGTTGGCTGATGAGCACGTAGGCCACTTGGAGGTGGCTGATGAGTGCACAGACCACTTGGAGATAGTCGGTGAGCATGTGGGACACTTAGAGCTAGCTGATGAGCGCACGGGTCACGTGGAGCTGGCTGATGAGTGCGTGGGCCACTTGGAGGTGGCTGATGAGCGCGCGGGACACTTGGATGTAGCTGATGAGCATGCGGGCTACTTGGAGGTGGCCGATGAGCGCACGGGCCACCTGGAGGTGGCTGATGAGCGCGTGGACCATTTAGAGCTGGCTGATGAGTGCACGGGCCACTTGGAGGTGGCCGATGAGCGTGTGTTCCACTTGGAGCTGGATGATGAGCACGCTTGCCACTTAAAGGTAGTCGATGAGCACGCAGGCCACTTGAAGCTGGATGATATGCGTGTAGTCCCTTGCTTTGTCATTTTGGTGGCTTGTTACTATGTCATTAATGGTTCACCGCTTTATCGTTTCGATGGCTCGTCGCCATATTGTTTGACGGTTCGTCACTCGACGGCTCATCGTCTCAGGCTATGATATTGAATACATAGACTTTGTCATTTTTCATGGGAATAGACTACCCGATAACGTGTGTTAGGCGTAGACTTTAGGATTTTTTAGCAAACCCTCATCCATCAATAGATTTGATATGCCTTTATCGATTACCGTTTAAATCAGGCTTGCTTATGAATTATCTAAATCCGTTTCACTTGTAATGTTGTGCTACGAGAATGAACTCTCTTAGACTTTGTGCTATGATATTGAATACATAAGCTTCGTCCTTTTTACAGGGAAAGACTAACCAACAACGCGTGTTAGGTGTAGACTTATCTCTATTCAGGGATTGAGATAACATCCCCCAGACGTGAATCCTAACGTTCTTTTTATGGAGAAGGTTAATTGGTAACGCGTGTTAGATGTTGACTTATCTCTACTTAGGGTTCGAGATAAAATTCCCCGTACGTGTAAGGCACGGATTTTAGCGTTATTAATAACGGCCTGCCACGATATTAAATACGTGGGCTTTTATCTTTTTTACAGTAAAAGACTAATCAGTAACGCGTGTTAGGCGCTGACTTATCCTTACTTAGGATTCAAGATAAAATTCCTCATGCATGAAAGGCATGGATTTTTTGTGCTATGGTGTTGAATACGTAGACTTGGTTGTTTTTGCGGGAACGGATCACCCTGCAGCATGTGTTAGATGCAGACTTATCTCTATTTAGGGATCAAGATGAAGTCCCCTATGCGCGTAAGGTATGGATTTTAGTATTGGAAGGTGGTGTCTTCTCTTGGGGCAAAGACGAACCCGATGCTGGAGAAGAAAAATTTTATATTTTATCTCCAGATACAAAAGAAACTCAAAGTAGGATCTCCACTTCGAGAACCAAAAAATATTTGGATAACCCTAAATGTCGAAAGGTTTGATTACCTAATCTGAAGGTGGATTTCTCGTTTATCGAGAGGAAACTCCAGTTTTGGTCCTAACTGTAGGAAGGTTTGACCAAGTGGGAGGTTTGAGACGACCCTAACTGTAGGCAGGTTTGATTATTTGATTTGAAAGTAGACTTCTCATTCATGAAAGGAATCGAGAGGGGATTTTAGTTTTGGTCCTAACTATAGGAAGGTTTGACCAAGAAATAGTGAGAGTGAAGATACAACTAACACTAGGAATGTTGACTCGTACAAATTACTCAGTGGGTTTTTTAGTATCAAGTGGCTAGGACTTAACACGAAGGGGTTTGATGATTGCCATAGATCAGCAGCTTGAATTTTTGAATACCATGTTGAAACTTTAACATTGGGAGTGTTAAGTGCACCAACACAATGGGAGTTTGGATGGACTCAACCGAAAGAATTTTGGTGGACCCACTGTTAGTTAATTTGATCAGTGAGGGACTTTGTAGTAGAGAACCGTTAATCATCAAGCACTCCATAGTTACACTATAAGAGTTTTGTGAGGGAAGATTAATCGGATGAAGTCATTGAATCTCATCTCGACGAAAGAGTGCTCGGAAAATCACAGTGGGTGGATTTTAATCATCTTGGAAATAATTAAATAGCCATTGTGGGAGGTTCTTAATCATAATTAGGAATGAATTATTCTGATGATTGGTTTTCACCTTGAATAACCAGCTGATCTCGGGTTATCCTTAAGAATACCATACATAGCATTCTCTCGAAACTTCCCTTTGGAATGCATTGAGGTATCCCACCCCCAGCTCTTTGGCGAACCTAAATCCAATTGTATTTGACCATATTATTAGGCTATCCTTAAGAATATTAAGAGTAATATTCTTCAGAAACTTCTCGTTATTGGAAATGAGAGAAGTAGTTTAACCTCTTATACTCATTGGAGGAATGAGAGAAGCAGATTAACCTCTTATACTCATCGGAGGAAACCGTTCTCATGCGACTCATTTCGATGTTATGATGCCGGCGTCAACCAAGGCTTGAATGTTGTTCTTGAGAGTAAAGCAAGCCTTGGTGGGATGAAGAATCCTCCTGTGGTACGCACAGTACTTTAGATCCAAAGTGTTGTTAGCTTCCTCCCGATTCGTAATAGGTGGTAACTTGATATTGTTATTTTCAAGGAGGTATTTGAAGATATCTAGAACCTATTCATCCTTGAAGGAGTACTCTTTTTAGAGTCTCAAAAACGGAGTCCTTAGCTACTTCTGAGGTTACTGTTGTGATGTCTGATTAGCGTCAACAGCCGCTACAGGTGCCTTTCCCTTACCACGAGAAGAAAAAATCAAGTTCGAGGGGTTAGTCGTTGGTTGGCCTCTTTCAAACTTTTTTTTCTTTTGAGAAAGTGTTCGGTCTGTTCCCCACGTAATTTTAATTTTTTTCATATTATGGATGGCATGACCTCCTGGGCTTCCAGCACATCAATGAAGAGATTGTTGTGACATGTCTTCAAGATGAATTCCTCTATGACAGGATCCCTGTAATTCATTACCTTGTTACAGAAGCGTTTAACAAAGCTATTAACTGACTCCTCATCCTTTTGTCTCTCGTCCAAAAGGGATCCGATTGATACTTTGGTGTCATCGTCGAAGAAGTTGTTAAGAAACAAGCTTTTCATGTCGTTCCAACTGTTGATACTTCCTGGCTTGAGATGGCAGTATCAATCAAAGACGGCCCTGTGAAGGGTGTCAACGAATAATCGGATCATCAAAGGTTCATTGCTGGAGATCACACCCAGGTGGGACTTAAAGAAAATTAGGTGTTGAGTGGGTGAGCTCTTTCTGTCGAACGACATGAAGTTAATTAGATTAAACTTCGTCGGATACGGGATTGACTCTCACTCCCTTGGGTAAGAACATGGAATATCAGTCTTCTTTACCTCTTGAGTAGATATCAGTGTGTTGATCTTGCTCTCCAGGTCTTTCATTTTCTCTTCCTCGCTCGCATTTTCCTTCGAGAAATTTCAGGGAGGAATAACTGGACCACCCCTAGCGTTATCATCCTCGGTGCGACCACCCCCAGCATTTTGGTCAACAGGATGGGTATCAGCGTTAAGATTCTTATCCACGTCTGAATTGCTATCTACTTGATTAGTAGTGTTACGATAACTAGATTCACCAATCTGATTTGATAAAGCTTGAATCTGTTGATCATGCAATTCTCTTATCCGTTACACAGTCATTTCCATTTCGAATTTGAAATTTTCTTTCTGTTTGGCCAGAGCGTCTTCGAGGATTTTGGAAATTTATTCAACGTTGCTCATGAACGCCTTACGAGATTGTCCTGTGCTGGAGACTGTATTGTCGGAAGCGACCGTGGAGTTGGTGTATGACATTTCATCCTCCGGGGAGTGTCCTCTATCCGGTCTAGGTCATCTAGTTCCTAACCGTAACCAAGCGATATGCTGAGATACCTCCGAGAAAGAGTCAGGGCTATAACGCCTTGTTTATTTTCCTTTATTGGCCACATTGATGGTAACTTCTAGAAGCTCGTTATCATGACCGACAAATTTCTTATTGTAGAAGCGTCTTGATTTAGATTTGGACACTTCGGTAGAGATTCTTTCGAATACCTAGACCCTCTGTGGAGCGGTCTTGGGCCAGCTACACTCTAATAATACTACTCTGATTAACCTCTCACAAGGACAGTGAGAGTCCGATTCTGGGATACTTCTCTTTCGAGATTACTTGGAAGCCCCAGCCCGATAATACAACTCATCGGCGTTGTGGCCAAAGCAACCTATCGGTGGTTGATTTAAATCCCTAGGTTTGATGTTATCGTGTAACAAAGACGTCTTCTTCTGAGGATGTGATGCCTTATTAGTGTTCTCAGGAGTCACACATTTGGAACCATGTCTACGAGAACGTGAGACCTCAACGGGCTCTTAGACTCCGACACATAACCCCAAGCGAACGGTTATCAGAATTTCCCCTTCATGGGATGGCCTTGACTTGAAGGGAGTGCATGTACGACCCCCAGCTTGAATAGCCACTCGGGATTCATTCACCGGAACCAAGCGTTCTTTGATCGGAAGTTCACCAAAGGCAATCTTCATCTTGAATCGGGAAAGATCCACGCTGCTGTGGGACTTCACCAAAGGTACTGGATCAACTTGAACAAGAACGGAGGCGGACGGGGACACAGAAATGGTCACGGGAGGCGAGGCAAGTGCTGACCAGGCTGAACTGGCTTGGCCATGGCGCGAGCCAGCTTGAGGTGGCTCAGCCTTAGCTGAGCCACCCTTTGCTGGTTCGCAATTTTAGGTGTCTTGGCGCTTGTCCGAGTCATTGTTTTGGATTTCAACCTCCATTCTTGGTGTGGTTTTGGTGGTTTCATGGCCACCTTGCCCTCCTTTGTGTCTTGCGCCTTTCGTGCTAAGGCACGTACGTGGTACTTTTGGATACACTCCTCAAGAATTGAACAAGTCCTTTTGATACGGACCTATTCGCTGGCCGATGGCTTGGAGGAGGGGCTATTTGCTTGCTGTTGAGGCGCTTGGCACCCCCTAAACTTTAGATCTACATGATAACAAATCCCATCAACCAGTTCCAAGGCCTTGGCAAGCTGACGTGCGAGCGTTAGTGTTGCCTCTGATGAGCCCTCTTTGTCAAAATTGACGCGCCTTCGTTAAACAACTCCTGGACTGAATAGGAGTTATTGTGACCTGAAATCTCGGCTTCCTTGGATACCGAAGGAGCGTTGCGAGGGGAAGCCACAACAACAATTAGGCGAGATTCATCCTGAGCTTTCTTTGATGCCGATATCTTCTTGTACTTGAGGGACGAGGAAGATCTTGATGAGGATGAGGAGAGATATTCCTCGAACTTGGCCTGATCGAACTCGTACTCGATCTCTTCTTCAACCAGGATCTTGATCCGTGATTGTAGCATGATAGCCTCAGCAAAGAGACTATTGGCTCCCACTGTGGTCGCCAGCATGTTTGTGTCAAAAGTTGGTTTATTTGTCGAATCCATTACACATTTATTGATTACAATGAATTCAAAAGAATTAATCTTTTTATAAAACTACTCGCTTACACAAATAAAATAAGAAAATACAACTCTCTTCAAACATACGCAGAGGACGTTTATCACCCATTGTTTGTATGGGATCTTTGCCTGTGTCGGAGATGCGTTAGTCTGTGGACCATCACAGATAAGATCCGGTTGACAGAATTAAAATTAAATATTCTTGCTTCACAAAGGAAACAATCATAGAAGTGATAATCTCAACCAAGCGAAATTATGCCTCTTCTCGAGATCAAAACTAAGTTTGACCTGGAGGAAAGGGGAAACGGGCCTCAGATCCTTGAATAGCTCATTCTTTATGCTGAAGTTCACCAAGAACTGCTAGCCCTCCTCTGAAATTCGTGAATCACTCTTCAATTTGACAGTGCCTCGCCTCGATTTTAGATCCCATGCGTATAGGACCCTAGGCTTGTATTTATAGGCTTCGGATTTAGCATTTTTGGATAAGAATTGATGATTTAACCTTATCCTCAGTTAATAACCATTTAACTATATTTAGGGATAGCTTCAAAACAGTTAGGGAGGCTCTGGAATGAAAGAGTCCCGAGAAAACTATCAAAAAACACGTTTTGGGTGTTTTTGAGCACGAGCCACCCTACGGTAGCTCGAAATTGTGTGAACCACCCTATGGTGGCTCGGC